>NC_138357.1:60966078-61566078 GCF_046562875.1 Panthera onca | reverse complement strand
ATTGTTGAGAGTGCTGCTATAAACATTAGGGTACAAGTTCTCCCATGCATCAGTACTCCTGTATCCCTTGGGTAAATTCCTAGCAGTACTATTGCTGGGTCATAGGGTAGGTCTACTTTTAATTTTTTGAGGAAACTCCACACTGTTTTCCAGAGTGGCTCTACCAGTTTGCATTCCCACCAACAGTGCAAGAGGGTTCCCGTTTATCCATATCCTCACCAGCATCTATAGTTTCCTGATTTGTTCATTTTGGCCACTCGGACTGGCGTCAGGTGATATCTGAGTGTGGTTTTGATTTGTATATCCCTGATGAGGAGCAACGTTGAGTAACATTTCATGTGCCTGTTGGCCATCTGGATGTCTTCTTTAGGGAATTGTCTATTCATGTTTTCTGTCCATTTCTTCACTGGGTTATTTGTTTTTCAGGTGTGGAGTTTGGGGAGCTCTTTATAGATTTTGGATACTAGCCCTTTGTCCGATATGTCATTTGCAAATATCTTTTCCCATTCCCCTGGTTGCCTTTTAGTTTTGTTGGTTGTTTCCTTTGCTGTAAAGAAAGTTTTTGTCTTCATGACGTCCAAGTAATTCATTTTTGCTTTTAATTCCCTTGACTTGGGGGATGTGTCAAGTAAGAAATTGCTACAACTGAGGCCAGAGAGGTCTTTTCCTGCTTTCTCCTCTAGGGTTTTGATGGTTTCCTGTCTCACATTCAGGTCCTTTATCCATTTTGAGTTTATTTTTGTGAATGGTGTAAGAAAGTGGTCTAGTTTCAATCTTCTGCATGTTGCTGTCCAGTTCTCCCAGCACCATTTGCTACAGAGACAGTCTTTTTTCTATTGGATGTTCTTTCCTGCTTTGTCAAAGATTAGTTGGCCATACGTTTGTGGGTCTAGTTCTGGGGTTTCTATTCTATTCCATTGGTCTATGTGTCTGTTTTTGTGCCAATACCATGCTATCTTGATGATTACAGCTTTGTAGTAGAGGCTAAAGTCTGGGATTGTGATGCCTCCTGCTTTGGTCTTCTTCTTCAAAATTACTTTGGCTATTCAGGGCCTTTGGTGGTTCCATATGAATTTTAGGATTGCTTGTTCTAGCTTCGAGAAGAATGCTGGTGCCATTTTGATTGGGATTGCATTGAATGTGTAGATCGCTTTGGGTAGTATTGACATTTTGACAATATTTATTCTTCAAATCCATGAGCACAGAGTATTTTCCCATTTCTTTGTATCTTCTTAAATTTCCTTCATAAGCTTTCTATAGTTTTCAGCATACAGATCTTTTACATCTTTGGTTCGATTTATCCCTAGTTATTTTATGCTTCTTGGTGCAATTGTGAATGGGATCAGTTTCTTTATTTGTCCTTCTGTTGCTTCATTATTAGTGTATAAGAATGCAACTGATTTCTGTACATTGATTTTTTTATCCTGCAACTTTGCTAAATTCATGTATCAGTTCTAGCATACTTTTGGTGGAGTCTATCAGATTTTCCATGTAGAGTATCATGTCATCTGCAAAAAGTGAAAGCTTGACTTCATCTTTGCCAATTTTGATGCCTTTGATTTCCTTTTGTTGTCTGATTGCTGATGCTAGCACCTCCAACACTATGTTAAACCACAGCGGTGAGAGTGGGCATCCCTGTCGTGTTCCTGATCTCAGGGAAAAAGCTCTCAGTTTTTCCCCATTGAGGATGATGTTAGCTGTGGGCTTTTCATAAATGGCTTTGATGATGTTTCAGTATGTTCCTTCTATCTCAAATTTCTCGAGGGTTTTTATTAAGAAAGTTGCTGAATTTTGTCAAAGGCATTTTCTGCATCGATTGTCAGGATCATATGGTTCTTATCTTTTCTTTTATTAATGTGATGTATCGCGTTGATTGATTTGTGAATGTTGAACCAGCCTTGCATACCAGGAATGAATCCCACTTGATCATGGTGAGTAATTCTTTTTATATATTGTTGAATTCAATTTGCTAGTATCTTATTGAGAATTTTTGCATCCATATCCATCTAGGATATTGGCCTGTAGTTCTCTTTTTTTACTGGGTCTCTGTCTGGTTTGGGAATCAAAGTAATACTGGCTTCATAGAATGAGTCTGGAAATTTTCCTTCCCTTTCCATTTCTTGGAATAGCTTGAGAAGGATAGGTATCTCTGCTTTAAACGTCTGGTAGAACTCCCCTGGGAAGCCATCTGGTCCTGGACTCTTATTTGTTGGGAGGTTTTGATGACTGATTCAATTTCTTCGCTGATTATGGGTCTGTTCAAGCTTTCTATTTCCTCCTGATTGAGTTTTGGAAGAGTGTGGGTGTTTAGGAATTTTTCCATTTCTTCCAAGTTGTCCAGTTTGTTGGCATATAATTTTTCATAGTATTCCCTGATAATTGCTTGTATCTCTGAGGGATTGGTTGTAATAATTCCATTTTCATTCATGATTTTATGTATTTGGTCATCTCCCTTTTCTTTTTGAGAAGCCTGGCTAGAGGTTTATCAATTTTGTTTATTTTTTCAAAAAAACAACTCTTGGTTTCGTTGATCTGCTCTACAGTATTTTTTAGATTCTATATTGTTTATTTCTGCTCTGATCTTTATTATTTCTCTTCTTCTGCTGGGTTTAAGCTTTCTTTGCTGTTCTGCTTCAATTTCCTTTAGGTGTGCTGTTAGATTTTGTATTGGGGATTTTTCTTGTTTCTTGAGATAGGCCTGGATTGCAATGTATTTTCCTCTCAGGACTGCCTTCGCTGCATCCCACAGCGTTTGGATTGTTGTATTTTCATTTTCGTTTGTTTCCATATATTTTTTAATATCTTCTCTAATTACCTGGTTGACCCACTCATTCCTTAGTAGGGTGTTCTTTAACCTCCATGCTTTTGGAGGTTTTCCAGACTTTTTCCTGTGGTTGATTTCAAGCTTCATAGCATTGTGGTCTGAAAGTATGCCTGGTATGATTTCAATTCTTATATACTTATGAAGGGCTGTTATGTGACCCAGTATGTGATCTATCTTGGAGAATGTTCCATGTGCACTCGCGAAGAAAGTATATTCTGTTGCTTTGGGAGGCAGAGTTGTAAATATATCTGTCAAGTCCATCTGATACAATGTATCATTCAGGGCCCTTGTTTCTTTATTGACCATGTGTCTAGATAATCTATCCATTTCTGTAAGTGGAGTGTTAAAGTCCCCTGTAATTACCACATTCTTATCAATAAGGTTGCTTATGTTTGTGAGCAATTGTTTTATATATCTGGGGGCTCCTATATTCAGTGCATAGACATTTATAATTTTTAGCTCTTCCTGGTGGATAGACCCTGTGATTATTATATAATGCCCTTCTTCATCTCTTGTTACAGCCTTTAGTTTAAAGTCTAGTTTGTCTGATATAAGTATGGCTACTCCAGCTTTCTTTTGACTTCCAGTGGCATGATAAATAGTTCTCCATCCCCTCACTCTCAATCTGAAGGTGCCCTCAGGTCAAAAATGAGTCTCTTGTAGACAGGAAATAGATGGGTCTTTTTTTTTTTTTATCCATTCTGATACCCTATGTCATTTGTTTGGCGCATTTAGTCCATTTACATTCAGTGTTATTACAGAAAGATATGGGTTTAGAGTCATTGTGATGTCCTTAGGTTTCATGCTTGTAGCGATGTCTCTGGTACTTTGTCTCACAGGATCCCCCTTAGGATCACTTGTAGGGCTGGTTTAGTGGTGATGAATTCCTTCAGTTTTTGTTTTTTTTGGGAAGACCTTTATCTCTCCTTCTATTCTAAATGGCAGATTTGCTGGATAAAGGATTCTCAACTGCATATTTTTTCTGTTCATCACATTGAAGATCTCCTGCCATGCCTTTCTGGCAGTAGAGATATCAGTCACGAGTCTTATAGGTCTCCTTTTTTATGTTAGAGCACGTTGATCCCTAGCTGCTTTCAGAATTTTATCTTTATCCTTGTAGTTTGCCAGTTTCACTATGATATGTCGTGCAGAAGATCGATTCAAGTTACGTCTGAAGGGAGTTCTCTGTGCTTCTTGGATTTCAATGCTTTTTTCCTTCCCCAGATCCGGGAAGTTCTCAGCTATGATTTCTTCAAGTACACCTTCATCACCTTTCCCTCTGTCTTCGTCCTCTGGAATACCAATTATGCGTAGATTATTTATCTTTAGTGCATCACTTATTTTTCTAATTTTCCCCTCATACTTCTGGATTTTTTTATCTCTCTTTTTCTCAGCTTCTTCTTTTTCCATAATTTTATCTTCTAGTTCACCTATTCTCTCCTCTGCCTCTTCAATCCGAGCTGTGGTTGTCTCCATTTTATTTTGCAGATCATTAATAGCATTTTTTATCTCCTCCTGGCTGTTCCTTAGTCCCTTGATCTCTGTAGCAAGAGATTCTCTGCTGTCCTTTATACTGTTTTCAAGCCCAGCGATTAATTTTATGACTATTATTCTAAATTCACTTTCTGTTATATTGTTTAAATCGTTTTTGATCAGTTCATTAGCTGTCATTATTTCCGGGACTTTTTTTTGAGGGACATTCTTCCCTTTTGTCATTTTGGATAGTCCCTGGAGTGTGTGGGACTGCGGGGCACTTCCCCTGTGCTTTCTTAAATAACTTGTGTTGGTGGACGGGCAGCAGTCAGACCTGATGTCAGCCCCCAGCCCACCGCTGGGGCCACAGTCAGACTGGTGTGTGCCTTCTCTTTCCCTCTCCTAAGGGCGGGATTCACTGTGTGGTGGCGTGGCCCTTCTGGGCTACTTGCACACTGTCAGGCTTGTGGTGCTGGAGATCTGGCATATTAGCTGAGGTTGATCAGCAAGGTGCACAGGGGCAGGAGGGCCAGGCTCAGCTCGCTTTTCCTTTGGAGATCCGCTTCAGGAGGGGCCCTGCGGCACTAGGAGGGAGTCAGACCAGCCTGAGGGATGGATCCGCAGAAGCACAAGTTTGGGTGTTTGCGATGTGCAAGCACGTTACCCGGCAGGAACTGGTTCCCTTTGGGATTTTGGCTGGGGGCTGGGCGAGGGAGATGGCATTGGTGAGCACCTTTGTTCCCCGCCAAGCTGAGCTCTGTTTCTGGGGCTCAACAACTCTCCCTCTCGTTGTCCTCCAGCCCTCCCGTTCTCGGAGCAGAGCTGTTAACTTTTAACCTTCCAGATGTTAAGTCCAGCTTGCTGTCAGAACACACTCTGTCCGGCCCCTCTGCTTTTGCCAGCCAGACTCGGGGACTCTGCTTTGCCGGCGGGCCGCCCCTCTGCCCAGGCTCCCTCCCCCAAGTCCGTGTAGTGAGCACCGCCTCTCCGCCCTTCCTACCCTCTTCAGTGGACCTCTCATCTATGCTTGCCTCTGCAGAATCCGTTCTTCTAGTCTTCTGGAGATTTTCTGGGTTATTTAGGCAGGTGTGGGTGGAATCTAAGTTATCTGTAGGACGCGGTGAGCTCAGCGTCCTCCTACGCCGCCATCTTCCTCGGCTCATAGTTCTCAGATTATTAACTCTTAACTGCTTAGTAGTAATCATCCATGATATCATCTGGTTTTAGAGTTTTATTTTTTGGTATTTTTTTGATTACTGATTACATTTTCTTAATAGTGATCAGTCTGTTCAAATTTTCTATTTCTTCTTACTACAGTTTGGGAGATTGTGTATGTCTAGGAATTTATACATTTCTTCTAAGCTCCCCAATTTGTTGGCATATAATTTTTTAAAAATATAATTTATTGCCAAACTCGTTTCCATACAACACCCAGTGCTCTCCCAACAAGTACCCTCCTCCATGCCAAACACCCACTTTGCCCTCTCTTGTGCCCCCAACAACCCTCAGTTTGTTCTCAGTCTTTAAGAGTCTCTTATGGTTTGTTTCCCTCCCTCTCTTTAATTTTTTCCCCCTTCCCCTCCACCATGGTCTTCTCTTAAGTTTCTCAAGATCCACATATGAGTGAAAATATATTGTATCTGTCTTTCTCAGCCTGACTTATTTCACTTAGCATAATACCCTCCATTTCCATCCACGTTGCTGCAAATGGCCAGATTTCATTCTTACTCATTGTCAAGTAGTATCCCATTGTATATATAAACCGCATCCTCTTTATCCATTCGTAAGTTGATGGATATTTAGGCTTTTTCCATAATTTGGCTATTGTTGAAAGTATTTCTATAAATATTGGGGGTACATGTTCCATATGCATCAACAGTCCTGTATACCTTGGGTAGATTCCTAGTAGTGTTATTGCTGGGTCATAGAGTAGTTCTAATTTTAATTTTCTGAGGAAACTCCACACTGTTTTCCACAATGGCAGAACCAGTTTCCATTCCCACCAGCAGGGCAAGAGGGTTCCTGTTTCTTGACATCCTCACCAGAATCTGTAGTCTCCTGATTTGTTCATTTTAGCCACTCTGACTGGTGTGAGGTGGTAAATCAGTGTGGTTTTGATTTGTATTTCCCTGGTGATGAGTGACATTGAACATGTTTTCATGTGTATGTTGGCCATCTGGATGTCTTCTATGGGAAAGTGTCTGGTCATTTCTTCTGTCCATTTCTTCACTGGGTTATTTGTTTTTCAGGTGTGGAATTCGGTAAGTTCCTTATAGATTTTAGATACTAGCGTTTTATCCAATAAGTTATTTGCAAATATCTTTTCCCATTCTGTCAGTTGCCTTTTAGTTTTGTTAATTATTTCCGTTGCAGTGCACAAGCTTTCTATCTTGATGAGGTCCCAATAGTTCATTTTTGCTTTTAATTCCCTTGCCTTTGGAGATGTGTCGAGTAAGAAATTGCTGTGGCTGTGGCCAAAGAGGTTTTTTTCCTGCTTTCTCCTCTAGGGTTTTGATGTTTTCCTGTCTCACATTCAGGTACTACATCCATTTTGAGTTTATTTTTGGGTATAGTGTAAGAAAGAGGTTTAGTTTCATTTGTCTGCATGTTGCTGTCCAGTTTTCTGAGCACCATTGGTTAAAGAGAGTGTCTTTGTTCCATTGGATACTCTTTCCTCCTTTGTCGAAGATTAGTTGGCCATACATTTGTGGTCCAATTCTGGAGTCTCTATTCTATTCCATTGGTCTATGTGTCTGTTTTTGTGCCAATATCATGCTGTCTTGATGATTACAGGCTAAATTCTGGGATTGTGATGCCTCCTGCTTTGGTTTTCTTCTTCAATATCACTTTGGATATTCAGGGTCTTTTGCGGTTCCATACAAATTTTAAGGATGTTTGTTCTAGCTTTTAGGAGAATGCTGGTGCAATTTTAATTGGTATTGCATTGAATGTGTAGATTGCTTTGGGTAGTACTGATATTTTAACAATATTTATTCTTCCAATCCATGAGCATGGAATGTTTTGCCAATTCTTTGTATCTTCTTCAATTTCCTTCATAAGCGTTCCATAGTTTTCAACATATGGATCTTTTACATCTTTCCTTAAGTTTATACCTAGATATTTTATGGTTCTTGGTGCAATTGTGAAGGTGATCAGTTTCTTTATTTCTCTTTGTATTGCTTCATCATTGGTGTATAAAAATGCAAATGATTTCCGTCCATTAATTTTGTACCCTGCAACTTTGCTGAATTCATGTATCAGTTCTAGCAGCCTTTTGATGGAATGTGTCAGCTTTTCCATGTAAAGTATCATGTCGTCTGTGAAAACTGAAAGTTTGACTTAATCTTTGCCAATTTTGATGCCTTTGATTTCATTTTGTTGTCTGATTGCTGATGCTAGAACTTCCAAGACTATGTTAAAAAACAGTGGTGAGAGTGGAAATCCCTGCCATGTTCCTTACTTCAGGGGGAAAGCTCTCAGATTTTCCCCATTGAGGATCATATTATCTGTGGGCTTTTCATAAATGGCTTCTGTGATGATTAAGTACGTTCCTTCTATCCCACGTTTCTTGAGGGTTTTAATCGAGAAATGATGCTGTGTTTTTTTCAAATGCTTTTTTTGCATCTATTGACAGGACCGTATGGTTCTTATCTTTTCTTTTACTAATGTTATGTATCACATTGATTGATTTGCGAATATTGAACTAGCCCTGCAGCCCAGCAACAATGACCCTGAATGATACATTCGACCAGATTGACTTGACAGATGTATTTAGAACTCTACATCGCACAGCAGCAGAATATACTTTCTTCTCAAGTGCACATGGGACAATATCCAAGATAAATCACACACTGCGTCACAAAACAGCCTTTCATAAGTATAAAAGAATTGAGATCATACCATGCACACTTTCAGTTAACAATGTTATAAAACTTGAAATGAACCATAGGAAAAAGTATTGAAAACCTCCAAAAGCTTGGAGGCTAAAGAACATCCTACTAAAGAACAAATAGGTCAACTAGGCAATTAGAGAAGAAACAAAAGATATATGGAAACAAATGAAAATGAAAATGCAACAATCTAAACCCTTTGGGATGCAGCAAAGGCAGTCCTAAGAGAAAAATACATTGCAATCCAGGCCTATCTCAAGAAACAAGAAAAATCCCAAATACAAATTTAACAGCACATCTAAAGAAACTAGAAGCAGAACAGCAAAGACAAACCAAACCCAGCAGAATAAGAGAAATAATAAGTATCAGAGCAGAAATAGACGATACAGAATAAAAAAAAAAAAAAAAAAAAAAACAACGGAACAGATAAATGAAACCAAGAGTTGTTTTTTGAAAAAATAAGCGAAATTGATAAACCTCTAGCCTGGCTTCTCAAAAAGAAAAGCGAGATGACCCAAATAGATAAAATCATGAAGGAAAATGGATTTATTACAAACGCTCCCTCAGAAGTACAAGAAATTATCAGGGAATACTGTTAAAAATTATATGCCAACAAACTAGACAACCTGGAAGAAATGAACACATTCTTAAACACCCACACACTACCAAAACTCAAACGGGAAGAAATAGAAAATTTGAACAGACCCATAACTACGGAAGAAATTGAATCAGTCATCAAAAATCTCCCGAAAATATGAGTCCTGGATCAGATGGGTTCCCTGGGGAATTCTACCAGACATTTAAAGCAGAGTTGATACCTATCCTTTTCAAGCTGTTCCAAAAAATAAAAATGGAAGGAAAACTCCCAGACTCATTCTATGAAGCCAGCATTACTTTGGTTCCCAAACCAGAGAGTCAGCAAAAAAAAGAGAACCACAGGCTAATATCCCTGATGAATATGGATGCAAAAATTCTCAATAAGGTACTAGCAAATCAAATTTACCAGAATATAAAAAGAATTATTCACCATGATCATGAGGCATATAATTTTTATAGCATTCTCTTTTTTATTTCTGTATTGTCAGTTGTTACTTTTCCTCTTAAATTCTGATTTCCTTTATTTACTTATTTTATCTTTTTTTTCTTGATGAGTCTGGTTAAGTGGTTATCAATTTTGTTCCTCTTTTCAAAGAGCTAACTCTTGGTTTCGTCGTTTTTATTTTTCAATTTTTTAGTATCTATGTTATTTATTTCTTCTTTGATCTTTAGTATTTTCTTCTACTCACCTTAAACTTTGTTTTTTTTCTTTTTCTATTCCTTTTCATGTAAATTTGGATTATTTTAGCTTTTTTTTGAGGTGTTTCTGTATTGATTTAAATTTCCCACTTAGTGCTGCTTTCACTGCATCCAAAAGATCTTAGACTGTTGTGTTTTCATTTTCACTTGTCTCCATGTATATTTCAATTTCTTCTTTAATTTCTTTTTGATCCATTGGTTGTTTAGCATTATTATGTTTAACCTCCAGGTTTGTTTTATGCCAGCTTTTTTTTCCTTGTGATTGATTTCTAGTTTCATATTGTTTTGGTCATTAAAGATTCATGGTATGATTTCAATCTCCTTAAATTTAGTGACACTTGTTTTGTGGCATAACATGTGATCTATCCTCAATAATATTCCATGTGCACTTGAATGTGCATTCTGTTGTTTTTAGATGGAATGTTTTATATATATCTGTTATGTTTGTCTAGTCTAATGTGTCATATGAAGACACTGTTTTCTTATTGATTTTCTGCCTGCATGATTTATCCATTGATGTAATTGGGGCAAGTCGTTTAGTATTATCATATTACAATCAAATTCTCTCTTTATGTTCATTAGCATTTTATTTGTCTGCTTAGGTGCTGTAGTATTGGATGGATATCTACAACTGTTATTTTTTCTTGTTGGATTGATCTCTGTATCATTATGTAATGTCCTTCTTTGTCTCTTGCTGCAGGCTGCTTAAATGTCTATTTTCTCTGATATAAGGATAGCTATACTGGCTTTTTTATTCACTTTATTTTGCATGATAATTTTTTTTCATTCCTTCACTTTCAGTCTGTATGTCTTGAGATGGGTCTCTTGTAGATAGTATATAGGAGGGGTTTGTTTTTCCACCCATTTGCCACTCTGTGTCTTTTGATTGGAGCATTTATTCCATTTACACTTAAAATAATTATTGATAGGTATATACTTATTGCCATTTGTTATTTGTTTTTTAGTTGGTTTTGTAGTTCTCTCTTTCTTCTTCTTTTGCTGTCTTTCTTTGTGATTGATGAATTTCTGTAGTGTTATCCTTTGATTTCTTTTTTTTTTCTTTTTGTTTATTATAATTTTGGGGTTTGTGTTTCCCATGAAGTTCATATGTAATATCCGAAGGATATAGTACTCTATAGTAAGTTGATTGTTATTTAAATTCAAGCACATTCTAAAAAAGATATTTCTCTTTTTCTCCTTCCTCCACATTTTATGTATATATTTTCATATTTTACATTTGTATTTATAATTTTCTTATGTCTACTTATGGTGATTTTTTTTCCCATTTAGTGAAGTCACTTTAACATTTCTTGTAAGGCTGCTGTAGTGGTGGTAAACTCCATTAACTCTTGTCTAGGTAAGTCTTTATCTCTCCTTCATATCGGATTTCTGGGAGTGTATTCTTGGTTATAGCCTCTTTTTTTTCCTTTTCAGCACTTTGAATATCATGACACTCCCTTCTCGCCCACAAATTTCTGATCAAAAATCACCTGACAGCCTTATAAGTTTTCCAACATACATAACTTTTTGCTTCTCGCTTTCTGCTTTCAAAATTCTCTCTTTACAGGCACCTGGGTGGCTCAGTCAGTTGAGCCTTGATCTTGGCTCAGTTCATGATCCCAGGGTCATGATATCAATCCTGCATTGGACTCTGCACTGATGCCTGTTTAAAATGCTCTCTCTCTCTCTCTCTCTCTCTTTCCCTCTTCACCACTCACATGCACACTTTTTCTCTCTCTAAAATAAAAAAAAAATCTCTCTTTATCTTTAAACTTTGACGTTTTAATTATTATATATCCTGGTGTGGAAATTTGGTGGTTCATCTTGTTTGGAACCCTTGATGATTCCTGAACCTAGTTGTCTATTTCCTTCCTTAGGGAATGTTTCAGCTATTGTTTCTTTAAGTTTTCTGCCCCTTTCTCTTTCTCTTCTTCCCTGGAACTTCTATAAGGCAAATGTTTTTTTTCATTTGATGTCCAAGACATCCTGTCACTTATCTCATTTTTAAAATAATGTTCTCCTTCTGCTATTCACCTCGGGTGCTTGTATTACCCTGTCTTCCAGATCACTGATACATTGTTCTGCACCACTAATCCACTGTTGATTTCCTCTACTGTATTTATTATTTCAGTTATTTTATTCTTCAAATCCATTTGGTTCTTTGTTATATGTTTATTTCTTTATTGAATGTCTCACTGAATTTTTCCACTCTTCTGTCAGGCTCAGTAAGCATCTTTATGATCATTACTTTAATTTTTTATCAGGCATCTTGCTTATCTCCATTTTTTAGCTCTTTTTCTGGGGATTTGTCTTGTTCTTTCTTTTGGAGCAAATTTCTCTGTATCTCCCCTTTTTTTGAATTTCTGTATTTTTTCTATGGAATAGATGGAATAGCTATTTCTAAACTTGAAGAAATAGTCTTGTGTATGGCCATCTTCTATGTAGACTGTGTGTGCTTGGTCATGTTTGCTGCCTGGATGGAGCTGTGACTGGTGTGAGCTGGGGGGTCTTCAGGCTCTCCACACAGTGAGCATATTGGAAGTTTAGCTAAAGCTGAAGTGGGGTCAGATTGCTGCAGTCTCTGGGCAATTCATGCTGAGAGTGTCTTGCTCCTAATCATCTCTGACCCTTATTATATATACTTTTCTTTACAAACACATTCTGTTCTTATATGCTGTGTATCCGATAACATAGATTTATCATTACTTTTATGTATTTGTCTTTTATAGTCTGTGTAAGAAATAAAAAGTGGAGTTTTGAACCAAAAATATAGTAATAATGGATTTCATGTTTATCTATGTAGTTACTTTTAGGGGAGACTTTTATTTCTTTGTGCAGCTTCCAGTTAATGCTCAGTATCTTCTCATTTCAACATGATGGGCTGTCTTCATATTTTTTTTTTCAGAGGTGATCTACTTGTCACAAACTGAATTTTTGTTTGCAAATCTCTTAATTTGTTTATCATGTTTTCAACTGTGGTAAAACATACATTTTAAAATAACATTTACCATATTAACCTTTTTAAAAATATACAATGTGGTACATTAAGTACATTCACATTGTTGTGACACCATCACCACCAATAATCTTGAGAATTATTTTTATCTTGCAAAACTGAAACTCTGCATCCATTAAACAGTAACTTCCCATTACAAATGTAGTGGTAGAAACAAAGAGTAAAAGCCAAGAAAAACAAATAAAAAACATAGCTAAAGTCACCCCTGGTTTAGGGTAACATTATTACTATAGTCATAACCAAATCCTGGATTCTACTCTGGCATGCAAGTTACCCTGACATTTGTGGGATAAAATCTAAACTAATCCTTTCCTTATTCACTTGCTTTAGACTCAGAGTCCGAAGTAGGAGAATCTGATTTATCCTAAGTCATGTGTTCATGCTTTAAATAGCCAAAGGTCAGGAAAGGCAAATTATTCAGACTTGATATTTTCAATAGTGCTATTTTTAAAAATAAATTTATTTAAATTTAAGCTAGTTAGTACTAGTTTTAGTAGTAGAACCCACTGATTCATCCTTTACATATAACACCCAGTATTCATCCCAACAAGTGCCCTTTTTAATGACCATCACCCATTTAGCCCGTCCCACAAACACCTTCCCTCTAGCAAACTTCAGTTTTGTTCTCTGTATTTAAGTCTCTTATGGTTTGCCTCCCTCTTTGTTGCTATCATTTTTGTTTCCCTTTCCCTATGTTCATCTGTTTTGTTTCTTAAATTCCACATGTGAGTGAAATCATATGATATTTGTCTTTCAATGACTGACTTATTTCACTTAGCATAATACACTCTAGTTCCATCCATGTTGTTGCAAATGGCAAGATTTCATTCCTGTTTTTTTTTTTTTAATATAATTTATTGTCAAATTGGTTTCCATACAACACCCAGTGCTCATCCCAACAAGTGCTCTCCTCCCATTCCTTTTTTTTAAATTTAAATAGAAATTAGTTAACATATAGTGTAATAATGGTTTCAGGAGTAGAATTTAGTGATTCGTCACTTACATATAACACCCAGTGCTCATCACAACAAAAGCCCTCTTTAATGCCCACCATCTATTTAGCCAATCCCCCCACCCAGCACCTCTCAAGCAAACCTCAGTTTGTTCTCTGTATCTAAGAGTCTCTTATGGTTTGCCTCCCTTTCTGTTTTTATCTTATTTTCCCTTCCCATTCTTTTTTCTCACCAAGTAGTATTCCATTGTGTGTGTGTGTACATATGTGTATATATATATGTACACACGCACACACACAAACACATATATATATATGTATACACACACATGTATATATATGTACACATACACATTAAATCATCTTTATTCATTCATCAGTCTATGGGCATTTGGGCTCTTTCCATAATTTGGCTATTGTTGACACCACTGCTATAAACATCAGGGTGCATGTGTTTCTTCATATAAGCATTTTTGTATCCTTTGGATAAATACCAATTAATGAAATTGCTAGGTTGTAAGGTAGTTTTATTTTTAATATTTTGAGTAATCTTCATACTGTTTTCCTATAGTACTATTGAAACTATACAACAATACTGGATTGCCTTCAAAAAGAATATATTTCAGTAAGTAGCAAAAAAAAAAGATTAATGTCTACTGCTCTTTAAATCTTGATTAAATATTAGTTTTAGAGAGTGCAGTGGAGTTGATTCTGCCATGATATTAATGTGTATGTGGAGAATTGAAAGCACAATTGAGGAAGGGAAGAAACAGGTAATTTATCCTCAGTTATGGACACTGATGGACCTTGGTAAAGAAAGGAAATTTGGCAGGTTATTATAGCATCTTGTTTGTAGCAGAAACTCCAATTTTCCCCAAACATGTAGCTTCTTTGTATATACAAATAAAATTTTTAGTCAAGCACATTGCTACTCAGCTGAAGATGACATTTATAAATCTCGCAGCAAAATGTAAACATATGGCTAAGTACTGGCTAATGCAATGTGATAAACATGATGTTTACAATATCTAGAATTTTTCCCTTAAAAAAGTATTCCCTCTCCTTTTGCCTTTTCTCCTTTCTGCTAGATGGAATGAGAACATGATGGTGGGAGCTGAGGCAGCCATTTTATTTTGTTTAAGATTTTATTTTTAGGTAATATCTACTCCAATACAGGGATAAAAATTGCAACCCTGAAACCAAAAGTCACATGCTTTACTGATTGAGCCAGCCACGCACTCCTGAATCAGCCATTTAGATCAAAAGATAGAAGCTGTCTTTTGAGGATTGTGGTGAAACAATGTAGAAGGACCCCTAATAATTGTGGAATTGCCATATTAACCCTAGATTACCAACCCAGATTTTGCATGAAATAAAAACAATTTTCTTTCTAAGCAACTATTTTGATTTTAGATCTCTTACATCAGACGAGGCAGTATCATAATTAATACACTTCACATGGCCAGCTATGGGATATATTCCACAGTTCTCTCTCCTGAAGTTCACAAGTTAAACTACTCTAGCTTCAGACCTGTGGTCAGGCAAAGTATTTTCTGAGGACTCTATGTTGATACAGCACAAATAGTTGTCAAAAAGGAAACCACAAGAGTAAAATGTTGCAAAAGTCTGATGCTCTTTGCCAAAAAGAGAGTTTTGCTTATTCCTCTTTCTTTTCACCTTCATGAGTCATAATTTCATATTCAATCTATATTTAAACCTATAACTAATACAGAGTTGCAAAAGTCTGATGCTCTTTGCCAAAAAGAGAGTTTTGCTTATTCCTCTTTCTTTTCACCTTCATGAGTCATAATTTCATATTCAATCTATATTTAAACCTATAACTAATACAGAGTATGTATTAGCTTAGAAAACAGCTATTCTGATTCAAGCTGATGATACATAGAACTGACCCTGATTGCCTCCTTTCAAAATTATTGTAGATTTTCACTAAATCCTAAAATAGATTAGTAAGAATATCTTGTTTTACATATAAACATAGTTTCCTAAAACTCACTTTTGTGGGCTTGGTCAAGTCTTTCTCAATGACCTTAATATTTTTAAAATACAAAATCAAAAAATCAGAGTTGGAAAATCCAGCTGTTCTCAACTATGGCTACATATTAAATTTACCTGGGGTAGCCTTTTAAAGGATTCTGATATCCAATGTACACTCCCAGAAATTGAATAAACTGGTTTCAAAGAAAGAGTTAACAGTAGTTTCTAAAACCTTCCCACAATTCTGATATGCAACTACAATTGGAGACCACTGACCTAACCCAATTCTTGGTTGTGTATTAAAAAATGGTAATCACATGATTCTGAAGTCCACTTACTTATATGAATTATTAATGTAGTCCCCTTAATTTTATAGATAAGAAAACTAAGGTGCAGATAAATGAAGGGATGAAATCAATTTCAGTGGCAGGTCCAGATGTAGAAGCCAATATAGGAACAGATTTCCCAGTTCATTATTCAACTCATTCTAGCAATAACCAGTGTAAATATTACTAGAAAATGGAACAATAATAGAGAAAATAAAATGAAGCTGAAGTAATTACTGGAAGCTTTAGATGAGAATGACATGTAGCTTCAGAAACCTAATAGGAAAGGAAAGGTAATGAAGAAATTTATTTCATTATTTTTTTCTAGATTACATACTATGTGTTTACTAATTAGTGGTACAACAAGAATATAACACAGGGTTTTTATTCTCAAAAACTTTTAATAGACACATGATAGGACCACACCTGTGAAACTTCAAGGGAGAATCATGTCAAAGTCATCTTTGTCTTTTTGTTGCAAAATGGTATAACTGGCATTTAATAGGTCCTCAGTGTTTACTGGAAAAACAAATATATACAAAATAACTATTAAACAAAAAGCTAACAAGAGTAAAACTAACTCTAGGATGCAGTAGTCTCAAAAAACTTCATGGAGGAAGGACTTGAGTTAACATTTGAGGAGAAGGGGGTTTTGCATACCTATAAAAGTAAAAGACAGGTAATCCAGGAGGGTAAAATGAGTAAAAAAGTATGCATAAGAGAATTATAGTATGAATTGTTGGCATAAAGGAGATTGGCTGGCTGGAACAGTTTATTTTGGCGTTCAGTAAAAAAGACCTGCCGAGGTCAGATTGTATAAAACCTTCAACAGTGCTCAACTCAGAGTTGAATCCTGAGAGCAGCTGGTGATCATTAGTAATTTTTAATAGGCAAATAATCTAATAAAAGTGGTATCACAGGATGTCAGAAGAAGTGTATCTCCTATATATTGAGATTTCATAATGATTCTTTTCTACTGAAGCTAGATTTGTTCAATTTACCTACAATAAAGAGGTAATACTGCTGATATGGAATGGTTAAAATTTGTAATGGCCAATACCTTAAAAAATGTTACATTGTTAAGTAGGGGATCAGTGCTAGGTAGTACTTTTATAAAGTAGAATTTCCCCCAAGAGACTACCAATGTGGTCAATTGTCTTTTGGGCGTGCCAGAAGAAGTATTTAGAAATAAGACACAATATACAGCAACACGTGACTAAATTACTAACTTTTTTTGTTTGGTTATCATTAACATCTCTTGCTGAAGACCAACAAGCTTCTCTTTAGACAGGCCAGTTGTTAAAAAGCCTGATATTCTCATCATGATTTTTTTTTTGAACCTTAGCTAGGTGCATATATTTAAAGTTGTAAACATGGGAAATTACAAAATTATCTGACACTGGAGAGACATTACTAGGAAATTCTGATATTTTGATGCAAAATATTGCCAATTATAGAAGCTGTCAATTTAACAATAGGCTTATTCATTATGGTGTTTGATTAATGTGAAATTATTCAGTTGGCTACCTTGTAGTTGGCCTATTTTTGTGTCCAATTAGTATGCTAATAATGGTAATTATGTTCTATACTGCATGTCTCATCACCTAGAGGGTTTTTAAAATGATAAAATAATGAGAATAAACAAGCTGATGCTGACATTCAGTGGGCCATTCTAATTACTTACTGAGAGCACACTGGGGAATCAACACTCAACCAGAGAAAATGATTCTTGCTTACTTTGTTAAAACTACTTTTCAAAGAACACTAAGAGTTTGCTTCTGTTGCCTTTATTTCTGAAGTATTTTATATCCCCACCCAAATTTATTTTCTATGTTTATTTTCTGTATTTATTAAAAAGAAGATAATCAAAGTATATTTATCTGTATCTAGTATTTGTAGTAAGAGGTCAGAAAAACAAAGAATGGGGAATTGCTCAATTGTGCACCTCTGAACCTAATAATTGCTATTTCTTTTTTCCTTTTTATCTCCACTTATAAAAGAACAGAACAAAAACAAAACAAAGCAAACAAAACAACATCGTTCTATTGACAACTCGTACTTGGGGGAGTGCTGTGAGAGATGATGGCTTTTGCTAAGTCCTCAACAAGAAATCAAACATGCCAATACACAGGAAGGATTTCTTCTCAAAAACATAAAACAAAGTCTCTTTTGTTTGGTTAAAATCCCAGATTTTAAGATAGCCAGAATATCCATATTGGTAAATTAGCATGGAGTTATAGATCAAACTATTATGAGACTTATAATCATATTCTTATAAAAAGTATTCTATAGTTCAAATTACAATACATAAAATTTATTATGTTTTAAAACATTTAATGTTTATTTTTGAGAGAGAGAGAGAGAGAGAGAGAGAGAGAGAGAATGAGAGGGGGAGGGGCAGAGAGAGAGGGAGGCACAGAATCCAAAACAGGGTCCAGGCTCTGAGCTATCAGCACAGAGTCCAACGTGGGGCTCAAACCCACAAACCGCGAGATCATTACCTGAGATGAAGTTGGAGGCTTAACCTACTGAGCCACCCAGGTGCCCCACTAATGTATAAAATTTCAATGCACAATGATTGACACATTTTGGGCTTTTAAGAAAAATCTTAAGTGGATCACAGTATTTATCCTCTGAATCATTTAAAATTGTTGTTTAGACATTTACAAAATAAAAACATTTCACAATCTCTTCCCACAATCTCTTTAAGAGAGTAAAGCAAAGAGAATTCCATTTCTTGGAAGCTTTATTGTGAGATGGAAAAAGCACTGGAATAAGCTTTTAATCCCCTACTCATCTAATGAGAACCTTATTGAACAAGTTAGTTGTGTTTTCTGATCTTTAGTTATTTCAACTGCAATGTAAGAGGGCTGGATTAGACCAGAGTTTCTCAAATTGTGTTTTGTTAATCTATTATATCCCCTGTGATATTAACAAATTTTGCATAAGAAAAAGGCTTCTGGTGTCAAATACATTTTGGAAATGCTAAAATAAAGAATTGTTTACTGCAGGATTTCTCGGTATTTAATGTACTAACATACCTTAATGGATCTCTAAATAAGTTAATAAAATATACAGAATCTCTAAGTAAGTTAATATAACATACAGAATTTCTCAATGTGATTATTAAAACACTTTATCAAACAGATATTGACATCTAATGACACACTAGCATTTTGCAAAGTATAGTTTGGAAAATATTGAACTAGACAAATACTTTAAGGTCCTTTCAAGCTCTAATATTTTCCCTCTCTAGACTATAAATTCCATGATAGTAGGGATACATACTACCTCTCTTGTATCTGCTACAGGCTAGGTGTTTGTGCAAAGCATAGTACTTGCACATAGAATATGCTTAATAAATATTTGCTGAATGAATAAAAGAACAAATTAATGAATGAAAAAAGTGATATATACATAAATACACATATACATGATTATATACATACATACCTTATTTATTTCTATAAAAGTTCAGCAGATAATGGGAACAGAATAATTTTGGGGTCCTGCTACCCTCTCCTGTTGTAGGCTGCCATTTCCCATTGTTCTTGTCCTGGTACCTATGCCTTCAGCTTGTAGCAAAAGCAAAATAGCAAGCTTTTATTATAATTTTAGTTCTTATTCCTTGTTGACTGGTAAGAATAATATATCTATTATTTATTGGGTAATGACTAAACGTTTGACACTCTGCCAAGTAACTTCACTATATTAGCTAATTGAATCCCTTAAACAATCCTATGTGGAATGCATTATTTTCTCTTTTTTACAGAGAGTTAGGTAAAGGTCCCACAATAAGTGGCAGTTTTAGAATTCAAATAAAATCTGATTTCAGAATATGACTTCTTAACTTTTATAGTATATCCCTCACTATGATATCATTTGACTTGTGCAATTTGTCAACACTTATTTTTTCTTAAATGTTTACCCATTTTGAGAGAGAGAGAATGAGAAAGAGAGAAAAAGGGGCAGATAGAGGGATATAGAGAGAATCCCAAGCAGGATCTGCACTGTAAGCACAGAGCCTGATGAAGAGATTCATCTCATGATCCATGAGATCATGACCAGAGCCAAAGCCAAGAGATGGATGCTTAACTGACCTAACCACCCAGGAATCCCCCCATCCCTCAGCACTTGGTAATGAGCAAGTTGTTTCATGATATCCTGGACTTGCCTATCCTGGTAGATTTGTGGCCCAGGAGAATAATCTCCATATATTTGACTTTCCATGATTATTTGTGCTGATCAGTTCTAAATTAACTACCACATCATAACTTATAAGTCAATCCATAAAATACATTGATCCCACACTTTTCTACCTTCACTGCTTCCAAGATGAATCAAATTAACCTATGTAACAATGTTGGTATTATTCATATTTTCACAATGAAGAAACTGAAAAGAACTTCCTGTTAACATCTTGCTTGATAAGTAAAAATAAGTTTCACATCTAGATCTAGATATCCAAAGCAGATATCTTTAATATGTGATATAAATCTCATTTCTTCATGGGAACAGGGACTGTTTTTATAAATTCAGTGTGACACAGGAATATTCTGAGCTACAAATTAATATTTGATTATGTGCCAAAGAAACTGTCATGTCTTTATTGAATTAATATTTGTTAAATGGAACACAGAGTGCCAGATGGTGAGTTCACTTCAATAAAAGATCACTATAGAAATTAAAATATAGAAGTTTACTCCTCACAGGTCCTGGAGGGCATACATGGCATGTCTCAAAGAGCCACAAGAAGAGATCAAGGCAGAATGTAAGAGGCAGAAGGTGGGGAAGATCCCTGTATTATGATCAATGGCTGGAGTGCTTTGGAGTTCCCAGGCTAAGGTCAGATTGGTTCATTTAAACCAAAAGAGCAGAGTTTTATAAGCTCCAAGTTCTTATTAAGGGGACCAGAAGGGGGCCACCTTGGGAGGCAGGGAGACTCGATCACCAGGGCTGTTGGGAAAGTCATGCCAGGAGCTTAAATTTGCTTGTGATTTTATAGGCTGTTATCCAGGGTATGAACTTGCATGAAAGGGCTACTTTAAGGCACCCACAGGCTACTTGGCCAAACAAAATGAAGGTTAAGACAGAAATACCATGGAGTATCTTAGATAAACTCTTGATGATAAATCTTGCCTCTAATCAATGAAGGACATTTTTAAGTTTAGAACCCATTTTAAGTTTACTTCCTACCACAAAAAGGGGCAAAACATATTTAAAAAATCCCTGGAGCCTGTATTTTGGAAGTATGAAAAAGAACAAAAATATAGTAAACTCAGACATTATAGAATTTAGTCAAAAAGCCCCAGAACCACCCCACCAAAAACAATGAAACACCCCTATAGCTAGCAAGAAAAGGAGGAAACTAAAATTTGGCAAGGGCTATTGGAGTTGAACACAATCTTCAGGAAGTAGTAATAAAAAATCTATACTTGAAACAAACTTGAAGGAACCACATAAGTAAGGATTAAAAACCTACACATTTATATAAAGGTCCCTAAATATGAAAGAGATCAGTTACAACACACATAATGTGAGACAAAAACATTGTGGGAACCACAAGATCAGAACGTAGAAGAAGCTGATCCAGGAGGTATCAGAACAGATATCATTTTATAGTCACACAGATAAACAGTCTTCCTGTTCTTTAGTGGCAAAGAATTGACTGCAAGTGCATCTCAAAATGTCACTGTCTAGATTTCATATTCATACTGTAGTTAATCATATGGTACACAGAGTATATTTGATACTATAATGATGGAAAGTTTCATCAACCTCAACAGACTTTTTGCTGTTTTCATAAAGTCCAAATGTCGGCAGGCCTTTCCTAAATAAATTGAATTCAATATTACTATGACCAGAACAGATTAAACAAACAAAAACATAATCAGTCATTCTTATACAATTTTACTTATTGTTAGCTATATGTGCATATATTGGTAGCTATGTGTGCAAAGATTTTATCATTCTCTCCCAGCCATAGATGCTGACACATATTGAGTTCTCAATAAATCTATTTAAATAAATCAGTAATTATATTATTTTACCCAACATAACTAAGTTGTTCACAAAATGTTTTCCCATTTAAGTCCAGCATGGGAAGAACTACAGAAAAAAAAAAGAAAACAAAAACAAAAAACCTCTACTCTTTAGACACCTATGTATAGTTAGCTCTTTGTCTTCCCAGCTTTTTATTAATTAGAAACATTCATTAGCTGGCTCTTATACATTTCAATAAGAATTGATGTTCACAGTAATGACCCTGGAGCGCTGACCATTCTGAAGTGCCTTCTGAGTCATCAAAGATATAGTCAATTATTCTCAGTATAGTTTTTGTCTTAATTGTATTTCATTGTATTCCATGGCTTTGAAAACTGGCAAGTTGGCTATGCCTAATAGATTAACTTTCTATTAGCCAAGTTATTTGATTAACTAACCCACTGCATTGTACCCTTGTCCCTTTTCCAAAATAATGATTACTGATAGATGTGTTTTTGTGTTGAGAGAAACTATAGTACTAAAATATACTAAATTTCTTCCTGTAACATATATATTACACTATTTTTGAAGGAGATAAATATTTTCTATTGTTTGAAAGGGAATGTAACTCAAATGACAATTTGCTGTTTTTGAGACTAAGGAAAAAGTAAATTAGGTTGCACTAAATGGAAAAAAAGTTTTATCTAAGTGTTCTGTTTTGTATAGTTTATATAGATATGATACACATTGTAAAACATAAAAGGATGTTTAAAATATTGAAGTGAAATGTTTTCAATAACCACCCATCTCTAAAGACAGATAGAATAAGCTCAAAGCTTATCAAACCATTTATGTTTCTTAAATACCCATTTGGTTGCATTGACTTTGAAGACTTTCCACACTCATCTTCCATTAGCCTGGTAAACGAATATCCACTTCTCCTCACAGGAATGAAACAGAAGAAGAGTTTCTCCTTACAAATATTTTGAATAGCTACTACTTATCATTTGAAAACAAACACAAAATCACTTGTTGAAACTCAGGTGGATAAAAAGTACTGCATTTGAGCAGCATAATTGATTATCAGCAAATATATCTCAAATACTTCAAATGAATAAAGAGAGATAATTAGGTTCCCACCAAGAAATACATTCATTTATTTATTGATAATGATAGGAGAGCTCTTCTGCAAATGGCATTTCATCCTGAAATTCCTTGGCTATTGGAGTAGCAGTAGTGTATACTAAAATGAGAGATGTCATGTCGTGGGCTTTGTTTCATTGCAATCTACTTTGGTAATCACAACACTTTCCATAATACTCTACCTGGTAATTCTCCATGCTGTGGCTTGAGGAAGGTTTGATGTTATTCTTACTTGACAAGGGAGTACTGAATGGTTCCATCCACTGATAATAAATAACAATTCATTTTACAAATTATCACATGGGTATAATCCTAGATGCTTTGAGTGGAGAGTGCTCTTAATCACCAAGAAAAAAAATCGTAATCTTTGAAGAATAAGCCCACATCCAAACTTAGTTCAGTGATTCTTATAAAATAAATAATGTTGTTTTATTTTTTACTTTAAAATTTTCATTATAATCTTAAATAACTATTTCAATATTCCCAAAATTTGCCATGTATACTATTGGTGGTGTGAGGGATGACTGTTATTAGATACATGGACATTTTGTATGTTAACAGTTATGCATTTTAAAGAAAAAATATTTGTTAGAAAAATGTTAATTATTCTTCAAACCTGTGTTTTCATTGATATTACTTAGTATAAATTTAAGTTTAAAAAATGTGACTCAAGTCAATTTAAATAAACTATAAAGTTAAAAGAATTAGAGTTAATAATGAAAACTATGGTCAGCTTCACAAAAGTTGTAAAGAAATAATGGAATCTTGAGAAATGCTAACATAACTAAAATATAACCATACACATTTTGTATACATACAGGAATTTAAAGAGACAGTCCCAACCCTTCCTTGATTTCTAATTTTTTAGCTAGTGAACACTAGTCTATATATATTTTGTTTAAATTTTTTTAACGTTTATTTATTTTTGAGACAGAGGGAGACAGAGCACGAAGGGAGGGTCAGAGAGACAGGGAGACAGAGAATCTGAAAGAGGCTCCAGGCTCTGAGCTGTCAGCACAGAGCCCGATTGGGGCTTGAACTCACGGGCCGCGAGATCATGACTTGAGCCGAAGTCGGACACTTAACCGACTGAGCCACCCAGGCGCCCTACACTAGTCTATATATTAAAATGATCTTTATAAATTAGCAACATGAAAAGGTAAGGCCAGATTGCCTAGGTTGTTCAATATCATTCATGATGTATGAAAACTGAAAGAGACAACATGACCAAAGGAATAAGATATTCACCAAAATATGTCTTTTCAATTTTGACATGTCAATCACCTAAAAAAATACAAAGCAAAGAAGAATATAAATTTATTTATTTATTTATTTATTTATCCTTTTGACAATTATTGATAGAGTTATATGTTTTTGTATGATTTGGTTTATATTAATAGATTTACCACCAGTATAAGAACCAAAATAAAACAAGTAAAACTATTTGATCATTGAATCCAAGAAGTTTTAGGAGGGGTGGCATTAAAAGTAATTGATAATTGGTACCTCAGAGCTTTGATATTCAAAGTGTCAAGGGATTAGTAACATGCTGTTATCTGGGAACTTGTTGAAGACCCAAAATAATGGGCTCCATCCTGGACATAATGAATCAGACCCTTCATTTGAATAACTTTACCAGATGATTTTCTACACATATTTGAGAAACATTGTCCCAGAGAATAATTTTTCAAAGTGTGAACCAGGGACTATTGGGGTTTCCTGGCAAGTTCAGGTGATCTTCAGCATCAAAACTATTTTCATAATAATACAAAGATGTGAATTTTTTCTGCTTCTCCTTCTCCTTCTCCTTTTCCTCCTCCTCCTTCTTCTTCTTCTTCTTCTTCTTCTTCTTCTTCTTCTTCTTCTTCTTCTTCTTCTTCTTCTTCCTGTGTTGGCATTTGCAGATTATGCAAAAAGACATCAAGGCAGTGACATCTAACTGTATGAATAGTGATTACATTCATTATCTTTAAACAGCCACAGGAAAAAAATGAATAAAAATTATTTTATGAATGTCCTGTATTTAACAGGAAAAATTGTCAATTTTATGAAATTTCAACAATTAAAAATATATGTTTAATATGTAGTGTGATACAAATTCAAGTATACCTAAAGCATTTCTGCTACACAACAAAATACCAAAGTTATCTCAAAGAAGACTAATCTTGTAATTGAGTTGCAAACTCAGAACTTAAGCCAAAAAAACTTATCATACAGCAAACAGCTTGAATGCAAAACAGGAATGATAATCTAACTCTTAAATTGAGAGAGACATTAAAGAGTTTGCAAAAATGCAAAACCAGCCACTCCTTTTGTTACTAGATATTTTCCTTTGTGTAAAAAACCACCCTAGCAAGTAGGGGATGTTTTTAAAGCACTAGGAATATGGTGACTTAAAGGTTATGGAATCCTCCCAAAACTCCTCTTTAGCATATATATAACTAGTTTTCAATCATTCAGAATTTCCAGAAACATTAGTATAACTAAAGGGGCAAGATATCTGTCTAACACTGAGACTGATTGTGGGTTTGATTTTAAGTTCCTTCAAGTCAGGGAATGTATTGTCTACATTAAAAAATATATATATTCTAAAGCCTAATAATAAATCATAAAAAATACAAAACAAAACAAATAGCAAGCATTTTGAGTTTGTATTTCACTGATTCCTTTTGTTTCTTACAGTTTTTCTTTCATCCTTCAATCAAAATCAAGCTTTTGTTGAAGATACCATTAAAGAAGTTTTAGTAGAATCAATGACTTGGGAAGAGGAATTAAGATGGCAGAGGATGAGGAAGACATTATGCTTTCCTCCTCCTTTGAACACAGGTAGGTAACTACCAAATCATTCTGAATACCCAGGAAATCTATCTGAGGACTGAGAGAACAAACTCCACAACTAGAGGGAGAAAAGAGGCCACACTGTAGAAGGTACAAGGTACAGTGATGTGAATTTGGGGATAAAAGAGCAGTTGGTGCTGCAGAATGAGGAAAACCTGATCAGGGAGAGAGGAGAGAAAGAGGGAAAGAGAGAGAGAGAGAGAGAGCAAGCATTTGAAAATACCCATAACCAGCAACGAAATTTAATCAGTAATCAAAAATTTCCCAACTCACAAAAGTCCAGGGTCAGATGACTTCACAGGGAAATTCTACTAGACATTTAAAAAAGGGTTAATATCTATTCTTATCAAATTTATTCAAAAAATAGAACTGGAAGGAAAACTTCCAAACTCATTCTACAAGGCCAGTATTACCTTGATTCCAAAACCAGATAAAGAAACCACTAAAAAGGAGAATTATAGGCCAATATCCCTGATGAACATGGATGCAAATATCGCAACAAGATACTAACAAATTGAACCCAACACTACATTAAAATACTTAATCACCACGATTGAGTAAGATTTATTCCTGAGCTGCAGAGGGGCTCAATATTCATAAAGCAATCAATGTGATACACCACATTAATAAAAGAAAGGGTAAGAACCATATGATCCTCTAAATTGATTTTTTTAAAGTGTTTAATAAAATACAGCAACCATTTTTGATAATAACCCTCAATAAAGTAAGGATAGAGGGAGCATACCTACACCATAAAGGCCATATATGAAAGACCCACAGCTAATATCATCCTCGATGGGGAAAAACCAAGAGGTTTTCCTCCATTGTCAGGACCAAGACAGGGATGTCCACTCTCACCATTGTTATTTAACACATTCCTCGAAGTCTTAGCCTCAGCAACCAGACAGCAAAAAGAAACAAAGTCATCCAAATTAACAAGGAAGAAAGCAAACTATCACAGTTCAGAGGACATAATACTCTATGAAGAAAACCCAAAAGACTCCACCCAAAAATTGCTAGAACTGATACATGAATTAAGCAAAGTTTCAAGATACAACATCAACATACAGAAATCTGGTGCATTTATATACATCAATAATGAAGCAACAGAAAGAGAAATCAAGGAATTAATCCCATTTACAATTGCACCAAAACCATAAAGTAACTAGGAATAAACCTAACCAAAGAGATAAATGATCTGTACTCTGAAAACCATAAGACACTGATGATAGATATTGAAGAGAACCCAAAGAAATGGAAAAACATTCCATGCTTATGGATTGGAAAAACAAATATTGTTAAAATGTCTATAATACCCAAAGCAATATACATATTCAATGCAATCCCTATCAAAGTACCCATAGCATTTTTTCACACAGATAGAACAAACAACTTCCAAATTTGTATGGAACCACAAAAGATCTCAAATACTGAAGCAGTCTTGAAAAAGAAAAGCAAACTCAAGCCATCACAATTCCAGACTTCAATCTACAAGTCTTTAGTCATTCAGGACAGTATTGTACTGGCAGAAAAACAGACACATAGATCCATGGGACAGAATATAAATACCAGAAATGGACCCTTAACTATATGGTTAACTAATTTTCAACAAAGCAGGAAAAAATATTCAATGAATAAAAGGCATCTCTTCAACAAATGATGTTGGTTAAACTGCACAGCAACATGCAAAAGAACGAAACTAGGCAACTTTATTATGCCATACACAAAAATAAATTCAAAATGGATGAAAGACCTAAATGTGAGACAGGAAACCATCAAAATCCTACAGGAGAAAACAGACAGTAACCTCTTTGACCTTGGCGATAGGCACTTCTTAAGAGACACTACTCTGGAGGCAAGATAAACAAAAACAAAAATGAACTATTGGGATTTCATCAAGATAAATCATTTCTGCACTATGAAGGAAACAATCAACAAAAATAAAAGGCAACCTACAGAATGGAAGAAGGTATTTCCAAATACAAATCTGATAAAGGGTTAATATCTAAAATCTATAAAGAACTCATCAAACTCAACATCCAAAAAACAAATAATCCAGTTAAAAAAATGGGAAGAAGAGGGGAGCCTGGGTGGTTCAGTCAGTTAATCGTCCAACTTCAGATCAGGTCATAGTCTTAGGGTTTATGGGTTTAAGCCCCACATCTGGCTCTGTGCTGAGAATTCGAAGCCTGGAGCTGCTTCAGATTCTATGACTCCCTCTCTGCCCCTCACCTGCTTGTGTTCTGTCTCTCTCTCTCTCTCTCAAAAATAAAGAAACATTATTTTTTTTTTGAAAAATGGGAAGAAGACATGGATAGACTTTTTTTTTTCCAAAGAAGAAATCCACATGGCTAACAGACACATGAAAAGATGCTGAGCATCACATCACTCATCATCAGGAAAATACAAATCAAAACTACACTATAGATACCACCTTACACTTTTCAGAATGGCTAAAATTAGCAACACAGGAAACAACAAAAATTTGGCAAGGATGTGGTGAAAAGGGAACCCTCTTACAGTGTTGGTGGGATGCAAACTTGTGCGGTCACTCTAGAAAATAGTATGGAGGTTCCTCAAAAAGTTAAAAATAGAATTACCCTACTGCCCAGTAATTGCACTACTAGGTATTTATCCAAACAATACAAAAATACTGATTCAAAGTGACACGTGCACCCCTTGTTTATAGCAGCATTATCAACAATAGAGTGGTATATATATATATATATATATATATATATATATATATATATATATATAGTAGAATATTACTTGCCATCAAAAATAATGAAATCTTGCCATTTGTAAGGATGTTGATGGATCTAGAGTGTATCATGTTGAGCTAAATAAGTCAGGGAAAGACAAATATCATGATTTTCATTAACATGTGGAATTTAGGAAATGAAACAGAAACACGGGTTGAGGGGGAAGAATAAAGGAGAAGAAGGCAAACCACAGGAGACTATTAACTATAAAGAACAAAGAGTTGATAGAGGGGAGGTGGCAGGAGATGGGCAAATGGGTGATGGATATTAAGGAGTGCACTTGTGATGAACACTGGCTGTTAAATGTAAGTGATGAATTACTTAATTCTACTCCTGAAACCAATACTACACTATATGTTAACTAAATAAAATTTAAATAAAAACTTGGGACAAAAATTTTAAAATTTAAAAATCTTAAAATTCACATGTCAAATGATCAGTTCATTAGTAAATATCCCAGGGTAGAGTTGAGGGGTGAAGAACAGTTTCAAATACAAACCAGGTTATTCTTTGGGGTGTTAGAATCATTCTGTATCCTCCATAAGGTGATGGTCAAGAGAATCTGCACATGTACAAATTTTTATAACTGCACTCAAAATGGTGAATTTTGCTGCATGTAAAAGTAAAACGAAAGTAAATAAATAGAAAGAAGTTGTAATATATATGTATGATTTTCAAGATGAACATTTAGTCTAAATTATTTTTTCTTAGAAATTAGCCCAATGTTATGCCTTATGACTTACTGTTCTAGTTTGCCTCTCATGGTTCGAGCCATTGAGGAAAAAAATCAGCTTTGTAGTTTATCATCAGTTTCATTGAACCTTTCCAAAAATCCAAATATACATCTGGGAGTTTTTTGCTAGCGACTTTAGACTTATAACATTTAAGTAATCAAACATTCTTCTCTCTAGTCTGTACTCTATACATAGGAATACAACATTGAAAAGTTTTCTATTTTCCAGAAAAGTCCCAATTTCAGTTTTGCAATGTCTTGTATGCAAGTTAATCCAATAACATAAGCACATTATCTCAGATTACTCACACTAATTTTGGCTTAGAAAAAAATTGTAAAATTAAGCTGTAAACCTTGGAGATGTGACACTTAGCTGATCCATGCCATTATTAACTTTGTGTTTATTTGAAAACACATTACTTTTTGCCAAAGGCCAACTAGCCAAATACACTCCTTTTTATCAAAAGCACTGGAACTATAATAGCATGGGAAGCCTGGGCGGCTTAGTTGGTTAAGCATCTGACTTTTGATCTCAACTTAGGTCTTGATCTCAGTGTCCTGAGTTCAGGCCCCACTTTGGGCTCTGTATTCAGCATGATGCCTACTTAAAAAACTGGGGTGCCTGGGTGGCTCAGTTGGTTAACTTCAGCTCAGGTCATGATCCACGGTCCATGGGTTCAGAGCCTGGAGCCTGCTTCAGATTTTGTCTCTGTCTTCCCTACTCGTGCTCTCTCTCTCTCTCTTTATCTGTCTCTCTCAAAAGTAAATTAGACATTAATTAAAAAAAAAAACTATAATAGCATAATACCCTCAAAGAACAAAGAGCTCAAAATGTCACATGCACACACACATACACAAATAAACAAGCACTGCCACACACAAAATTTACTTACATTTTAACAAATTATATGTACCCAATGTGTCTGTTTGCCTCATATAAACCATCTATTGCACTCAAAAATCTTAGAAAATGGAAAATGGTTACACATTTATCAGGACAAAAAAACAAATTAAGCACTAAAGTGTGACTACCATTAGGAATCATGAATACTAAGAAGAGGACCCATTCAATATTAACCCCTAAATCATACAATGTACCATCCAACCTCTCTTCTGTCTACTCTCTTGAGTTTTGTACATATACGTTTATGTACACATATATGTGTGTACACATCTGTATACATATATATGTGTACATGTATATATTACAACAGATTAACCAAGATTCAAATATATATATTTATATTTATACAGATTTATATATACAAGTAATACAAATTTTTTGAAATGAAAATATACATTATTTAAAGTTTACCACTCAGCCCCTCCTTATTTTTTCTCTCAATTAAACTGTAACTTCAAGTGTTCAAGACCCAATCTATCTTGACTCATAGATATGCCTTCATTCTCTCAACCACAGGAACCAAAAATAATTTTCTCAATTGATTAGCTGGGAAAATGAGAGAGAAGAGTAAATGATAAGTTCATATGCAAGCCTGAAAATAGCGAAATAACCCAACCTAATAAAAGTTTTGGAATAAGATAAATTAGTTGAATATATGAAGAATTTTGTAAGATTTTAAATTATTATTCAATTTATTTTATAGATTTAGGGCTATTAACTTGACTTCTACTCAAGTGAGCTTCAGTAAGTTGTGACTCTCAATGAATGTCATTGTACCTGTTATCAAATTTGTAGATATAGAGTTGTTCAGAGTATTCCTTTGATATCCATTTAATGCTCATGTGATTAAAAAAATAGCTTAATTCTGATGTCAATAATTTGTGTCTTCTCTCTCTTTTTAATCTGGTTAACCTAGTTAGAAATTTATACATTTTATTATGTCTTCAAAAAACAAGCTTGTTTCATTGGTTTTTGTCTACTGTTTCTTGTTTTTTTGTTTATTGACTTCTCTTTTTTTTCTTTCCTTTTTTTTTTTTTAACTAACTTTCAACAGCTTGGTTTAGGTGCAATTTGTTATTCTTTATTTTTCTTTATTCTTTATTTTCTTTATTTTACAGTGAAAACTTAAGTTATTAATTTTTGACTTTCTTTTTTTCTAAATATTTTTTTCAATTAATAAAATTTTTAAAAGTCCATTTATTTATTTATTTGAGAGAGACAAAGACAGTGCGAGTAGGGGAGGAGCAGAGAGAGAGGGAGGGAGAGAGAGAAAATTCCATGCAAGCTCTGCATTGTTTTAATTGACATATAGTTGACACTCAATGTTACATTAGAGGTCAGGTGTACAAGATAGTGGTTACACAACTCTATATATTATACTATACTTATCACAAGTGTACCTACCATGTGTCACCACATAATACTATTACAATACCATTAGCTAAATTCCCTATGTTGTACCATTTATTCCCATGACTTATTCATTCCATAACTGGGGGCCTCCAGCTCCTCCTTACCTTCCCCCATATTGCCCATCCTTCACCCCCTCCACTCTGACAACCATCAACTTGTTCTCTGTATTTATGGGTGTGTTTCTGCTTTTTTATTGTTTAATCTTTTTTTACATTATTGGAATCAATTTTCTAAAATTTTGTTGAAAATTTTTGCATCTATGTGAATGAAGGATATTGATCTGTAGCTTACTTTTCTTGTGACCTCTTTGTCTAATTTTGGTATTAGTGCAATGCTAGCTTCATAGAATGAGTTAGAAAGTAATATCTTTGCTTGTATTTTTTGGACGAGGTTGTAGAAAATTAATGTAATTTCTTCCTTAAATGTTTGGGAAAATTCACCAAAGAATCTTCCTGGGCTGGCTGCTTTCAGTTACAGAAGATTATTGATTTAATTTAATAGATATATGTCTATTCAGATTATTTCCTTTTTTTCAAGAGCTTTGGTAGACTATGTCTTTCAATAAATTGGTCCAGTTTATCTAGGTTATAAAATTTGTGGAGATAGTTTTTACTATTTCTCTATTTTCCTTTTGATGTCCACAGAATATGTAGTGATGCTTACCCTTTATTTTGTTTATATTAGTAATTTGCATCTGCTCTCTGTGTCTCTCTCTTCTTCGTAGCGTGGCTCGAGACTTATTGATTTAATTAGTCTTTTCAAATAACCAGTTTAGTATTTCATTGATTTTTTTAAATTGAATTCCTGGTTTCAGTTTTATTGATTCTGCTGTACTTTTTATTACTTTCTTCTGTGAAAGTTGCATTAAACACCCTCTTATACTAGTTTCCTAAGATTAAAGCTAAAATTACTGATTTTTACACCTTTAATGTTTTATAATATATGCATTTAATACCAGATATTTTGCTGTAAGAAAATTGCTTTTGTTAAATATGGCTAATTTTAAAATCAATTAAAGTTATTTTTAATTTTAATCTTATTCCAAAATATTCAGTATCTCTTTAGAATTCTTTTGGGCCCATGTAATGTTTATATGTCCATTTTTTAATCTCCTAATATTTTGAGATTTTCTAGATATCATTCTGTTATTGCTTTCTAGCTAAACAAGATTGAGTTATGAAAGCCAACTGGGTATGACTTACATCTTTTTAAACTATTATTAAATTTTTATTTGACTCCAGTATACAGTGTTATATTAGTTTCAGGTGTACAAACTAGTAATTCATCAATTCCATACACCACCCACTGCTCATCATAACAAGTGACTTCCTTAATCCCCCTCACCTATTTCACCCAGCCCTCCACCCACCTCCACTCTGGTAACCATCAGTATGTTTTCTATAATTAATCATATGTTTCTTGGTTTGTCTCTCATTATCTCTTTTATTTTTCATTTGGTCATATGTTTTGTTTCTTAAATTTCACATATGAGTGAAATCATATGGTATTTGTCTTTCTCTGACTGACTTATTTTGCTTAGCAAGATACTGTCTAGCTCCATCTATGTTGTTTCAAATGGCAAAATTTTATTCATTTTTTTAAACGTTTATTTATTTTTGAGACAGAGAGAGACAGAGCATGAACAGGGGAGGGGCAGAGAGAGAGGGAGATACAGAATCTGAAACAAGCTCCAGGCTCTGAGCTGTCAGCACAGAGCCCGACGCGGGGCTCGAACCCACGGACCGTGAGATCATGACCTGAGCCGAAGTCGGACGCTTAACTGACCAAGCCACCCAGGCGCCCCATCATTTTTATGGTTGAATAATAATCCATTGTGGATATATACACCAGTTCCTCTTTATTCATACACCAGTTGATACTAGGGACGCTTCCAAAATTTGCCTATTATTAAAAAATGTTGCAATAAACATAAGGGTGCATATATCTTTTCAAATAACTATTTTCATATTATTTAGGTAAATATGCAAGATTGGAATTACTGGGTCATGTAATTCTATTTTAATTTTTTGAGGACACTTCATACTGTTTTCCGCAGTGGCTGCATTACTTTGCCACCAATAGTGCAAGAAGGTACATTTTCCTCGACATTCTAGCCAATGCTAGTTATTTCTTGTGTTTATGATTTTGGCCATTCTGACAGGTGTGAGGAGATATCTCATTATACTTTTGATTTGCATTGCCCAAATAATGAGTGATGTTAAGCATCTTTTCGTCTGTTGGCCATCTGTACGTTTTCTTTGGACAAATGTCTGTTCATGTCTTCTACCCATTTTTTTAATTGGATAATTTGTTTTTTAGGTATATTTTATTTTTTTAATTTTACTTTTGAGAGGCAGAGAGAGACTGTGCATGAGTGGGGGAGGGGCAAAGAAAGAGAGGGAGACACAGAATCTGAAGCAGACTTCAGGCTCTGATCTGTCATCACAGAGCTCTACACAGGGCTCGAACTCATGAACTGCAAGATTATGACCTGAGGCAAAGCTGGATGCCTAACCAACTAAGCCACTCAGGCACCACATTAGGTATTGAGTTGTATCAATTCTTCATATGAGTTGGATAGTAACCCTTTATCGTATATGCTATTTGCAAATACCTTCTCCCATTCCATAGGTTGCCTTTTAGTTTTGTTGATTGTTTCTTTTGCTGTGCAGAAGAATTTTATTTTGAGGTAGTTCCAATTGTTATTTTTTCTTTTATTTCCCTTCACTCAAGCAATGTGTCTAGAAAAGGTTGCTACAGCCTATGTCAAAGGAGTTACCGTCTGTGTTCTTTTCTAGGGTTTTTATGGCTCCAGATTTTACATTGAGGTCTTTAATCCATTTTGAATTTATTTTTGTGTATGGTGTAAGAAAGTGGTAGTTTCATTCTTTTGCAGGTAGCTGAGGACTTTTCTGAACACAATTTATTGAAGAAACTGTCCTTTTCCCATTGGATATTCTTTCATGCCTTGTCAAAATTTAATAGAACATATAATTGTGGGTTTATTTCTGTGTTTTTCTATTCTGGTCCATTAATGATCTCTGTGTCTATTTTTGTACCAGTATCATACTGTTTTGATTACTACTCGTTTGTAACTGAACTTGAAGTTAAGATTTGCAATGCCTCCAGCTTTGCTTTTCTTTTTCAAGACTGCTCTGCCTATTTGAGATCTTTTATGGTTCCATATAAGTTTTAGGATTGTTTGTCTAGTTCTGTGAAAAATGCTGGTGATATGTTGATAGTGATTCTGTTAAATGTATACATTGCTTTGGGTAGTAAAGACATTTTAACAATATTTGCTCTTCCAACCCATGATGGAATATCCTTCCATTTCTTTGTGTTTTCAATTTCCTTCATCAGCATGCAGACTCTTTTCAGAGTAGAGGTCTTACACCTCTTTCACTAGGTTTGTTCCTAGGTATTTTATTATTTTTGTTCCAAATGTAAATGGGATTATTTTTTATTTTTTTTTTCTGATGCTTCAATAATACTATATAGAAATACAGGAAATTTCTGTATGTTAATTTTGTATCTTGTGACTTTACTGCATTCATTTATCAGTTCTAGTAGTTTTTTGGTAGAGTCTTTAGGGTTTTCTATACATAGTATCATAGCCTATGAAAACAGTAAAAAATTTACTTCTTCCTTACCAATTTAGATATTGTTTATTTTGTTTTGTGGTCTGAATTCTGAGTCTAAGACTTCCAGTACTATGTTGAATAACAGTGGTGAGAATGGAGATCCCTGTCTTGTTCCTGACATTTAGGTGAATAGCTCTCAGTTTTTCCCCATTGAGGATAATGTTATCTGTGGGTTTTTATATAGGATCTTTATTATATTCAGGTACACTCCCTCTACACCTACTTTGTTGAAAGTTTTTATGCTGAATGGATGTTGTATTTTGTAATATTTTTTGCATCTATGGAAATGATCATATAGTTTTTATTCTTTCTGCCATTCATGTGATGTATCACACTGATTGATATGAGAATTCTGAACCACCCTTGCATGCCAGAGATAAATCCAACTTGATCATCGTGAATGATTTTTTAATGTATTGTTGGATTCAGTTTGCTAGCATTTTGTTGAGAATTTTTGCATCTATGCTCCTCAGAGATATTATCATATTATCCTCAGAGATATTAGTCTGTATATATATATATATATATATATATATATATATATGTATATATATATATGTGTGTGTGTGTATATATATATATATATGTGTGTATATATATGTACACACACATATATATAATATATTTATAAATATATTATATATTAATTAAATTAACTATATTGATTAAATTAAATTAATTATATTGATTTAATTACATTATACATTTAATTAATTAAATATAAATATATTATATATTAAATATATATATAATATATTTAGTTTATCTGGTTTGGTATCAGAGTAATCCTGGCCTCATAGAATGAATTTGGAAGTTTTTCCTTCCTTTTCTTTTCTTTCTTTCTTTCTTTCTTTCTTTCTTTCTTTCTTTCTTTCTTTTTTGGAATAGTTTGAGAAGAATAATTATTAAATCTTTTTTAAATGCTTGGTAGAAATCACCAGTGAAGCTCTCTGGTCCTGGACTTTTTTTACATTGCCGTTGTGAGCCTTTTGATTAGTGATTCAATTTCTTTGCTAGTAACTGGCCTGTTCAAATTTTCTATTTCTTCCTTTTTCAGTTTCATTAGATTATATGTTTCTAGGAATATACCCATTTCTCCTACATTGTCTAATTTGTTGGCATATAGTTTTTCATAACATCCTATTGGAATTGTTTGTATTTCTGTAGCATTGGTTGTTATTTTTCCTCTGTCATTTGTGATTTTATTTATTGGATCCGTTTTTTTTTTCTTTTTAATAAGTCTGGTTAGGAATTTATCAGTTTTATTAATTTGTTCAATAATCAGTTTCTGGATCCATTGATCTGGGTTTGTTTGTTTGTTTGTTTGCTTTTAGTTTCTATATCATTTATTTCTACTCTAATCTTTATAATTTATTTCCTTTTGCTAGTTTAAGGTTCAATTTTTTGTTATTATTCTAGCTCCTTTAGGTGTAAAATTAAGTTGTTTATTGGATATTTTTCTTGATCCTTGTTGTAAGCCTGTATTGTTTTAAACTTCTGTCTTAGAACTGCTTTTGATGCATCCCAAAGATTTGGACCATTGTGTTTTTACTTTTATTTTTTAAGTAATCTTTATTTCTTCTTTGATCTGTTCATTGAGCCATTCATTGTTTAGTTGGATGTTATTTAACCTCCATATATTTGTGGTCCTTCCAGATTTTTCATGTGGTTGATTGCTAGTCTTAAAGCATTGTGGTAAGAAAAGATGCATGGTATGACTTCAATGATTTTGAAAGTGTTAAGACATGTCATGTGGTTTAAGACGTATTTCTTCTAGCAAATGTTCCATATGCACTTGAAAGGGATACATATTTTGCAGTTTTAGGATGGAATGTTCTAAATATATCTGCTACATCCCTCTGGTCCAATGTGTCATTCAAAGTCACTATTTCCTTATTTATTTTTATTTATTTATTTTTTTTGGTTTGGAAGATCTGTCCATCAATGTATATGGGGTATTAAAGCCCCCTACTATTATTGTATTACTATCAATCACCTCTTTTATACTTGTTACTAACTTTTTAATGTATTTGGGTGGTCTATGCTGGGTGCATAAATATTTACAATTGTTCCATTTATTATTATAGATTGCCCATCTGTGTCTCTTGTTGTAGTTTGTTTTAAAGTAAATTTTGTCCAATATAAGTATTGCTACCATGGATTTCTTTTGACACCCATTTATGTGATAAATATTTTCTCATCCCTTCACTTTAAATCTTCAGGGGTCTTCCATTATAAATTGAGTCTCTTGTAGGTAGCACTTAAATGGGTTTTGTTTTTTTACCCATTCTGTCACTCTATGTCTTTTTATTGGAGCATTTATTCTATTTATAGTCAAAGTAATTATTGACAGATATGTATTTATTGTCATTTTGTGTTTGTCGTTGAAGTTTTTCTCTGATCCTTTCTTTCTTGCTCTCCTTCATGGCTTGCTGACTTTCTTGAGTGATAAACTTGATTTTTGTTTATTCTTTGTGTATCTATTCCTGGATTTTTATTTGTGGTTACCATTCAGTTTGTATGTATCATTGTACACATTTAGCAGTCTGTAGTACCTTCATGGTCACTTAAGGTGGAAATCATTAATCATCTTCTTCTCATGCTTTCTGTATATGCTGTCATATTTTACATATTTTTATTTTGGGAACCACTTGGCTGATTTTTACAGATATACTTATTATTTTTAATGTTTATTTATTTATTTTGAGAGAGAGAGAGAGCAAGCACAAGCAGGGGGAGGGGGAGAGAATCTCAACCAGGCTCCACACTGTCGGCACAGAGCCCAACACAGGGTTTCAAACTCACAAAGTTTGAGATCATGACCTGAGCTGAAATCAAGAGTCGATGCTTAACCGACTAAACTACCCAGGTGCCCTTATATTTACTTTGTATGCTCTCATTTATGGTCTTTACTCTCCACTCAAAAATCCCCTTTAATATTTCTTGTAAGGTTATTTTTATGATTATGAACTAACTTTTTTGTTTGTTTTTTTCTGGAAAATTCTTGATCTCTCCTTCTATTGGAAGTGATAACATTGTTGAATAGAGTGCTCCTGGCTGCAGATTTTCCCCTTTCAACACTTTTTTTATATTTGATTTATTTTTGGGAAAGCATAAGTGGGGGAGGGGTGAGGGAGGGGGACAGAGGGTCCAAAGTGGCTCTGCACTGACATGCTGACAGCAGCCAGCCCAACATGGGGCTCGAACTCAGGAACTGCGAGATCATGACCTGAGCCAAAGTCGGACACTTAAAGTCGGACACTTAACCAACTGAGCCACTCAGGCGCCCCTTCCCTTTTAGCACTTTGAATATTTCATTCCACTATTTTCTGATCTTAAAGTTTCTACTGAAAAATCCTCTGCTAGCCTTAAGGGGTTTCCCCATGTAACTGTCTTCTTTTCTCTTGCAGGTTTTAAGATTGTTTCTTTATCATTACTTTTTGCCATTTTAATTATTATGTATCTTGGAATAGACTTTCTTGGGTTGATATTTTGGGATCTCTGTGTGCCTCTAGGATCTAGATATCTGTTTCTTTACCCATATTGGGAAAGTTTTCAGCCTTTATTTCTTCAAGTAAATTTTCTGCCCCTTTATCTCTTTTCCTTCTGGGAGCCCTAAAATGTGAATGTGATTACGCTTCATGGAATCACTGATTTCCCTAAGAGTATTTTCAACTTGAATAATTGTTTTCCTCTCATTGCTGAGCTTGGTTTCTTTACATTACCTTGTCTTCCATGTCATTAATTCATTCCACTGCTTCATCCAATCTAGCCTGCTCTTAGATTCATCAAGTGTATATTTTATTTCATTTATTGAGTTCATCTCTGATTAGATCTTTCTATATCTTTTTTTAATGTTTATTTATTTTTTAGACAGAGAGAGACAGAACATGAATGGGAGAGGGTCAGAGAGAGAGGAAGACACAGAATCTGAAGCAGGCTTCAGGCTATGAGCTGTCAGCGCAGAGCCCGAGCCCGACACAGGGCTCTAACTCACAGACCGTGAGATCATGACCTGAGCTGAAGTTGGACACTCAACCAACTGAGCCACCCAGGCGCCCCTAGAACTTTCTATATCTTGATTAAGGGTCCCATTGATTTCTTTCACTCTCTTCTCAAGTCAGGTGAGTAGATCTATGATCATTGTTTCCTTCCAAGGTTTGATTTAAATTCCAACAAGTTAATGTGCATTATAATATTAGTTTGAGGTGTAGAATTTAATGATTCAACACTTACATGCAACACTGGGTGCACATCATAGTAAATGCCTTCTTTAATCTCCATCAGGAATTGAACCCAACCCCCCCCCCACCTCCCCTGTGGTAAACATCGGTATGTTGTCTACAGTTAAGAGTCTATTTCTTGGACTTCCTCTTTTATTTTCCCAACTATGTTCATTTCCTTTCTTCCTAAATTCCACGTATGAGTGAAAACATATGGTATTTGTCTTTCTCTGGCTGACTTATTTTGCTTACCATAATATACTCTAGCTCCATCCATGTCATGCAAATAGCAAGATTACTTTCATTTTTATGGCTGAGTAATACTGTAATATATATATTGCAGTATCTTCCTTATCCATTTATCAATTGATGGACACATGGGCTATTTCCATAATTTGGCTATTGCTGATAATACTACTATAGGCTCAGGGGTGTATGTATCACTTCAAACTACTATTTATGCATTCTTGGTAAATACCTAGTAGTACAACTGCTGGATCATACAGTAGTTCAATATTTAACTTTTTGAGGAACCTCCATACTGTTTTTCAGAGTGGCTGCAGCAGTTTACATTCCCACCAACAGTGTAAGAGTGTTTCCCTTTCTCTGCATCCTCACCAAAACCTGTCATTTCGTGTGTTTAATTTTAGCCATTCTAATTGGTGTGAGATGATATCTCATTGTAGTTTTGATTTGCATTTACCTGATGATGAGTGACGTTGAGCGTCTTTTCATATGTCTGTTGGTCATCTGTATCTCACCTTTGGAAAATGTTTAGTCATGTCTTGTGCTCATTTTTTAACAGGATTATTATATATTTTTTAAGTTAAAGTTAATTAACATCCAGTGTCATCTTGGTTTCAGGAGTTAAGTGTTTTTTTGAATGTTGAGTTTTATAAGTTCTTTATATATTTTGGAAGCTAACTCTTTATCAGATATACTATTTGCAAATATCTTCTCCCATCTCCAAGACTGCCTTTTAGTTTTCTTGATTGTTTCCTTCTATGTGCAGTAGCTTTTTATTTTGATAAATTTTCAACAAGTTATTTTTGCTTTGTCTCTCTTGCCTCAGGAGACACATCTGGTAAGAAATTGCTATGACTGATGTCAAAGAAGTTACTGCTTATGTTGCCTTCTAGGGTTTTAATGGTGTTCTGTGTCACATTTAGGTCTTTCATTTATTTTGAATTTATTTTTGTGTATAGGCTAAGAAAGTGGTCCAATTTCATTCTTTTGCTTGTGGGGGTCCATTTTCCTGACACCATTTGTTGAAGAGACGGTCTTTTTCCCTTGGATATTCTCTCCTGCTTTGTTGAAGTTTAATTGACCATATAGTTGTGAATTATATTCTTTTCCATTGATCTATGTGTTTGTTTTTGTGCCAATATTATACTGTCATGATCAATACAACTTTGGAATATAACTTGAAGCCCAGGATTGTGATGCCTCCAGCTTTGCTTTTGTTTTTCAAGATTGCTTTTTCTATTCAGGGTCTTTTGCAGTTCCATACAAATTGGAGATTGTGTTTTCTAGCTCTGTGAAAAACACTGTCATCATTGTCATAGGGATTGCATTGAATGTATAGATTGTTTTGGGCAATATAGGAATTTTAACAGTATTTGTTCTTCTAATCTATGAGCATGGAATATTATTTTCCCATTTCTTTGTGTCATCTTTAATTTCTTTCATCAGTGTTATATAATTTTCAGAGGATAGGAAGTTTATCTCTTTGGTTAGGTTTATTCCTAGGTATCATCATTTTGGTGCAATGTTAAGTGGGATTGACTCATGATTTCTCTTTCTGCTGCTTCATAATTGGTATCTGGGTCCTTTATCTTCTTTTTTTGATAAGTTTTCCTAGGGGCTTATCATTTTTATCAATTTTTTCAAAGAACCACATCCTGGTTTCATTGATCTTTCTATTGGTTTTTGTTTTTTGTCTTAGTTTATTTATCATATATTTCTGCTCTAATGTTTATTTTCTTTCTTCTGCTGGCTTTAGGCTCCATTTATTGTTCTTTCTATAGCTCCTTTCATCAGTTTTTTTTTTTTTTATGTGCGATTTTCCTTGTTTCTTGAAGTAGGCCTGTATTGCTACTCCCCTCTTAATGACTGTTTTTGCTTGCTGTATCCCAAGAGTTTTGGACTGATGTGTTTTCATTTTCTTTTGTTTCCTTGAATTTTTTTTTGTTTTTTTCTTTGATTTTCTGGTTTACCTATTCATTGTTTAGTAGCATGTTCTTTAACCTCCATGTATTTGTGGTCTTTCTTTCTTTTTCTTTTTTCTTTTTGTGGTTGAATTCAAGTTTCATAGTGTTGTGGTTAGAAAGTATGCATGGTATGATCTCAATCTTTTTGTACTTGTTGAGGCCTGATTTGTGACCTAGTATGTGATCTATTCTGGAGAATGTCCCATGTGCACTTAAAAGGAATGAGTATTCTGCTGCTTTAGGATGAAATACTCTGAATATATCTGTTAAGGCCATATGGTCAAATGTGTCATTCAAAGCTATTGTTTTCTTGTTGATATTCTGCTTAGATGATCTGTCCATTGTTGTAAGTGGAGTGGTGAATTTCTCTACTATTTTTTGTATTCTTATCATTGAGATCATTTGTTTGTTAGTAATTGTTTTATATATTTGGGTGTTTTCATGTTGATTGCATAAAAATTTACAATTGTTGGATATTTCTGTTGGATAATCCCCTTTATTAATATATAGTGGCCTTCTTCATATCTTGTTATGGTCTTTGTTTTAAAATCTAGTTTTTCTGGGGCGCCTGGGTGGCGCAGTCGGTTAGGCGTCCGACTTCAGCCAGGTCACGATCTCGCGGTCTGTGAGTTCGAGCCCCGCGTCGGGCTCTGGGCTGATGGCTCGGAGCCTGGAGCCTGTTTCCGATTCTGTGTCTCCCTCTCTCTCTCTGCCCCTCCCCCGTTCATGCTCTGTCTCTCTCTGTCCCAAAAATAAATAAAAAAAAACGTTGAAAAAAAAAAATTAAAAAAAAAAAAATAAAATCTAGTTTTTCTAAGTATTGCTACTTCATCTTTCTTTTGACTTCCATTTGTATGATAAATGTTTCTCCATCTCCTCACTTTAAATCTTCAGGTGTATATAAGACTAAAATAGTCTATTGTATGCAGCATATGGATGGATTTATTCTGAAACTCTATGTCTTTTGATTGGAGGTTTTAGTCTATTTACTTCTTCTTCTTCTTCTTCTTCTTCTTCTTCTTCTTCTTCTTTTAGTACAATTTCATCTGAGTGATTATTGATAGATAGGTATTCAGGGCCATTTATTACTTGTTTTGTTGTTGTTTCTGGATATTTTCTCTGTTCCTTCCTAATCTTTGTTGCTTTTGTGTTTTTTTCCTTCACACTCAAAGAGTGTTCTTTAATATTTCTTGCAAGGTTTGTTAGTGGTCACAAACTCCTTTAGTTTTTGTTTGTCTGAGAAACTCTTTATTTTTTCCTTCAATTCTGAATGACTGCTGGGCTGAATGGAATATTCTTTTTTTTGAGAGAGAGAGAGAGAGAGAGAGAAAGACAGAGAAGGTGAGGGGCAGACGGAAAGTGAGAGAGAATCTCAAGTGGGCTCCATGCTCAGTGCAAAGCCTGACACAGGACTTGATCCCAGGACCATGAGATCATGACCTGAGACAAGATCAAGAGTTGGTTGCTTAACCTACTGACCACCTAGGCAACTCTGGATGGAATATTCCTGATTCCATGTTTTCTCATTCAGCACTTTGAATATCAGATTTCTGTGAAGAGATCTGGGGTCAGCCTTAAGGATCTTCCCTCATAAGTAAGGACTCCTTTTGTGATGCTGCTTTTAAGGTTATGTTTCCAGTTCCTGGGAGTAATAGCTTTATGAAGAAGAGGTCATATAGTGTTCAATGACTGGCATTTCAGTGCTCTGCAGCACCCAGTATCTGTTTCTCCCCCTAAAGCACATCTCTGCAGTTCCTACCTTCCTCAATGTGGCCTCTTCTCTAGCTCTAGTTGTGGAGTTTGTTCTGTCAGTCCTCAGGTTGAATTTTTCGGTATGCAGAATGTTTTGATAGTTATTAGTTTTGTTCAAGGGACAAGAAGAGCCTTGGGTCTTCCTACCATGCCACCACTTTAGTTCCAAATCTTATGATTACTACTTTAAATTCTCTATTAAGCATATTACTTATATCCAATTTGCTTAGGTCTCTTGTTGTGGCTTGGTCGGTTTTGTTGTTGCTGTTGTTGTTGTTGTTAGTTCATTTGTTTTGTTTTAGATATATTTATCTTTCTCCTCATTGTTTCTAATTCTCTGTGCCTATTTTTGTGTTTTAGGAATATCAGCTATGTGTCCTCTTGTTGGAGATAATGGCTTCATGAAGAAGAGATTCTGAAATGACCTGAAGTGCAGTGTTCTCTGTTCTCCAGGACCTGACTCTTCAGGGAGCATCTCCTCTGCAAGTTGTGTGTGGCCTATTGTGTTATTGCCTCTCTTCCATTCAATTCATTTGTCAGAAGTGTCTCTCTTTGCCTGTTATGGGCATTGTTTGGTCCCTGGCAGGTGTGGAGTGTCCTTTAACAATGTACATACTGGTCTGCTTGCCAATTGAGACTTGGAGCCTCTGCTGCTGGGAAGCCCAGCCTTAGGGGATCTGCAAAGGGTTTGTGGGAAGGTCTCACACGTTTAATAAGGTGTGCTGCAGGCTTCAGCAGCACTTACCGCTACCACTGCAGCAACCACCACTGCCAGCAACACTGAGGCCCTGCAAAAAGCATGGGTCGTAGTAGCACTGCTGGCCAGATTTGCATTGGTCCTGTGGGGAAGAGGCCCTGCAGTGCTGAGGATGAGATAAGCCTTGACTGGAAAGGGTGGAGCTGCCAAAGTATGGGTGGGTGGGGCTTAGTGCAAGAAAGTTAGGTATGGAATGTGAACTCAGGGCTGGTTTTCACAGGTGGCGCTGTGTTTATGCTGGGGGGCAGGGGAGGGAAAGGGTGACTGCCAACCCCTTTGTTGGCAGGAGGGGTATTTCTAAGATCCTTTTCTGTCCAGGACACACTCTGCAAATCACTCTCCCTTTGGTCTGCACCACAAATTTTATAAACTGCTGGTTCTAGGCTATATATGCTCAGGCTACTTGTTTGTTGCCTCTTTATGGGTGGGGACTCAGCTTCCTAATATCCTCAGGGCTCTCCCAGAACCTAGTATGCTAATTTTAAGAATTCCAGGCTCTAAGTCCATCTGTTTGTAAGAACTCATGAAATACATCCCCTCTGGCTTTCAAAGCCAAACTTCATGGGTTTCATTTTCCCTGTGTGGGATCCCCAGTGTGATAATCTGTTTCTCACCTTTCATAGTGTTTCTGGCTCCCTCCAGTCCACAGACAGCCACAGTCCCTTTAGGTCTCAAATCGGATCTCCAACTTTCCTTCTTTGATGTGGCCTCTTCTGTACCTTTGTGCACAGTTTTTGGGTCTTTTTCTGGGATATTTAAGCTAATTTGAGTTTTATCTTGTTGTATCCTTAAGATGAGGCAAGGTTAGGATTCTCCTACTCTGCCAACTTCCCTGCCTCTGATTTATATGATGTTAAATTTGTTAAAGTGTATTTTATGTACCAGAATATGGTCTCTCGGTGAATATTTCCTGTGATCTGAGAAAAATATGTATTCTGCTGTTGTTTAATATATTATTAAATACATATCAATTACATCCAATTCAACTGATGCTACTCTTGAGTTTATTCCTTACAGATATTCTACCTACTTGATCCATTAATTTTTAAAAAGGTACTGAAGCCACCATCGACAACAGTGATTATGTGTATTTCCCTCCTGGCTGTATCACATTTTGCCTCATGCTCTTTGATCTGCATTTGCTAAGTGCATTCATGTTTAGGATTGCTATGTATTCTCGAAGACCTCACTTTTTTTTATCATTGTTTTATACCCTTCCTTATCCCTAATAGCTTTATTTGCTTTGAGGACTTCTCTATATAAAATTAATATGCTACTCTTGCTTTCTTTGATTAATGATAGCATGGTATATACCTTTCTCCATGCTTATACTTTTAATCTATCTGTGCCTTAATGTTTATGTGGATTTTTATAGACAATATGTAATGTATATTTATGTTTTATTTATTCTGACATTCCCTGTTAATTGTTGTAATTTTACTGTTGATATTTAAACTGATTATTGATATCTACTACACCAGTGTATTAATATTTATCATATTTGTTAGTAATTTCTATTTTCTATCCTGGTTTTGTTTGTTTGTTTGCTTGTTTGTTTGTTGTTAATCTTCCACTAGTTTTCTGGGTTTTTTTCCCCCATGGCTTTAACTGAGAATATTTTATTTTGTCTTTTTTCCACCTCTCTTATATCAATTATAATTCTTTTTTATTATTTTCAATGGTTTTCCTAGAGTTTACAATATCTATTTAGAACTCATTCAAGTCCACTTTCAAATAATACTATCTTGTTTCCCCAATAGTGTAACTATTTTGTAACAGAGTATTCCCAGCTCCTTCTTCCTATTCTTGTATCATTGTTGTCATTCATTCCACTCCATCGTAAGCTATAACCAATATATATTTGCTATTATTACTTTCAATACACTTTTTGACACATAAATAAGAATAAGAAATCAGAAATAAGAAGAATTAAGAAAAAATAGAGAAATGATTTACCTTTATTTAGATGTTCTCTGATGTTTTTCCTTACTTTATGTACATACATATTTCTGATTTATGTTATTTTCTTTCTCTATGGAACTTTTAAAAAAAATTTTATTTATTTTTTAATTTACATCCAAATTAGCATACAGTGCAACAATGATTTCAGGAGTACATTCCTTAGTGCCCCTTACCCATTTAGCCCATCCCCCTTCACACAACCCTTCCAGTAACCCTCAGTTTTTTCTCCATATTTATGAGTCCCTTCGGATTTGTCCCCCTCCCTGATTTTATATTATTTTTAGTCCCTTTCCTTATGTTCACTTGTTTTGTCTCTTAAAGGCTTCATATGAGTAAAGTCGTATGATTTTTGTCTTTCTCTGACTGACGAATTACACTTAGCATAATACCCTCCAGTTCCATCCACATAGTTGCAAATGGCAAGATTTCATTCTTTTTGATTGCCACACAATACTCCATTGAATATATATACCACATCTTCTTTATTCACTCATCCATCGATGGGCATTTGGGCTCTTTCCATACTTTGGCTATTGTTGATAGTAAATACAGCTTTAAATTTTAGTGTAATACCCAGCTGATAAATGTCTCAAAATAAAAGATTTGACCTTAAGATTAATATTTTTATTTTACTTAACTTTTAGGATTTTTTAAATATGAAATTTATTGTCATATTGGTTTCTTTTTTTAAATTATTTATTTTTATTTTTTCCTAATATGAAACTTATTCTCAAATTGGTTTCCATACAACACTCTGTGCTCATCCCAACAGGTGTCCTCCTCAATACCTATCACCCACCCTCCCGTCCCTCCCACCCATCATCAACCCTCAATTTGTTCTCAGTTTTTAAGAGTCTCTATGGTTTGTTTCCCTCCCTCTTTAACCTTTTTCTTTTTTTCCTTCCCCTCCCCCATGGTCTTCTGTTAAGTTTCTCAGGATCCACATAAGAGTGAAAACATATGGTATCTGTTTTTCTCTGTATGACTTATTTCACTTAGCATAACACTCTCCAGTTCCATCCATTTTGCTACAAAAGGCCATATTTCATTCTTTCTCATTGCCACGTGGTATTCCATTGTGTATATAAAACACAATTTCTATATCCATTTATCAGTTGATGAACATTTAGGCTCTTTCCATACTTTGGCTATTGTTCAAAGTACTGCTATAAACATTGGGGTACAAGTGCCCCTATGCATCAGCACTCTTGTATCCTTTGGATAAATCCTAGCCGTGCTATTGCTGGGTCATAGGGAAGATTCATTTTTAATTTTTTGAGGAACCTCCACACTGTTTTGCAGAGTGGCTGCACCAGTTTGCATTCGCACCAACAGTGCAAGAGGCTTCCTGTTTCGCTACATCCTCAACAGCATCTATACACTCCTGATTTGTTCATTTTAGCCACTCTGACTGGCATGAGGTGGTACCATAGTGTGGTTTTGATTTGTATTTACCTGATGAGGAGCAACGTTGAACATCTTTTCACGTGCCCTTTGGCCATATGGATGTCTTCTTTAGAGAAGTGTCTGTTCATGTTTTCTGCCAATTTCTTCACTGGATTATTTGTTTTTCGGGTGTGGAGTTTGGTGTGCTCTTTATAGACTTTGGATACTAGCCCTTTGTCTGATATATCATTTACAAATACCTTTTCCCATTCTGTTCGTTGCCTTTTAGTTTTGTTGACTGTTTGCTTTGTAGTGCAGAAGTTTTTTTTTTTTCCTTGAGGTCCCAGTAGTTCATTTTTGCTTTTAATTCCCTTGCCTTTGGTGATTTTCCAAGTAAGAAATTGCTGTGGCTGAAGTCAGAGAGGTTTTTTCCTGCTTTCTCCTCTAGGGTTTTGATGGATTCCTGTCTCACATTCAGGTCCTTTATCCATTTTCAGATTATTTTTGTGAATGGTGTAAGAAAGTGTCTAGTGTCATTCTTCTGCAAGTTTCTGTCCAGTTCTCCCAGCACCATTTGTTAAAGAGACTGTCTTTTTCCTTTGGATATTCTTACCTGCTTTCAAAGATTAGTTGGCCATACTTTTGTGGGTCTAATTCTGGAGTCTATATTCTATTCCATTGGTCTATGTGTTTGTTTTTGTGCCAATACCATGCTGTCTTGATGATTACAGCTTTGTAGTAGAGGCTAAAGGCTGGGATTGTGATGCTTCCCGCGTTGATCATCTTCTTCAAAATTACTTTGGCTATTCAGGGTCTTTTGTGCTTCCATACAAATTTTAGGAGTGCTTGTTCTAGCTTCAAGAAGAATGCTGGTGCAATTTTGATTGGGATTGCATTGAATGTGTAGATAGCTTTGGGAAGTATTGACATTTTAACAATAACAATATTTATTCTTCCAATCCATGAGCATGGAATGTTTTTCCATTTTTTTGTATCTTCTTCAAATTCCTTCATAGCTTTCTATAGCTTTCAGCATACAGACCTTTTACATCTTTGGTTAGGTTTTATTCCTAGGTATTTTATAGATCTTATTGCAATTGTGAATGGGATCAGTTTCTTTATTTGTCTTTCTGTTGCTTCATTATTAGTGTATAAGAATGCAACTGATTTCTGTACATTGATTTTGTATCCTGCAACTTTGCTGAATTCACGTATCAGTTCTAGCAGACTTTTCATGAAGTCTGTTGGGTTTTCTATGTCTAATATGTCATCTGCAAAAAGCTTGACTTCATCTTGGCCAATTTTTATGCCTTTGATTTCCTTATGTTGTCTGACTGCTGATGCTAGAACTTTCAACACTATGTTAAACAACAGTGGTGAGAATGGAAAGCCCTGTCATGCTTCCTGATATCAGGTGAAACCTCTCAGTTTTTCCCCATTGAGGATGATATTAGCTTTGGGCTTCTCATAAATGACTTTTATGATGTTTAAGAATGTTCCTTCTATCCCAACTTTCTTGAGGGTTTTTATTAAAAAGGATGCTGAATTTTGTCAAATGCCATTTCTGCATCGATTGACAAGATCATATGGTTCTTATCTTTTCTTTCATTAATGTGAATGTATCACATTGATTGATATACGAATGTTGAACCAGCCCTGCATCCCAGGAATGAATCCCACTTGATCATGGGGAGTAATTCTTTTTATATGCTGTTGAATTCGATTTGCTACTATCTTATTGAGAATTTTGGAATCCAATTTCATCAGGGATCTTGGCCAGTAGTTCTCTTTTTTTGCTGGGTGTCTGTCTGGTTTAGGAATAAAAGTAATGCTGGCTTCATAGAATGAGTCTGGAAGTTTTCCTCCCCTTTCTATTTTTAGAACAGCTTGAGAAGGATAGGTATTATATCTGCTTTAAATGTCTGGTAGAACTCCCCAGGGAATCCATCTGGTCCTGGTCTCTTATTTGTTGGGAGATTTTTGGTAACTGATTCAATTTCGTCACTGGTTATGGGTCTGTTCAAGTTTTCTAGTTCTACCTGTTTGAGTTTTGGAATTTTGTGGATGCTTAGGAATTTGTCCATTTCTTCCAGGTTGTCCAGTTTGTTGGCATATAATTTTTCATAGTATTCTCTGATAATTGCTTGTATTTCTGAGGGATTGGTTGTCATAATTCCATTTTAATTCATGATTTTACCTATTTGGATCATCTCTCTTTTCTTTTTGAGAGACCTGGCTGGAGGTTTATCAATTTTGTTTATTTTTTTCAAAACAACAACAAAAAAACAACTGTTGGTTTCATTGATCTTCTCTACAGTTTTTTTAGATTCTATATTGTTTATTTCTGCTCTGATCTTTATTATTTCTCTTCTTCTGTTGGGTTTCCGGTGTCTTTGCTCTTCTGCTTCTAGTTCCTTTAGGTGTGCTGTTAGCTTTTGTATTTGGGATTTTTCTTGTTTCTTGAGGTAGGCCTGGATTCAATGTATTTTCCCCTGAGTACTGCCTTCATTGCATCCCAAAGCATTTGGATTGTTGTCTTTTCGTTTTCATTTGTTTCCATATATGTTTTCTAAGTTCTTCTCTAATTGCCTGGTTGACCCATTCCTTCTTTAGTAGGATATTCTTTAACCTCCATGCTTTTGTAGGTTTTCCAGACCTTTTTCCCGTGGTTGAATTCAAGTTTCATAGCATTGTGTTCTGAAAGTGTGCATGGTATGATCTTAATTCTTTTATACTTACTCAGGGCTGTTTTGTGACCCAGTATGTGTTCTATCTTGGAGAATGTTCCATGTGCACTTGAGAATAAAGTATATTCTGTTGCTTTGGGATGCAGAGTTCTAAATATACCTGTCAAATCCATCTGGTCCAATGTATCATTCAGGGCCTTTTTTTCTTTATTGATCCTGTGTCTAGATGATCGATTCATTGTTGTAAGTGGAGTATTAAAGTCCCCTGCAATTACCAGTCTTATCAATAAGGTTGCTTACGTTTGTGATTAATTGTTTTATATATTTGGGGGCTTCCATATTCAGCACATAGACATTTATAATTGTTAGCTCTTCCTGATGGATAGACCCTATAATTATTATATAATGCCCTTCTTCATCTCTTGTTACAGCCTTTAAAGTCTAGTTTGTCTTATATAAGTAGGGTTACTCCAGCTTTCTTTTTGACTTCCAGTAGCATGATAGATAGTTCTCCATCCCCTCACTTTCAATCTGAAGGTGTCCTCAGATCTAAAATGAGTCTCTTATAGACAGCAAATAGATGGGTCTTGTGTTTTGTTTTGTTTTGTTTTTATCCATTCTGATACCCTATGTCTTTTGTTTGGAGCAATTAGCCCATTCACCTTCAGTGTTATTATGGAAAGATATGGGTTTAGAGTCATTGTGATGTCTGTAGGTTTCATGTTTGTAGTGATGTCTCTGGTACTTTGTGGTCCTTGCAACATTTTGTTCACAGAATCCCCCTTAGGGTCTCTTGTAGGGGTGGTTTAGTGGTGATTAATTCCTTCAGTTTTTGTTTGTTTTGGAAGACCTTTATCTCTCCTATTCTGAATGACAGACTTGCTGGTTAAAGGATTCTTGGCTGCATATTTTTCCTCTTCCTCACATTGATGATTTCCTGCCATTCTTTTCTGGCCTGCCAAGTTTCAGTAGATAGGTCTGCCACTAGTCTTATGGGTCTCCCTTTATAAGTTAGAGCCTTTTTATCCCTAGCTGCTTTTAGAATTTTCTCTTTATCCTTGTATTTTGCCAGTTTCACTATATGTTGTGCAGAAAATCGATTCAAGTTATGTGTGAAAGGAGTTCTCTGTGCCTCTTGGATTTCAATGCCTTTTTCTTTCCCCAGATAAGGGAAGTTCTCAGCTATGATTTGTTCAAGTACACGTACACCATCAGCTCCTTTCTCTCTGTCTTCCATTTCTGGAATTCCTATTATACAGATATTGTTTAATTTGATTGCACCACTTAGTTCTCCATTTCTCCCCTCATACTCCTGGATTTTTTTTTTTTAATCTTTTTCTCAGTTTCCTCTTTTTCCATAGTTTTATCTTCCTATTCACCTATTCTCTCCTCTGCCTCTTCAATCCGTGCTATGGCAGCCTCCATTTTATTTTGCACCTCATTTATAACATTTTTTAGCTCCTCATGACTATTTCTTAGTCCCTTGATCTCTGTAGCAATAGATTCTCAGCTGCATTCTATGCTTTTTTTCAAACACAACGATTAATTCTATGACTATTATTCTAAATTCTTGTTGCATTATATTGCTTAAATTGGTTTTGATCAATTCATTAGCTGTCACTACTTTGGAGTTTGTTTTGAGGAGAGTTCTCCCATTTGTCATTTTGGGTAGTCTCTGGGGTGGTACCAAACTGCAGAGCACTTCCCCTGTGCTGTCTGGAGTGACTTGTGTTGCCAGGCGGGGTGCAGTGAGACCTGATGTCTGTTCCCAACCCACTGCTGGGACCACAGTCAGACTGGTGTTTACCTTATCTTCCACTCTCCCAGGGACAGGACTCACTATGGAGTGGTGTGGCCCCTGTCTTGGCTACTTGCACACTGCCAGGCTTGTGGTGCTGCTTTGATTGGATCTGGCATATTAGCTAGGGTGTATCCACAAGGTGCACAGAGGTGGGAGGGGCAGGCTCAGCTCCCTGTGCTGTCCGTGGTCCCATGCCGAGGGGCCCTGCAGCACGGGGAGAGAGGCCGACCTGTCAGAGAGATGGATCCACAGAACCACAATGTTAGGTGTTTGTGTGGTACAAGCAAGTTCGGTGACAGGAACTGGTTCCCTTTGGGATTTCGGCTGGGGGATGGGAAAGGGAGATGGTGCTTGCCAGCTCATTTGTTCCCTGTCTAGCTGAGCTCTGTCTTCTAGGGCTCACCACCTCTCCCTTCTAATGTCCTTTTGCCCTCCAGCTCTTTGAGAAGAGCTGTTAACTTATAACATTCCAGATGTTAAGTTCTGCTGGCTGTCAGAACTCATGCAGTCTGGCCCCTCCGCTTTTGCAAACCAGGCTTCAGGGGATCTGCCTTGCTGTGTGGGCTGCCCCTCCATTGCCCTGGCTCCCTCCAGCCAGTCCATGTTGCATGCACGGCCTCTCTGCCCTTTCTACCATCTTCCATGGGCCTCTTGTCTAAGCTTGGCTCCAGAAGGTCCGTTCTGCTAGTCTTCTGGCGGTTTTCTGGGTTATTTAGGCAGATGTGGGTGGAATCTAAGTGATCAGCAGGACAAGGTGAGCCCAGCGTCCTCTTATGGTGCCATCTTCCATCACTCTCCCTATAGAACTTATGTTAATAATTCTTGACAAACCAGTCCCCTGGTGGCAAATTTTCTTAATTTTTATTGTCTCAGAAAATATTTATTTCTTTTTTTTACTTTTGAAAGATTATTTCCTATATAAAGAATTCATGATTTTCTTTATTATTTTTTTTTAATTTGAGGATAGTTGACACACAGTGTTACATTATTTTCAGTTGTACAACATAGTGACTCAACATCTCTATACATCATGCTATGCTCATCACAGTTGTACCTACCTTCTGTCACCATACAACATTATTACAATATAACTATATTCTATATTCTATGCCTTTATTTCTGTGACTTATTCATTCCATAATGTTGGTACATTTTTTTTTATTATAAGGCTTTATAGATTTCATTCTACTTTGTTTTTCCTTGCATGATTTCTGAAGAAAAGTTCAATACAATCTTTATTCTTATAGCTTTAGAGCTAATGTTCTTAATCTTCTGGTTTCTTTTAAGTTTTTTTTTTTTTTTTTTAATTTTCTACAGTTTAAATGTGATATACCACGGTGTTGGTTCTGAGTAATTAAGCAGCTTGGTGTTCTCTGAGCTTTTTGGACATGTGGTTCGTTTTGTGTTATCATTTTAGGAAAATTCTTTCAGTTAATATTTCTTCAAATATTTCTTCTGTTTCTTTCTCTATTCCTTCTTTTGCTATTTGCGTTATGTATATATTACATCATTTATGATATTCCCACATTTCTCGATATTTTGTTTTGTTTTTAATTTTTATTAAATTATTAATTTTTTATTAAAACCATTAATCACATTTATCTATTTCACCCATCCTTCACCCCATTCCCCTCTGGTATTCACCATTTTTTTCCCCCTCACTATTTACTAGCCTTTGAGTGTGTGTATTTGTCTCTTTTTTCTTTGCTTGTTTTTTTTCTTGTTTGTTCCTTAAATTCTACAGATAAACAAAATCATATGGTATTCATCTTTGTCTGACTTATTTCAATTAGTATCATACCTTCTAAGTTTATCCACATTATTGCAAATAGCAATATTTCATTATTTTAATGGATGAGTAATATTCCACTTATCTATATACCACCTCTTTATCTACCCATCTATGGATGGATACTGGGGTTGTTTCCATGTCCTGGCTATTGTAAATAATGCTTCAATAAACAAAGTGGTAAGCATAACTTTTTAAATTAATATTTTCATTTTCTTTGGGTAAATACTCACTAGTGAACTATTGGATCATATGCTAATTCTACTTTGCAGTTTTCGAGAAACTGCTTACTTTTTCCACAGTGGCTGTACAAACTTGCATTCTCACCAATAGTGCATGAAGTTTCCTTTTTGTCCACTTCCTTGTCAGCACTTACTATTTCTCTTGCTTTTGATTTCAGTCATTCTGACAAGTGTGAGGTGATACCTCATTGCGTTTTTGATTTGTATTTTCTGATAGTGACGTTGATCATCTTTATGTCTTCTTCAGAAAAACATCTACTCAGTTCCTCTGCCTATTTTTAAATCAGATTACTTGTTTCTTTGGAGTGGATTTGTTTAATTTCTTTATATATTTTGGATATTAACCTCTTATCAGATATATAATTTGCAGATATATCTTCCCACTTAGTAAGTTGCTTTTTTGTTTTGTTGATGGATTTTCTCACTGTGAAAAAGTTTTTTTTATTTTGCTGTGGTTCCAAATAGTTTATTTTCACTTCAGTTTACCTTGTCTGAGAAGACATATCTAGAAAAAAATGTTTCCAAGGCCAATGTCAAAGAAATTATGACCTATGTTTTCTTCTAAGTGTTTTATGATTTCAGCTCTAACTTTTAGGTCTTTACTTAGTTTTTGAGTTTATTGTTTTGCATGGTGTTTAAAGCTGGTCTGGTTTCATTCTTTTGCATGTAGCTTTCCAGTTTTCCAAACACTGTTAATTGAATAAACCGTGTTTTCCCTGCTGTATATTCTTGTCTCCTTTTAGTAGATAAACTGATTATATAAGCATAGATTTATATCAGGGATCTCTATTTTGACTATATAAGCATGGGTTTATATCAGGGTTCTCTATTCTGTTACAGTGATCTATGTGTCTATTTTGTGCCTGCACCATACTTGATTATTACAGCTTTGTAGTATATCTTGGGTTTGGGATTGTGTTACCTCCAGCTTTGTTATTATTTCTCAAGACTAATTTTTCTATTTGGGTATTTTTGGTTTCATACAAATTTTAGAATTTGTTTTAGTTCTGTGAAAAATGTTATTGGTATTTTGATAGGGATTATATTAAATTTGTAAGTTGCTTTGTGTAGTATGGATATTTTAACATTATTGGTTCTTCCAATCTATGACCATGGGTTATGTTTTCATTTGTTTGTGCTGTCTTCAAGTTAATTTATCAGTATTTTATAGTTTATGGTGTGCAGGTCTTTCACTTCCTTGATTAAATTTATTCCTAGGTATTTTATTCTTTTAGGTACAAATGTAAATGGGATAGTTTTCTTAATTTCTATTTCTGCCACTTCATCATTATTGTAAGAAATTCAAGAGATTCCTGCACATTCATTTTGTATCCTGTTATTTTATTGAATTCATTTACCAGTTCTAGTAGTATTTTGATGGAAACCTTAGGGTTTTCTATACAGATATCATATCATCTGCAAGTAGTGGATGTTTTACTTACTTCTTACTAATTAAGATTCTTGTTATTTATTTTCCTTGTCTGATCATTGTGGCTAAGACTTCCAGTATTATGTTGAATTAAAGTAGTGAGAGTGGATATCTTTGCCTTGTATCTGATCCTAAGGGAAAGGCTGTCTGTTTTCACCATCAAGTATGATGTCAATTGTGGGTTTGTTAATATATGACTTTTATTATGTTGAGGTATGTTCCCTCTAAACCTATTTTGTTGAGAGTTTTTTATCATAGATGGATACTGTATTTTGTCAAATGTTTTTCTGCATCCATTGAGATAATCATATGATTTTTGTTTTCCCATTGTGATGTATCATGATGATTGATTTACAAATATTAAACTACCTTGCATTTCATGAATAAATCCTACCTGATTGTGATTAATTTTTTAATGTATTGTTGGGTTCTGCTAATATTTTGTTAAGGATTTTTGCATTTATGTTCATCAGAAATACTGACCTGTTATTTTCTTTGGGGTGTGTGTGTGTGTGTGTGTGTGTTTCAGTATGTGTCTTTAGCTGGTTTTGGCATAAGGGTAATTTTTGCCTCGTAGGATGTATTGGAATCTTTTCTTCATCTTCTATTTTTTTTTTCAGAACAAATTTGAGAATTTCAGAAGAGTAGGTGTTAACACTTCTTTAAGTATTTGGTAGAATTTACCTGTGAAGCCATCTGGTCTTGGACTTTTATTCGATGGGAATTTTTTTGATTACTGATTCCATTTCTTTGCTAGTAATTGGTCTGTTTATATTTTTTATTTTTTTCTAATTCAGTTTTGGAAGGTTATATATATTTAAAACATTCTTTATTTCATTACAATAATTTTATTTACAACATTTACTTTTGATTTTTTCTTAGAGATTTCATCTTTCTGCTGCTACTAACCATCTTTTCTTACATGTTGTTTACTTTTTCCATTAATGCCTATAGCATGTTAATATAGTTATTAATTTGTGATAATTCCTATATCTGTGGCATATACAAATCTTGTTCTAATGTTTACTCTAATTAAAGTTTGACAGATAATTATTTGTTTTGTTTTTTGTCTTTTAGTATGTCTTGTAATGTTTTGTTGAAAGCAGGACATGATGTACCAGATAAAAAGAACTGAGGTTCACAGGCCTTTAGTGTGAGATATTATGTTAATCTGGTTAAGGTTTTAGTTGTGTTTAATTTTTCTTGTGGCAGTCAGTACAAGAAGCTACAAATTCTTTTAGTATTCTTATTTGTGTCTTCCTTCTTGCCTCTGAGGTTTCTATATGCAGTGCCTCATAATTTTTTTTAATGTTTATTTATTTTTGACAGAGAGAGAGAGACAGAGCATGAGCGGGGGGTGGTGCAGAGAGAGAGGGAGACACAGAATCCGAAGCAGGCTCCAGGCTCTGAACTGTCAGCACAGAACCCGACATGGGGCTCGAACTCACAGACCACGAGATCATGACCGGAACCAAAGTCAGACGCTCAACCGACTGAGCCACCTAAGTGCCCCTATGTATAGTGCCTCATAAAGGGTGACTTTCTTGCATCTCTTTTAGCAATGCTTCACTATAAATATAATCAAGCTGTCTTGGGTGGTAATAATGTAAGCTAAAAGGAGCATTCTATAACCTTCAGGTTAAGTGTCAGTATTTTAGTGAATGTTTGCATTGGTGCTTTGGCTTTCAGAAATACTTATGTCTATCCTCAGTGTTATCAATTTTCATCCACTTTCTCCTCCATATCCTGGCTACAGAATTTTCAATATATTTTTTGAAGCCCTAACCCTGTTGACTTGCTTCCTTATTCCCTTAGATGTTACTGAAAACTGGAAGAGGCTTCAATTGTGAGTGATTCCCTGAATCCTACTTGAGATAATGTTTCAGTATTGTGCTTTAGCAAAATTCATTCTTCTCTAAGAGTAAGCCTTTGTTATGGCTAAATCCCTGGATGTGTTTAAAATTGTTACTACTCTTTTTTCACTGCCAAGTCTTTGAGGTGTTGTTTTTTGTTTTCTCACCATGTAAACCTGGTGAACTTTCTAGGAAAAAAAAATCTCACAAAAGGTATCTTCCTAAAACTGCTATACCGGTAGTTTCTCACTCTCAAGCTACTCCATATTTAACTTCCAGTCATTTATCAACATTATTGTTTTAGTGTTCTTACCAGTTTATGGCAACAGTGGCTTATGCTTGAGATAAGAACATTTCAATTGCTGTATATCTCTGGAATACTTTCATCCCTTAATCTCAACGTGGTGGTTTTCCCTATGATCTCAACTGTCTAATGATTCAAGGAATGCTGATACATTTCAGTTTGTCCATTTGTTTGTTGTTGTAAGGAAAAGTGACAACTTGCAAAAATTTTTGAGTATCAAAACTGGATGTGAGATGAAGCATTCTGAAGACTGGTTTTTCCTCTCTGGGATCAAACCCTGTGAGGTTTGCAATTAATTATTTAATTCTACTCTTTAATAAAACTACTTGCAGTGTGGCATCAATAAAATCACTTACTTTTTTCTGTTTGTAATTGGTAAGGATTTCAAGGACATCTTTGTTATTAAACTATGTACAAGTATTCAACACTTTATTCTCAATTCCAAAATACAAAAATCATTGAAAATAGAAGTTTTGTTTCTGTTTATCTGTTTTTAATAACTGTGGAAAAGTAAAATCTTGCATGAGCCAACATAAATGTGTTTTATGTGTTTGCCTAAATAAATAAATATTAATGTTTTTGTTTATGGGATCCTTCCCTAGGCCCCAGTGGAGGAATTAAGTATTATACAATATATAATCTTTAAATTAAAAAAAATAAAAACAATAATTTTCATTACAAAACTATCTGGCCCAAAGGGTTTTAACCTGTGTTTTGTAAAATATTTAATGTAATAGGAGTTATTCTCATAAGATTTTAGCATTTCAGATAGGAGAGCTAAGATGGCAGCATAGTAGGAGGACCCTAGTTCTGCTTTATCCTTTGAAAACAACTAGATAAATATCAAATCATTTTTAATACTGAAGAAATCAACCTTATGACTGATAGGACAAATTTCACAACTAGAGGGAGAGAAGAGGCCACTTCAAGAAAGGAAGGAAGTGTGGACATGTGGTTGGAGGAGAAATGGATCACAGGTACTGCAGAAGGCAGGGAGCTTTGGTTGCAGAAAACGGGAAGAGGGAGTGGAGTACACAAGGATAAGCACAAAGAGAACACTTTTCCAAAACCATTGACTGGGAAAAGTAGAGGGACGATTTTCATGACTTTTTGCAACCAGTAGGTCTCAAAGACTAGAGATTCAGAGGTCCCCAGGCTTGGCTGTGATACAGATTTTATACCAAGATACAAAACTAAATCATTTCCCTTTGCTCTGTGTAAAGTTACTTCTGACACAAAATACATTAAAATTTCGACAAGCACCGAGGTGGCTCAGTCAGTTAAGCAGCTGATTTTGATCAGGTCATGATCTCACCGTTCATGGGATCAAGGCCTGCCCTCTGAGCACAGATCCTGTTTGATATCTTCTCTCTCTCTCTCTCTCTCCCCCTCTCAAAATAAATAAATAAATTTTATAATCTTCTACAAAACCTAGTACATCTAGGGGCCCTCAATATTTAGTTATTGAAACACATGTAACCCTATGTAATCTGACATGATTGGGAATGAAATGTTATGTATGATCAACTACTCTTGCTAATATAGATTTGCCATATATAACAATGATTCAGTATTTCAGAATGCTTTTGAAATGTCACAATTATGAATATTGATCAATTGTACTGAGGATGTGCAGAAGGGCAGTTTAATAATTCTCATGCCTTGGGCAGTTTAATAAAGTCTCATGCCTCTTAGTAAAGAATTTACTATATTTTGAATAATATTAACTACTACTATTTATTTAGCTCTATTATTGTCAATTTAGAGATGATTGGGTCCACACACAAAATGCAATTCCAATGTATAATTCTGAACATATATTTCTTTTTCATATTGTTTGTGATTTGAGCAAGAAAGTTGTCAAAAAATACGCTAAAAATAAGGCACGAGGTTCATCTGAAAAGAAAAGGAAGGAAATGACACTTTTTATGTTCATTGTCTTGGGTTCAAACACTTTATTTGTAAATACTTAAATTTAATCAACATTTGCTAAGCTTTTACTGACAAAAATTGAGCTATGCTACTATACCTGGAAGTGGATAAACATTTAATTCAGCAAATATTTCTTTTGTGATAGACTGTATTTTAGGAAGATATAGAAATAAATTCCATGGCATTTTCTTATCATCTAGCATCTTCCACTCTGATTTGTAGAGGTGAAATTCCACCATGTTTACTATCAACGTCACTCTGAAATTTTTCCTACTTGATATGGAACTATGGGACCTCTGTGCCTCCTGGGAGAATGATCATTCTAGAATGTTGTTTGGCAAGCATAGATCTATTTCTTTTTAAGGTGTGTAGTAGTGGGAAATATAACAGACATTATCAGCTTATATGAAATTTTGATGTATCTGTATTTAATTAAACTAAACTGTTTCAGTGTAACACTAGTTCATTCTAAATAAAAAGACATTACTCTAAATTTTAAAAAGAAAATTTCAATAATTAATATTCTATAGAAGAGAAGAACCACTTCCAGAAGGAAAGTACTAAAACGATCAACAGAAAGGGAGATAGTATTTGCAAACCATATGACTAAAAGTGGTCTAGTATTCAGTATACATATTGAACTCTTGCAATGCAACAGCAAAAATACACATAACCCAATGAAAAATGGAGAAAAGATTTCAGTAGCACTTCCTCCAGAAGAGATACAAATAACCAAAATTCATATGAAAAGATGTTCAATACCAGAAGTCACCAGGAAATGCAAATCAAAACCATGATGTGATACCACTTCACACACACTAATGTCGCTATAATAAAAAGATACAAAATCACACATGTTATCAAGGATGTGAGTAAATTGGAACCCTTATGAATTGGTTTTGGAAATATAAAATTGTGCAGTCACTTTGGAAAACTGGAAGGTCCTCAAATAGATAAAAAGGTAGTTAGCATATTAACTGAGCTATTATACTCCTAGGAACATATCCAAGAAAATTAAAAACATTTGTTCACACAAAACCTTGTACAAAAGTGTTCATAGTATTATTATTAATAGGCCCATAAGTGGAGATAATAGAAAAGTCCATTAACTGAAGAATTGACAAACAACATGTGGTATATCCATGCCATGAAAATTCAGCCCTAAAAAAGAAATGCTGATACATGTTACTTCATGAATGGACTTAATAAACATTAGGAAGTGAAAAAGTCAGTCACAAAAGGCAGCATGTTGTTATTATCCCATTTTCCTGGAAATGTTCAGAATAGTAAATTCATAAAAATAGAAATTAGGTTAGTGATAAGCAGGATTTGGGAGCAGTGGGAAGTGTACATAGGGCTTTTTTCTGGAGTGAAAAATACTCTATATTTAGGTAGAGATTGTGGATGTATAACCTTATTAATATAATAAAAATCAATGAATTGTACCTTTTAAAAAGGTGAAATTTTATGTCACATAAATTGTATCTCAATTATATATGAACATATATAATAAGAAATGACTCTAACCCCAGCCTTTAATTAAAATGAGCTGTTTTGTGCTTGTACATGTCGCCTCAGAATTAAAACGTAGACATATAAAAGCAGTTAAAAATAATCACTCCACACACAAAATTGTTCAATACCTTTATTTGGACAATATTAAAGTTCCTCTCTCAATAAGGTAGCTTGCAGATATGTTATAAATTAAAATATTCTTATCAACATAAACCACAATAGCTAAAAGAATCTCAATGTTTATATTCTCCTATATTCACAAATATCCATTAACATTATGATGGTTTTAGAGAATGCATATGGAAATTTCAACATCTATTCCTAAAACAAAATAACCGCATTACAAAAGCAGTACATACAATTCAATAAATGTTTTAATCATTATAAAGACAGTCTATTTGAAACCAAAAGTGCATATAACCTGCAATAAAGAAATACCTAAGTCATTTGCATTATGGTCAATATCAAGACAAATATACCCATTTTAACAACTATTAGTTAATAAGATTTTTATTTTAGAAAATTTTTAGATTTGCAGAATAGTTGTAAAGACAATACTGAGTTCCCATATAACTTACATCCAGTTACTTTGCTAGCATACTATATTATTGACATTTTACATTAGTTTGGTTTATTTGTCACAGTTAATCACCCAATATTGGTAAATTATCATTAACTAAGATCTACCTTATTCAGATTGCCTTGCTTTTGACCTAATATTATTTTTCTGTTATAGGGTCCCATTCAGGTTACTACATTTAGTAGTCATGTCTTATTAGCATCTTTTGGCTGTGGTAATTCCTCAGACTTTCCCTGTTTTTTTTTTTATAGTATTGATTTGAGAACCATTAGGGCATTTTGTAGTGTCTTTTAACTGGGGTTTATCTGGTGTTTTTGTTATGATTAAATTAGTGTTATGATTTTTGTGGGGAGGTAAGAGATAAAGTGCCATTTCCATTACATCATATCAAGGTCCACACTATCAACATAACTTATTGCTCTTCATGTTAATTTTAACCACTTGATTGAGATTTTTTTAATATTTATTCATTACTTAAGAAGCTATTATTTGGCATTTATGTTCTGCACCATTTGGAAGGAAGTCATGTGAAATTTACATTTAAGGAGTATGGAGTTTTGCTCCTTAAGGGTAGAATATCTGTAATTTTTTTTGAAAATTTTCTTTTTTTTTGTTTCAAGTGTTTATAACATTCTAGTTAGTGTAATATTGGTTTCAGGAGTAGAATTAAGTGATTTATCATTTACATGTGACATCCAGTGCTCATTACAACAAATGCTTTCCTTAATACCTACCACCCATTTAGCCCATCCCCCACCCATCTCCTTTACATTAACCCTCATTTTGTTCTGTATAGTCAAGAGTCTTTTATGGTTTGCCCCATCTCCTTTTTTATTTCTTCCCTTATGTTCATCTATTTTGTTTCTTATATTCCACATATGAGTGAAATCATGATATTTGACTTTCTCTGACTGAGTTGTTTCACCTAGCATAATACACTCTAGCTCTATTCACATCATTGCAAATGGTAAGATTTCATTCTTTTTGATGGCCGAGTAATATTCTTTTATAAACACACACACACACACACACACACACACACACACCACATCTTCTTTGTCCATTCATCAGTCGATGGACATTTGGGTTATTTCCATAATTTGGATATTGTTGATGATGATGCTTTAAACATCAAAGTGTATGTGTCTTTTTTAATTGGCTTTTCGGCATCCTTTGGGTAAATGCCTAGTAGTGCAATTGCTGGATCCTAGGGTACTTCTATTTTTCACAATTTGAGGTAATTCTATACTGTTTTCCAGAGTGGTTGCACCAGTTTGCATTCCCACCAAGAGTGTAAGTTTCCCCTTTCTCTGCATCCTTACCAATATCTGTTTCCTGTGATATTAATTTTAGCTCTTATGTCATGTTTGAGGAGGTAGTTCATTGTAGTTTTGATTTGTATTTTCCTGACATGGGGACTTTGTCAATTTTGCTTCATTTATTTATATCAACAGGGGCTCATCAATATTTATACTTAAGAGTATAAAGTAAAACTTTACATTATTATTATTTAACTAATTTTGTTGCTCAAACTGTTCCAGCTTTAGTCATTGGAAGCTCTTTCAGTCATTTGATATATACCCATTGTTGTGGGGTTTATGTTGGTGCATTGTAACTTTTTAGCCATGAAAGATGCTCCACGTTCATATGACATATTCCATAATCTAGCGTCTAAATCAGCTATTTATCCAAGGAACGCTGGTTCTTTTCATTTCATAATGATTTAAAAAAATGACTTTGGATGTGCTTCTTGTCTCTGGGGAGTCATTGCATCTATTCATCAATTGACAAAGGAAATAGATGTTAATATGTACACTAACTCACTATGTACAAACATTTATAAATATATTTATATATACCTATTTGTATCTATATTGGGTTAAACATGATTTTGTACTGATGTCCTTAGCTCTAATTCCCAGTATCACATCGGTCATCCTAGTTTTTCCCTTGTTTATATATAACCACTTTAACAATGAGAAACTAGGTTCACAGCATCTTCTATCCATTAACTAGCTATAAATTATGAGGGGAAACGTATCCCAATTAGGGTAACAACCATAGAATATGAAATGTTTAGAAAAATCTTAACAAAAAAATCACAAGAAACACATAAAGAAAACTATAACGTTTAAAAAAGACATACAGAAACCATAAGTAAATGAACTTATAAGCTTAGTTTAAAAGCAAAAGAATAAAGACGGTGATCAACAGATAAATGAAGATTCTCAACATCACTAATCACTGGGGAAATGCAAATCAAAACCACAATGAGATATCACTTTACTCCTGTCAGAATGGCTACCATCAAAAAGGCAAGAAATAACAAGTGTTGGCGAGGATGTGGAGAAAAATAAATAACTCATGTGCACTGTTGGTGGAAATGTAAATTGGTACAACCACTGTGGAAAACATTATGGAAGTTCCTAAAAAAATAAAAATAAAAATACCGTATCATCCATTATATCCACTACTGGGCATTTACACAAGTAAAACAAAAATACTGATTTGAAAATATATATACACCCTTATGTTTATTGCAACATTATTCACAATAGCCAAGATATGGGAGAAACCTAAAAGTCCATTTATAGATAAGTTGATAAATATGTTTTCACACACACACACACACACACACACACACACTGAAATATTATATGTCCATTAAATAATGAAACTTACCATTTGCAACAATGTGAATGGACCTAAAAGATGTTATACTAAGTGAAATAACTGAGATTGAAAAAATTACTATACGATTTCATTCATATATGGAATCTTAAAAAAAATTCATAAACAAGTAAAGAGCAGAATCAGACCTATAAATACAGAACAAACTGATGGTGGCTAAAGGGAATGAGGGTGGACGGATGGGCGAAATCGGTGAAAGAGAGTGGGAGATACAAGCTTCCAGTTATAGAAGGAATAAATCATGAGAATAAAAGGCATAACATAGGGAATATAATAAATGATATTGTAACAGTGTTGTATGGTGACAGATGGTAGCTATATTTGTGGTAAGTATATGTATTTACAGAGACCTTGAATCACTGTGTTTTACACCTGAAACTAATGTAAAATTGTGTGCCACCCATAATCAAATAAATTTTAATTGCAACATTTTTCTATTATTAGAATGTCACCTCCTACAAGGCATGGAACACATATGTTCTTTATATTCTGCCTCAAATTATTAAGCATCTAGCAAAGTAACTGTTCTGAAAAATGATCGAAAATGTTCAGCAGAGAGCAAAACAATAGACACCTGTGTATCCACCATCTCTCAATTCTTCTAGGAACAGCAAGCATTCTCACACAAAATTTCTTGTTTAGATTCTTTAAATCTTTGGGATTAAGATGGTGGAATCGTAGGAGGACCTTATACCTGTCTCATCCCTTGAACACAGCTAGATAACTATCAAATTATTCTGAACACTCAGTAAATCAGTCTGAGGGCTAATGACAAACTGCACAACTAGAGGGAGAAAAAAGGCCACATCATGGGAGGTAGGAGGTGCAGAGACATGATCTGGGGGAGAAAAGAATTGTGTATGCTGCAGTCCAGAAGGAGGGAAAGAGAGAGAGACAGAGAGTGAGTGTGTGTGTGAGAGAGCGAGAGCGAGAGTGAGAGAGAGAGAGAGAGAGAGAGAGAGAGAAAGCAGCATGCAGGAGATTGCACAAGAAAAAATACTTCCCCAAAACCACTGAGTGGGAAAACAAGAAGGGCTGATTATCTCAAGTTTTGACAAGCTGCAGAGCTGAAAGTCTGAAGTTTTAGAAGTCCATGCCATCCCCAGGGTTAATTCTAGCATGCATAGTGGTACTCCTGTAGAAAAGCAGGACAGAGGCCTGGGGTGGACAATGTGCTCTGAGGATGCCCTGGATCACACTGGAAAAGACAATTCCCCTTAAAGTGCATTTGAGAGAGACAGCACTGCTTCTTGGGGGACAAAAGAGCCACTGGGGACCAGTAAGCTGCCCCATTCATTACCAGGTGAGCAGAGAGAACTGCTGAGGGCAGCTAACCAGGATGTGGGCTTTTGTTACACTTTACCATAAACTCCAAAGCCCTGCACATTTGTGGACTGTTTTTCTGGGACAAACCAATACCAGTCACAGTGTGGTAAGCCTCTCCCCCAGAGGATCAGTGTGGGTCATCACCATGCCAGGTCTCTAAAATTTGGAGTTTTGAAACCCAGCCTGGTCCCCTGAAGTGAAACACAGAAGCACAGTACTGCGAGGCAAGCAGACAGTTTTGACACAGACAGGATGAAGGCAGGGATCTGATAGAGGCCTGAGACACAAGAGGGGAGATTGCTCACTCATCTTTGAGGGCTTGTTGAACACCAGTGGGTGTAAACTCCCCTCTCCATGGAAAAGAGTAAGCTGATGCTATTTTTCACCACTTAGCACAGATGGATTTAAGCAAACACCACAGTACATACAGTGGAGGCTTTAGCCACTTACAGGAGGCCCTGCCCACCCCCATACTTGCAGGTGCCTTTTTTTTTTACTAAGGTGAGTATGATTGAGAGCCAGAGCAATAGCTGGCCTCACCCCCAAAAGGCCAGAACAAACCCTCTTAATGCACCAGGTCTACTGATCACAGAGTGTTGCAAAGCTTCAGCTGTAGTGGAAGTAGGACGAGGCACAGGCTTTCCTAATACACAAAAGACAGAGACCTAGACAAAATACCAAGACAGAAGAATTCATCTCAAAAGAAAGAACAAGAGGAGGTCACAGCCAGGGAGCTAATCAAAATAGATATATGTAACAGGCCTGAAAAATAACTTAAAAAATAATCATAAGGGTACTACCTCAGATTTTGAAAAGCATAGAAGAAACCAGAAAGACCCTTACAACAGAGATAAAAGACATAAAAACTAGTCAGACTGAAATAAAACCTTCTATAACTGAGATGTAAAACTGACTGTTGTAATAACCAGAAGGATGGAAGAAGCAGAGAAATGAATAAGTGATACAGAAGATAAAATTTTGGAAAATAATGCAGCTGGAAAGAGGAGGGGAAGAAAAATATTGAATCATGAATGTAGACTTAAGGAACTCAGTAACTCCATAAAATATAATAATATTCATATCATAGGAGTTTCAGAAGAAGACAGGGGAAAGGAGATAGAAGGCTTATTTGAGCAAATTATAGCTGAAAACTTTCTTGATCTGGGGAAGGAAACAGACATCAAAATCCAGGATGGACATAGAACTAACTCCCAACAAAATCAATGAACGTCAGCCAACACCAAGATATACCATAGTAAAATTTGCAAGATACAGAGATGAGGAAGAATCCTGAAAGCAGGAAGGGAAAACAAATCTCTCACCTACATGTGAAAATAAATTAGTTTAGCAGAAGACCTTTCCACAGAAAACTGGCAGACCAGAAGAGAGAGACATGGTATATTGAAAATGCTGAATGGGAAAAATAGGCAGCCAAGAATACTTCATACAGCAAAGCTCTCATTCAGGATAGAAGGAAAGATAAAAAGTTTCCCAGGCAAGGCAAAACTAAAGGAGTTTGGGACAACTAAATGAGCTTTACAAGAAACATTAAAGGAGACTGTTTGAGTGGGATATATTCATTAAATCTTTTAAATTTGCAACTCAAATGAGGGATGCCACATTTCTACACACCCTTTTTTATGGTAATAATCATTGCTCTAAAAGGATATATGACATTAGCTATGTCAAGCAGGTTGGTTGCCTAGAAATTTTCAAAATAGAGCTAGTTGGAGTGGAGTTTCTGTTATGTGCAATCAAGAGTCCTGATCAATAATGGAACATGTTGCATAATACAAGTTTTCATTAAAAATTTACTTTATATAATGCATTTTATAAACACAGCTTATATATATATATATATATATATACACACACACACATATATATACATGTATATATATAAGCTGTGTTTATAAAATGCATTTATATAAAGTATAATGTATATAATGTATATATAAAGTATATATGTATATATATATTTATGTTTATTATAGTACATTAGAACATAGCTTATATTTTTTTTTCTGTTTATTGTAGTACATGACTTTCATTATACTGTTCTTTGGATGCAACCTCGCATTTGAATGTTTAGTCAAGACCAATAATATAAGACCCATATTATTTCAGTTCTAGGCTGGTTAGAATTGTTTTTTTTTTTCAATAAACAATTATTCTGGTGAAAAGCTTCCAGATCCAATATGGTTAACAAAAACAACAAAAAATCAAACTATGTCAAGATCCATATCTTCAAAATTGTGATTTTAACGCATTTGGGAAACTTGAAATATAATTATACATTTTTTAGAATGGATAATTCTTTCATTCCACATTCTAAAATGTAGCATATGGTAAAACATGGGTTTTTTTTCGGAATACAAAAATAAATATTAGTAAACTATAAGAAGGACTTATCTGTATCTTGCCTCAACTCTCACTCATTTTCTAGAGCACAGTACTTTCAAGAGAGTTGAGAAGTTTGTAAAAATGCAATCAATAGAAACACCAGATCCTGGGGTGCCTGGGTAGCTCAGTGTGTTAAACATCCAACTTTAGTTTGGGTCATGATCTCACAGTTTGTGTGTTTGAGCTCCATGTAAGGCTCTGTGTTGACAGCTCAGAGCCTGGAGCCTGTTTCAGATTCTGTGTCTCCCTCTCTTTCTGCCCCTCCCCTGCTCCCATTATGTTTGTCTGTCTCTCTCTCTCAGAAACAAACATTTGGGGCGCCTATGTGGCTCAGTCAGTTAAGCATCCAACTTCAGTTTGAGTCATGATCTCACACATCATGAGTTCCAGCCCCACATCCAACTCTGCTGACAGCTCAGAGCCTGGAGCCTGCTTTAGATTCTGTGTCTTCTCTTTCTCTGCCCCTCCCTGTTCATTCTCTCTCTCACTCTCTCTCTCTCTCTCAAATAAATAACCATATTTTTAAATAAAATAAAAAAAACTTAAAAAATTAAAAAATAATTAAAAAAAAAGGAAAAAACAGATCCTATTAAATCTATGAAGCTTGGTTACAGAGGTACAAAGATATTGATGATGTAGATGATCTGGAGATGATTTTCACTCTTTGAACATGTGAACTGTACCTTCTTTGGATCTTGAAGAATGAAAATCTTTGATCAAATTCCACAGTAAAAAAATTCAAACATTGTATATTGATTTTGTCATTTAGACTAGGCATTTGAGGTCATGTCAGCTCTAGATTGTAGTACCCATTGATGGAGTAGGTTGACCTTATGTGGCAAATTAACCTCTTGTAGCCCTCAGATTATCAAAATAAAGTAAGAATGAATACCAATCAATAATGCTCACACTTTGGTTACTTCACCAGAAAAATAAAATATCATAACTTCTTAGGAGGAAGATACATGCAAGAAAGGCAAAAAATGATTTAATAAGGAGATTCATATAATTACTCATTTTTAATTCAAAAGTTGGAATTAAATTGCAATCTATTTTCCTCCTTGTAATATTCTTTCATACATTTTGTTTGTATATGCTGGGCAAACAAGGACTACTCACTTTCTCATGTATTTTCACTTGGAAAAAAGCTAGAAACTGAACCAAACTTAGTAGATAAGTGGAACAACCTAGTATATTTAAAAATGCAGATACCTGTGACCCACTCCAGGAGATTTTACTTCAGATAATCTAGAGACAAGCTCCAAAATCTTTATTTTTCACATCCTTCACAGATAATATTACTGATCAGTCAGGTTTGGGAACCTATGGGGTAGACAAAATTTAAGGTCTATTTTAACCCATTATTGTGTGGGAGCACAGTATTTTATTTATTTTTTTAATTTTATTTTTTATTTTCTAAAAATTTACATCCAAATTAGTTACCCTATAGTGAAACAATGATTTCAGGAGTAGATTCCTTAATGCCCCTTACCCATTTAGCCCATTCCCCCTCCCACAACCCCTCCAGCAACCCTCAGTTTGTTCTCCATATTTATGAGTCTCTTCTGTTTTGTCCCCCTCTCTGTTTTTTTATGTTATTTTTGTTTCCCTTCCCTTATGTTCATCTGTTTTGTCTCTTAAAGAACTCATATGAATGAAGTCATATGATTTTTGTCTTTCTCTAATTTCACTTAGCATAATCATTTAATCCCTAAAAAGGATCATTCCTGATTTCTGTCATTATTAGGAATACTTTTAATTAAAAAAAAAAAAACAACTTTGTCCTTTCTTCCTTCCTTCCTTCCTTCCTTCCTTCCTTCCTTCCTTCCTTCCTTCCAGTATATTCAAATAGGATACTTGATTCAGGTACTTTATATCAAGTACACAATTTCTCTTTATTTTGGTTAGCAAAATCCTAATTTTTTGCTAATGTCTGTTTAATAAATACCTATTAGTATAAACCAATCATATTAGACTCATTCTAGTTACCAGGAATTTGTTGGTGGAATACTATATTATTCATCTCTAGATGATGGAATCTGAAAGAAAATTCCTGGAGGGTTTCTAGAAAAGATTGCATTGCTTTTTTAAAAAGCATGAAGAGGGGTGCCCGGGTGGCTCTGTCGGTTAAGTGTCCAGCTCTTGGCCTCAGCTCAGGTCATGATATCACAGTTCATGGACTCGAGCCTCACATCAGACTCTGCACCATCAGTGTGGAGCCTGCTTGGGATTCTCTCTCACCCTCTCTGTGCCCCTCCCTGCCCAAGTGGTCTTCTCTCTCCTTCTCTCTCTCTATCCCTCTTTTTCTCCATCTCTCTGTCTTCCCCCTCTCTCAAAATAAATGAAAAAGCTTTAAAAATAAATAAAAATATGAAGAGTCTGGGGAACATTTTCTGGGAATTAAAAATATATTTATATATTTTTTCATTATATCTAATAAATGGCTAAATCTCTACTATGTGTGTCTATAACATGTTGGGTATCCATATATTAATTTCCATGGCTGACACAATCACTTACAACAAATGCGGTGACCTAAGACAACAGTAATGTATTCTTTACCAGTTCTTGAGAATAGAAGTCCAAATAAACAGCAGAACTGCATTCACTCTGAGACTACAAGGAAGAATCTGTCATTTGCCTCTCTCCTAGTTTCTGACAATCATTGATGTTCCTTGGCTTGTAGCTATATACTCCAATCTCTGCTTCTGTCTTCACATAACACTCTCTTCTGTGTATCTGAGTCTTCTTCTATGTGTGAATCTTATAAAGACACATATAATTGTGTATAAGGAAAACCTAGACAATCTAAAATTAACCCCTCATCTCAGGATACTTAATTCAATTACATCTGCAAATATTTTTTTTTCAAATAAAGTAACATTCACATGTTGTGAGAATTAGGATGTTAACATTTTTGGGGGGTGTGGGGGACAGAATTTAGGCTACTAGAGTCCTAAGAATAGAATTTGGTGTTAGGAGATCTGTATTCCAATTCTAGCTCTACCTCTAATTGATTGTATGTCCCTTTATGATTTACTCCCCTCCTTTGGTCCCCAGTTTATTCATATGTTCAAATAAAGTAATTGTAACTGAGTATTTCTAAAATCTATTCTTTCTATAAATCCCTCCAACCTGATATATCCATGGTGTTTTATACCATAAGAACAGTACACAGAGAATTACCCAACAGAAAGTTGCCATGTTCCATAAGATTATAAATGTCAGTATGTAGGTAAAAAATGAACATGGGGTCTGAGAAATAGAGTAGATCAAATAGAATAGAACAAAAATTAAAATATTTTATAAAGTTTAGTCTCTAGTAGTCAAGCATGACAGGAATCTCACTAAATTTTTATTGTTATGGTAAATAACTCATAACAAAATTTACCATCTTAACCATTTATAAGTGTAATTGTACAATTCAGTATTGTTAAGTATATTCACGTTGTAGTGAAACATCTCCAAAATGTTTTTTTTTTTCAGCTTGCAAAGTGGGAATTCTATACCTATGTAACAAGTCCCCATTTTTCTCTGCACCCTGCTCCTGATAACTATTTGTATGAATTTGAATTCTTCATGTACATTATATAAGTAGAATTATATAGTACTTGACTTTTGTGATCAGCTTATTTCATTTAGCATGATTTCCCCAAAGGTCATCCATGTTGTAGTATATGACAGGATCTCCTTCATTTTAAGGCTGAGTAGTATTTCATTGTCTGCATATAAGACATTTTTTTTAAAAATTTTCATTTATTTATTTTGAGAGAGTGTGTGTGTGTGAGGAGGAGGGGCAGAGAGAGAGAGGGAGAGAGAATCCCAAGCAGGCTCCATGATGTAAACACAGAGCCCAATGCAGGGCTCAACTTCACAAACTGTGAGATCATGATATGAGCCAAAATAAAGAGTTGTATGCTTAACTGACTGAGCCACCCAGGTGTCCCATCATTATATGACATTTTATTTATTTATTTAAACATCAATGGGCATTTGAGTGGTTTTAATTTTTTGGACATTGTAAATATTGTTGCTGCGAACCTGAGTATACAAATATCTCTTCAATATCCTGCTTTTAGTTCTTTTGAATATATACCCAGATGTGGGATTGCTGGATCACATAGTAGTTCTATTTTGAATTTATTCAAGAACCTCCATGCTGTTTTCCATAGTGGTTACAGTATTTTACAATACCACCAATAGCTGTAAAATAGTATAACAATATGGTTTTGATTTAAATTTGTCTAATGATTAGTGATATTGAGTAACTTATTATATGTGTGTTGGCCATTTGTCTATAGTCTTTGGGAAAATGCCTATTCAAGTCTTTTACCCATTTTAAAATCATGTTATTTCCTTGTTGAGTTGTCATTATACTCTGGATATTAATCCCTATTTAAATTCATGATTTACAAATATGTTATCTTCCATAAGTTGTTTTATTACTCTGTTGATTGTGTTCCTTGATAAACAATGATTTTTTTTTAATTTAATGTAGCCCCATTTGTCTATTTTTGCATTTGTTGCTGTGCTGTTATATCCAATAAATCATTGCCAAGTTCTATGTGTTTAAGCTTTCCCCATATGCTCAATTCTAAATTTTTTCTAGTTTTAGGGCTTACATTTAGATTTTCAATTCATTTTGAGCTCACTTTTGTAAAAAATTAAGATAACGACCCAACTTCACTATTTTGTTGAAGATAACCAGGTTTTCAAAATTTGAAAATGTCTTGGAACACTTGTCAAAAAAACATTTGACTTTATTTAAGGCTTTATTTCTGTGTTCTGTACTCTATTCAATTGATCTATTTGTTTGTCTTTATGCCAAAACCAAAATTATTATATTAAGGTAGCTTTTTAATATATTTTTAAATCAGGAAGTGTGAGCCCTTCAAATTCAATTTTCTTCTTCAAACCTGTTTTGGCTATTCAGTATTTCTTGACATTCCTTATCAGCTGTTGGATGATTATTTTTTACTTTTGCAAAGGAATGTTTTAGAATTTTGATAGGGATTGTGCTCGATCTGTAGATCACTTTGTGTATTACGAACATCTTAACAATATTACATGTCCCAATCTGTGAACACAAAATGTTACTCCACTTATTTCTGTATTTTATAATTTATATGATCAGTGTTTTGTAGTTTTCAGAGTGCAAGGCTTTCACCTCTTCATTAGTTTTATTCCTAATTTTTTTCCTAATTTTTATGCTATTGAAATGGTATTATATTTTATTTACTTTTCAAATTGGTCATTGTTAGTATATAGAAATTCAACTAATTTTAAGTGTTGAATTTGTATCCAGCAAATTTTATGAATTTTTTAGCTCTAATAGATATATATGAAATACTGAGAATTTTGTACATAGTATTTTTCCTTCTAAAAACAGATAATTTTACTTATTAATTTCCAATTTGGATATGTTTATTTTTCTTACCTAATTGGCCTTGGTAGGCATTATAATACTATGTTGAATAGAAAAGGAAAACATGTGCAAACTTGTCTTGTTATCAAAATTAGAGGAAAAGCTTTAATTCAGTCATTGAATGCAATGTCAGCTGTGGGATTTTCAAAAATGGCCTTTATAATTTTGAGATAGATTCCTTCTGCTTGGGGTTTGTTGTTTTTATCATGAAATAATGTTGAATCTTGTAAGTTTTTCTGAATCAATTGAGATGGTCATGTGGTTGCTCTTATTCATTACATTAATGTGGCATATCACACTGACTGAATTTAGTAATTTGAAACATTATTGCATTCCAGAAATAAATGTCACTTGGTCATGTACGATCCTTGTAATGTGCTGTTGAATTCAGTTTGCTGGTATTTTTTCAAGATTTCCACAGCAATAATAATTAGGGATATTGGTCTGTAGTTTAATTTGCTTATAGTTTCTTTGCTTGACTTTGGTATCAGGATAATTCTGATTTTATAAAATGACTTTGGAATTGTTCACACCCGCACAGTTTATTTTTTAAGTCTTTATTCAAATTTCTTTTAGTTAGCATACAGTGAAATGTTATTTTCAGGTGTACAATACAGTGATTCAACACTACCATACAACATCCAGTGATCATCACAAGTGCACTCCTTAATTCCCATTACTTATTTAACCCATCCACCTACCCAACACCCCTATGCTAATGACCAGTTTGTTCCCTATAATTAAGAGATTGTTTCTTGGATTGCTCTCTCTTTTATTCTTTCACTTTGTTCCTTTGTCTTGTTTCTTAAATTGAACATATGAGTGAAATCATGTGGAATTTATCTTTCTCTGATTGACTTATTTCACTTAAAATTACCCTCTCTAGCTCCACCAATGTCAATGCAAATGGCAAGATTCCCTTTCTTATGGCTGAGTTATATTCTATTGTGGGTGTGTACACATACACACACACACACAACTTCTTCATTATGCATTCATCGGTAAATGGAAAATTGGACTGTTTCCATAATTTGAGTATTATAGATAATGCTGCTATAAACGTCAGAGTGCAGGTACCCCTTTGAATTAGTATTTTTATATTCTTTGGGCAAATAGTAGTGCAATTGTTGGATCATAGGGTAGTTCTATTTTTAACTTTTTGAGGAACTTCTATAGTGTTTTCCAGAGTGGCTGCAACACTTTACATTCCCACCAATAGTGTAAGAGGGCTTCCCTTTCTCCACATCCTTGCCAATACCTGTTTTTCTTGTGTTGTGGATTTTAGCTACTCTGACTGGTGTCAGGTGATATCTCATTGTAGTTTTGATTTGTATTTCCCTGATGATGAGTGATGTTGAGCATCTTTTCATGTGTCTGTTGGCCATCTGGATGTCTTCTTTGGAAAACATGTCTATTCTTGTCTTCTTCCCACTTTTAATTTGATTATTTGGTTCTGAAGTGTTGAGTTCTGGAAGTTATTTATATATTCTGGATAATAACTATTAAATAGGTATATCACAAGCAATTCTCTTTCCCCATGCCATAGGCTGCCTTTTAGTTTTGTTGATTGTTTCCTTTGCTGTGCAGAAGCTCTTTTATTTTGATGATATCCCAATAGTTTATATTTACTATTGTTTCCTTTGTCTCCAGAGAAAGAAGTTGCAATGGCTAATATGAGGAAAGATACTGCCTGTCTTCCCCTCTAGGATTTTTATGGTTTCTGGTCTCACATTTAGGTCCTTAATCCATGTTGAATTTATTTTTGTGTATGGTGTAAGAAAGTTGTCTTCTTTCATTCTTTTGCATGTTGCTGGCCAGTTTTCCCAACATGATTTGTTGAAGAGACTATCTTTTTCCCATTAGATATTCTTTTCTCAGTATCATGCCATCTATAAATAGTGGAAGTTTTATTTCTTCCTTACTGATTTGGATTCCTTTCATTTCTTTTTGTTGTCTGATTGCTGTGGCAAGGACTTCCAGTACTATGTTGAATAAAAGGAGTAAGAGTGGATATCTGTATCTTTTTCCCGATGGTAGCTAAAAAATTCCCAGTTTTCTTCATTAAAGATGATGTTAGCTGTGGGTTTTTCGTGTATGGCTATTATTATGTTGAGGTATATTTCCATGTACTTTGTGATATCTTCTTTGATTTCTTAGTTGACCCATTCATTGTTTAGTGGGATGTTATTTAACCTCCATGTATTTGTGGTATTTCCAGATTTTTCTTATGGATTATTTCTAGTTTCATAACAATGTAGTCAGAATAGTTGCATGACATGACTTCAATTTTCTTGAATTATTTGAGGCTTGTTTTGTGATCTATTCTGGAGAATGTTCCATTTGCACTTGAAAAGAATGTGTATTATGCTGTTTTAGGATAGAATGTTCTGAATATATTTGTTAAATCCATCTGGCTGGTGTGTCATTCAAAGTCACTGTTTAATTGTTTATTTTGTTTGGATGATATGTCCATTGATGTAAGTGGTGTGTTAAAATTGCCAAGTTCCTTTATATTTGGTTTAATTTTTATGCATTTGGTTGCTTCCATGTTGAGTAGATATTTACACTTGTTAGTTCTTGTTGGATTGTCCTCTTTATAATTATAGTGTATGTCTGTCTCTTTTTATAAACTTTGTTTTAAAGTCTATTTTGTTTAACATAAGTATTGTTACTCTGGATTTCTTTTGAGATTCACTTTCATGCTAAGTGTTTCTCCAATCCCTCACTTTCAATATGCAGGTGTCTTTATGTCTGAAATTAGTCTCTTGTAGACGGCATATGGATGGGTCTTGTTTTTTGTTTGTTTGTTTGTTTGTTTGCTTGTTTGGTTTTTATCTATTCTGGTAGCCTATGTCTTTTGACTAGAGCATTTTTTCCATTTTTATTTAAAATAATTATTGATAGATATGTATTTATTGTCATTGTATTACTTGTTTTGTGGTTGCTGTTTTAATTTATTTTTTAAAATGTTAATTTATTTTTTTAAATGTTTATTTATTGTTTAGAGAGAGAGAGAGAAAGGAAGAGCAGGAGTGGGGGAGGGGAAGAGAAAGTGTGAGACACAGTATCTGAAGCAGGCTTCAGGCTTTGAGCTCTTAGCATAGAGCTTGACACAGGGCTCAAACTCACGAACCATGAGATCATGACCTGAGCCGAAGTCAGATGCTTAACCAACTGAATCACTCAGGTGCCCCTTTTGTGGTTGCATTTGTAGCTATTTTCTGATCCTTTTTCCCCTTCCTCTCTATCATGGTTTGTTGGTTTTCTATTGTGATGTACTTGGATACCTTACATTTAATTTATTTCTTTTCTTAATCTTCATTTTTTGTGTAGTTTTTAATGTTTTTTTCATTTGTGATTACCTCAATTTATATATAACATCTTTTCATAGAGTTGTGTATATTAAGACGGTGACCTGTTAATTTTGAACTCATTGTTCTCTCCACCAAGTTGCAAACATTTGGTATTATATTTTAAATAGTTTTATTTTATGAATCCATTGACTGATTTTTATAGAAATACTTATTTTTACTGGTTTTGTGTTTCTTACTTTTCACACTCTCACTTATGGTCTTTTCTTTCCACTCAAAATATCCCCTTTAATATTTCTTTTAGGGCTGGTTTAGTGGTTGTAAACACCTATAGTTTTTGTTTGTCTGATAAACTTTTAAATCTTTCCTTCTATTCTGAATGATATCCTGGGTGTATAAAGTATTTTTGGCCACAGATTTTTCCTTTTCAGCTCTTCAAATATATTGTGACACTACCTTCTAAGTCCACAAAGTTTCTGCTGAAATTCAGCTGACAGACTTATGGCATTTTCTTTGTATGTAACTGCCTTCTTTTCCTTGCAACCTTTAAAATTCTCTTTATGAGTTTATTGCCATTTTAATCTCTATGTCTCTTGCTGCAGACATCCTTGGGTTGAATTTGTTAGCCAATCTGTTATTCCTGAATGTGGATCTGTTTCCCTCCACAGATTTGGGAAGATTTTAGGTATTATTTCTTGAAATACATTTTCTGATCCGTCTTTTTCTATCTTCTTCTGGGATCTTTATAATCTAAATACTATTACATTTGATGGAGTGACTCAGTTCTCTAAGTGTATTCTCATTATGTAGTATTTATCTGTCTCTCATCTATTCAGCTTCATTCATTTTCATTATTCTACCTTCCAGGTTATGGATCTGCTCCTCTGCTTTCTGTAGCCTATTGTTTATTCCTTGTATTGTATTTTTAATTTCATTTATTGAGTTTTTCATCTGTGCTGTTATTATTTATTTGTGCAGGGTCTCACTGAAGTCCTCTACCCATTTCTGAATTACAGTGAATGTCTTTATGATCATTACTTTAAAATATCTATCAGGCATACTACTTATCTGTTTTGCTTAGATCTCTTGTTGTGATTTTGTCATGTTTTATTTGGGACAAATTCTTCTGTCACCTCAGTTTGTTTACCTCTTTGTGTCTATTTCTGTGTTTTAGGAAAACCAGCTACATCCTTTCCTTTTTAAAGTAGTAACTGAGGTACCTGTGTTGTTCAGTCAGTTAAGTATCTGACTCTTGATTTCAACTCAGGTCATGATCTTGTGGTTTGTGAGTCTGAGCCCCACATCAAATTCTATACTGACAGTGTGGAGCCTTCTTGGGATTCTCTCTCTCTCTCTCTCTCTCTCTCTCTCTCTCTCTGTCTCTCTCTTTCTCTCTGCCCCTCCCCCCCACTCTCTCTCAAAACAAATACATAAACTTTAAAAAAAAATAAAGTAGTGGCTTTATGGAGAAGAGGTCCTATACTGCCCTGCAGTGCAGTGTCCCCTGATCACTAGAACCTGGTATTTCAGGGGAGTCTTCTAAGTGTGTTGCTTACATGCTGCTATTGTGTCTAAGTAGCTTTTACTTTAAGTCCAGATCTGTGCTGATATTCTGCATACTCTAGGTGGTATTCCTGAGACCAAGGCAGGCCAGCTCTGAGGGGTTGTGACCCCAGGAGGGCTTGGGTGATGGGTAGCAGTTTTAGCAAAATTTGCACTGAGATTAAGCTGGATCTCCCAAAAGTTCAAGGACAGCCAGAGGCACAGAACATGTTAGTGGCAGTGGCTGGGGGCATGACACACAGTTGGTATGGTGGCTACATATGCATGGTGGTTAAGTGTGGCATGTGATATCTGCATATAGAGGCTGGGTTCAGAGGACAGAGGCACTTTAACAAAATTTGAACTGAGCCACTAGCCCTGGGCTGGATCCCCCAAAGCTGGATGGCCACCAAGGGTGTGCACAGCATTAAAAATTTTGTGCTGAGCCCAGGACCCAGGCCAGCAGGCTTGGAATGGGCAAGTCCTCAGAACTTGAGGGCAGGGCACACTGCTAAGAGGTTAGTTAGCAAGTGTCTGTGCATCACCATCTCCTGAAAATTGTTCTGTGTTTATGTTGGGAGGGTGGAGGAGAAAAATGGCCCTTGCCAAGTCCTTTGTTTCTGGATAAGTCCTCCATCAGGCTCTGAAATCTATACAAACAGATCTCCATCCTGTTTTCTGCAGGCTTTATGTTGCCTCTCCTTGGGCTGTTATCTGTTTAAGGACAGGGACCCAGCTATCACTGGCCCTCCTGACTTGCCAAATGCTGACTCAGGTGACTTTTAAAATCCCAGGCTTCGGGGCGCCTGGGTGGCGCAGTCGGTTAAGCGTCCGACTTCAGCTGGGTCACGATCTCGCGGTCTGTGAGTTCGAGTCCCGTGTCGGGCTCTGGGCTGATGGCTCAGAGCCTGGAGCCTGTTTCCGATTCTGTGTCTCCCTCTCGCTGCCCCTCCCCCGTTCATGCTCTGTCTGTCTCTCTCTGTCCCAAAAATAAATAAAAAACGTTGGAAAAAAAAAATTAAAAAAAAAAAATCCCAGGCTTCAAGTCCTATTGCTTGTCAAAGTTACGGAATTCAGCCCCTCTGCTTTTCAAAAGTAGACATAATGGGGATTAATTTTCCCTCTGTGGGCTCCCTGGTGCTTTCCCATCTCCATACCTGTAGATGTCTACCTCTTGTGGGCAACTCCCCATGACCATTTCTGTCCTTCCTAACCTCTCAGATGTGACTTCTTCTCTACATTTAATTGTGGAGTTTGTTCTGCCACTGTCTGTTTTACTCTCTGGCTTATTGATTTGGATATGAGTGATATCTAGATGTAAATGTAGGATGGGGTGAGCTTCGGGTCCTCCTACTCTGCCATAATCTGTGCCATAGACTCTGTGTCTAAAGTTCTCTCCTGTCTAGCAAAAGAGCAGGACACAGGATTGAAAGTGAGGCTAATGTCCAGGAAAAGACAAGAGCCCTGAAAAAGGGTTCTTGCCCCATTTTTATTAGGATAAGAAGGCTTACAAACATGGCAACGGATGTGCACAAAGGGACAATGAATCTGTGAACATTAACTTGTGGATGTGAGGGAAAGGGGGTCTTGAGGATATTTGGAGTTAGGGGTTGGGTTAATACAAAATAAAATCCAGCCACCAGGCAGTCAGGAGGGAGGTCATTTACAGTGGACATGAGGCAGCACCTCTGTTTATCTTAGCTAGCCTAGGGGATGAGACAGATAGGGGAAGTAATCTCAGGGTTGACAAAGCACCTTTTCTTTTGTTTACTGTCTCTGCTCTGGGATGCTTTGCTTACAGTGCAGCAGTCCATATTCCAATTCACTAGTTTACCTAACCTTGCCCTATTCTCCTATGAAAGCAGCTTTTCTGCTATAGTACTAAATTGGGGGTGCTTCCACCCTGATTATCTAATCTTGTTTATTTCATATACCTATGTATTGAGCACCTTTTTGCCATTCCTATTTTAGGCCTTTGTCTCTCCCTCCCTATTCTGGGGGCTCTGCACCCTCTGTCTATATTGGGGGGCCTTCCCACCTCCCTATTCCAGGCACCTTTGGACCTCCCTATTTTTGGGGTGCCTTTGCACCCCTATTCTTGGAGTGCCAATCTGGTTTATCCAAACTTGGGTGTGAACATTTTATGGCTTTGTATTTCTTTATGCCTTGTTAACCCATTGGTGTAAGCCTGGGGGAATCCTAAGCTTATCCCCCACAATTCCCCCTTTTTGTTTTTCTTGGTTCTTTTAGCTTTGTGTTCAAGGACCATCAGGATAAGCTCCTGGTCCTTTTTTTGCTTTTGGATGGCTTGGAGGGTGAATCTGCAATGACATAAAAAGAGACACATTAAAAGCATTCTGCTTCCCAAAGTTATCCAGAATTTGTGATGGGTGTTAGCCATAAGTGAGAAAAGAGGTCATGCCACATTTCTCAAGAATCAGCCCATTCATTTTTAAGCTGATCTTCTGCATATTGTAGCTGTTGGCACAATGTCATATCTAAATCTTCTATATTGTCAGAGAGGTGGGAAGAAAATACACTACAAAAATGTGTCTGGACAGCATGCCAAGCTTGGGAATGATTATGAGGAATGCCAGTCATTCAGATATGCTGGTAGTTAGAGTCACAGGGCAGTCTAGAGTGGAGGAACAAGGCCTCCTGTTACTTTCCAATAAATTTCACTGCAGCCTCAAGAGCTTTGAGGTGGGCCAAAACTTGTCTATCAATAGAAGTTTTGCTTACAAGTTCTTTGGTAGTGTTGACCATAAACTTATTAAGGACATGAGCTGTGTGGATAGTATGATGCAGGCTCATTCCAGCTACAGTGGCAGAGGCTATAACACCTACTGTTGTTAGGATGTCCATTGTTAACAGGCCAACAAATCTCTTTTGTCTTGCAGCAGAGTGCCAGTGTAGAATAAACTTGCAAAGTGCGTCTAGTCCTGATGGATGTATATAGGGCTCAGACCTATTAACAGGAATCTAGGCTGAGACACGCTACTAACAAAGAAGAGATATTTAATTGGGTGATGTTATCATTACTTATGCAGGACATAAACCAGGCCTGAGAGGTAGAGGTATTATAATAATTTCCTTGTTGTCAGATCTGTAAGGTGTAGGTAGCAAAGAGAATGTAAGGAGAAGGGATGCAAATAATGGTCCATGTAAATTGGTTATTGTACAGGGAGGCCCCAGTTAGGTTAACATGTTGTTTTACATAAATTTGACCATGGCCAAATGAGTACGAGTGAAGAAGGGAAGACCTAGCTTCCAAAGATTAACAAGTCAAGGTCCTGTTAATTTCCCTTTAAAAAAAATTATTACATTTGTTTATTTTTGAGAGGCAGAGAGAGACAGAGCACGAGTGAGGGAGGGGCAGAGAGAGAGGGAGACACAGAATCCTAAGTAGGCTCCAGTTTCTGAGCTGTCAGCACAGAGCCCTATACGGGACTTGAACTCAGGAGCCATGAGCTCATGACCTGAGCCAAAGTTGGACACTCAACCGACTGAGACACTCAGGCGCCCCTAATTTCCCTTTATGTGCAGGAATTATAGGGCCAGACAAGCCTCCATCTTTTAAAAAAAAATATCCTCCCTACTAGGTTGGCCAAAGGATATGGTTTTATTAGAATATTTTGTTTCAATAAGTTCTCTAGGACCCCTGTCCTCAGCCTCTCCATAACAGGTTTTCCAGGGAATAATATTCTAGGGGTGGTCTGAATATTTGAGACTAGAACAAGCCACAACATTAGGAGTATGAGATATGCTTGTTCTGAGGTATAGCAAAGCTTGTGGCTGAGAAAAAGGTAAAATTGTCTGGCCTTATAGAGGTTTGGGGCTGTATATGTAAAAGCAAGTTGATTTTTACTTTAAGGCAAATGTTCCATTTGTTCATTACTGGTATAAAGGAAAATGATGGACTTTTAAATATTAATCTGATGAAACATTTTGTAATGACTTAATAGTTCCAGGAATTTTGTATCGATTCTTTGAGATTTTTTTGTGTAAATAATCATCATTCTGTCTTTTTATAGTTTGTTGAAAGTCCTTACCATGAATGGATGTTGGATTTTTTTAAAAACTTTTTCTGCATCTATCAATATGAATATTTTTTAAATCTTAGTCTTTTGATGTGATTCATTTAATAATTGATTTTTAAGTGTTGAACCAGCCTTGCATACTGTAAGAATCTCACTTCATTGTGTGATATAATCATTTGTATACTTTGATAATTTGATTTTCTAATATTTTGCTGAGGATTTTAGCTGCTACTTTCATGAGAGATATTAGTCTGAAGTTTTTTTATTGTAATGTTTTATGGTTTTGATATTAGAGTAATGCTGTTCTCATAAAATGAGTCAGGAAGTATTAAATCCGATTCTATGTTTTCAAAGGTATTGTATAGAATTGGCATAATTTATTTATGAAATGCTTGGTAGAATTCACCAGTGAACTTAACTGAGTCTGGTGCTCTCCATTGTGGAAGGTTATTAATTATTAATTTAATTTATTCAATGTATAGGCTTATTCATATTATCTTTTTCTTGTTTGATTTTGGCATACTTTACCTTTAAAGAAATTGTTCCATTTTATCTAGTTTATCAAATTTGTGTGCATAGAGTTGTTCTTAGAATCCCTCCATCCATTTGATGTTCAACAAATCTGTAAAGATGTCACTGTTTAATTTTTGATATAATTTGTGTCCTTTCTCTTATTTCTTAATTACCCTGGCTGCAGCCTCATTGATTTTTTTTGTCTTTTCAAATAAACAGTTTCATGTTTTATTGATATTCCTTATTGATTTCCTGTTTTCGGTTTTATTGATTGTGCTTTCATTTCTATTATTTTTTTCTTATGAACTGTTCATTTAATAGCATCTTCTTTTCCTGGTTTCCTAAGGTTGAAATGGATTATTGATTTTACATCTTTCTTATTTTCTGATATGTCCATTCAACACTAGATATTTTTCTCTAAGCCCTGATTTTGCTGAATCCTGCTAATTTTGATAACTTATATTTTAATTTTCATTTCATTCAAGAAAATTTAAAGTACCTTTTGAGACTTCTCTTTGACCCATGTGTTATTTAAAAGTGTGTGGTTTAATCTCCAAGTACTTTGGAATTTTCCAGCTATTGCTGTTATTGGTTTTTAGTTTAATTCTACTATGGTATTAGAATCTAATTTGTATGGCTTGTATTCTTCTAAATTTATTAAATGGTATTTTATGTCCCCAAATATGGTCTATTTTGGTGAATATTCCCTGTCAGCTGAATAAATATATGCATTCTGCTTATGTTGGTTCACCACATATCAATTGCATCTAATTTGATTAACTATTCAGTTTTATTCTTTCTTACCAATTTTCTGCCTACTGGGTCTGTTAATAACTGGAAAATGGCTATGGTAGCCATCAACTAAATTAGTTGATTTGTCTACTTTCCCTTTCAGTTCTATAAGATTTTGCTTCATGAATTTTGACCCAAATTTATTTGGTGCATCCATGTTTAAAATTGCTATGTATTCTTGAGGAACTCATCTTCTTAACATTGTTTTATGCTTCTCTGAAATCAATATAGGAATTCTTACTTTTCTTTGATTAGTATCAGCAAGATATACTTTTCTTTATTACTTTACTTTCAATCTGTGTTTTTATATTATTAATTTTTTATTTTAATTCCAGTTTGTTAACATACAGCATTAAATTAGTCATCATGACAAGCGGACTCCTTAGTTCTCATCACCTACTTCACCCATCCATCTACCTACTTCCTGTCTGGTAACTACCATATTGTTCTTTATAATTAATAGGCTGTTTCTTGCATTGCATCTCTCTGTCTCTCGGTCTCTCTCTCTCTCTCTCTCTCTCTCTCTCTCTCTTTCATTTTTTCCCTTTGTTTCTTTGTTTTGTTTCTTAATACCACATGTTGGTGAAATCATATATTTTTCCTTCTCTGGCTGACTTATTTCACTCTAAGTTATACACTCTAGCCATGTCATTGCAAATGGCAAACTTCATTCTTTTAAATGGCTGAATAGTATGTATCTGTGTATGTATGTATGTATATCACATCTTCTTTATCCATTTTATCAATTGATGGACATTCGAGCTGCTTCATTATCTTGGCTCTTGTAAATGATGCTGTTACAAACATAAGGGTATGTGTTTCACTTCACTCTCCTGAGAGCATGATTCTAATAGCTGCTTTGAATTATTTGTACAATAAACCTAATATTTTGGCAACTTTTAATTAATGTATCTTTAAAAAATGTTAAATTCAAGTTAGTTAACATACCCTGTAGTATTGGTTTTAGGAGTAGAACTCAGTGATTCATTACTTATATATAACACCCAGTGCTCATCCCAATAAGTGCCCTAATGCTTTACCCATTTAGCCTATAAGCCACCCACCTCCCCTGCAGCAATCCTGTTTTTCTCTGTATTTAAGAGTCACTTATGGTTTGCCTCCCTCTCTGTTTTATACTTATTTTTCCTTCTCTTACCCTATGTTTATCTGTTTTGTCTCTTAAATTCCACATGAGTGAAATCATTTATATTTGTCTTTCTCTGACTTATTTCCCTTATTATAATACACTCTAGTTCCACCCACGTTGTTGCAAATGGCAAGATTTCATTCTTTTTGATCACCAAGTAATATTCCATTGTGTGTATACATACCACATCTTTATCTATTTATCAATCAGTGGTCATCTGGGCTCTTTCCATAATTTGGCTATTGTTCATAGTGCTGCTATAAACATTGTGATACATGCATGCCTTTGAATCAGTATTTTTGTATTCTTTGGATGAACACCCAGTAACACATTTGCTGGGTCATGGGGTAGTTCTATTTTTAATTTTTTGAGGAACGTCCATACTGTTTTCCAGAGCTGCTGCTCCCCTTTGTATTCCCACCAACAGTGCACAAGTGTTCACTTTTCTCTGTAACCTTGTCAACATCTGTTGTTTCCTGAGTTGTTAATTTTAGCCATTCTGACAGGTGTGAGGTTGTATCTCATTGTGGTGATTTGTATTTCCCTGATGATGACTGATGTTGAGCATCTTTTCGTGTGTCATTTAACCATCTGAATGTCCTCTTTGGAAAAATGTTTATTCATGTCTTCTGCCCATTTCTTCACTGGATTGTTTTTGGTTGTTGAGTTTGGTAAGTTCTTTATAGATTTTGGATACTAAGACTTTATCCAATATGTCATTTGCAAATATCTTCTCCCATTCCATAAGTTGCCTTTTAGTTTTGTTGATGGTTTCCTTCACTGTACAGAAACTTTTTATTTTGCTGAAGTTCCAATAATTTCTTTTTTTTTTTACTTTTGTTTCCCTTGCCTCAGGAGTCATATTTAGTAAGAAGCTTATATCTCTGATGTCAGAGAAGTTGCTACCTGTGTTTGCCTTCAGGATTTTGATGGTTTTCTGTCTCACATTTAGGTCTTTTATCTATTTTGAATTTTTTTTACATGGTTTAATTCTTCTGCATGTCACTATCCAGTTTTCCTAACACAATTTGCTGAAGAGACTGTCTTTTTTCCATTAGATATTCTTTCTTGCTTTGTCAAAGATGAGTTGACCATTTAGTTTTGGGTCCATTTCTGGGTTGTTTATTCTGTTCCATTGACTTGTGTCTGTTTTTGTGCCAGTACCATACTGTCTTGATGATTACAGCTTTGTAATACAGCTTGACGTCCGGAATTGTGATGCCTCCAGATTTGGTTTTCTTTTTCTTTTTCTTTTTAATGTTTATTTATTTATTTTTTTGAGAGAGAGACAGAGTGTGAGTGGGTGGGTGGGGGCAGAGAGAGAGGGAGACACAGAATCCAAAGCAGGCTCCAGGCTCTGAGCTTGTCAGTGCAGAGCCCGATGCAGGGCTTGAACTCACGACTTGAGAGATCATGACCTGAGCTGAAGTCGGACACTTCACCAGCTGAGCCACCCAGGCACCCCTGGTTTTGTTTTTTAATATTATTTTGGCTATTTGGGGTCTTTTCTGGTTCTTAACAATTTTAGCATTGTGTTTTCTAACTCTATGAAGAATGATGTCTATACTTGCCAAAGCAATCTACACAATCAATGTAATCTTTGTCAAAGTAATTGTTGTCTTTTGATTTTTTATTTTCAGATTTTGAGATTTTAATGACTTTATTTTCCATAATTTTTGTTATATATTTGACATTTTTTATATTGTGTTGTTACTCTGAGTAATGTTAAAATACTATAAAGAAAGTATATATTTTATTTTTTTAATTTTTAAGTAAGGTATTAATTTGGTTAGGTGTAAGCTTCAAGTATCTACTTTCTTTCTCTGGGATGTGGTTTTAATGTCAGTTCAGTTTTCACACACTTTATTACCTATTCATATCTGTTCCATTATATGCCCAACTCAGCAAATCTGGAACATGAATGGGTGTATTTTGTAGTTCAGTTCCTATAGCTTTAATGTTTTGTTTTGAATAAGAGTCTTGCATAGTTAGCTTGGATTTGAATACGTTAGATTATAAATGAATTTTGGGGATCACTTTATCAAGCTCTTCTTTCCATAATTTCCTGGAACTTTATAGGTTTTAGTTATATCTCCTCTTTTTCCTTTGGCTATTGATTAAGAGATTCAATATCCCCCAACATGCTGCACACCTGTGATAACTGCATCTGTCTTTGAAGGCAAGCTTTGAGAGAGAAAAAAAATTAAATAGGAATTTTCCACACATGCTTGGAATCAGTCCCTTTGGCCTTATGGAATATCTCAAGATCCTTACTGCTGGAATTTAATGCAGGTGGGCCACCACTGCTGCTATCAATACCATTTAAAACTTGGAATTTTCTAGAAATTTGGGCACAAGAGAACAGAATAATAAACAATTAAGGTAGTGAATTTCTACTACTCTATGAAGCATGGAGTATCCATTTCTTGCCTAATGAACCAAAAATATTGTATTTATGTTAGAATTATTTATGTCACAGTTCTAAGTTTTAGATTTTTTGAGTCCAAGTTGGGAGATACCAAATGAGAGGAATGGAACAAAGTATTATCTCAAGTCAATTTTTTTTTCATTCACAGTCCAACTGCTAGCATTTACTTTGTCTTCAGAGACCTACTCCATGAATTCTTTCTGGATTTGTAGTCACATTCAGTAGGAAAAACAGAGTGGATTGTGTTTATTCTTTCTTGTACATAACTACTAACTTTTTATTTCTTCTTTATGCCTCAGTTTCTCATCTATATAATGAGGATAATAGTTATAAAGGGAAATAAATACTAGTTGTGAAGATATGTTTCAGGTATCTCAGTGTATGGGCTGAAGAAATGCTCTCTCTATATATGATAACAATTATATTTCTCCCTTATTATAAAGTAAAAAGTTTGAACTGGATTATTATTTCATCTTTTTCCATATTGCCACTGTGAAATAAATAATGTATACAGAAAAATGCATAAAGCTTACATGCGCAGTTAAAGCTAAAGAAATTTGTTATTTTATTTTATAGTACATTTCACAGAAGGAAATGTTAAATAAAATTAAAACTTACTATTAAGGTCTTTGGTTATACAAACACCATAAGAGATGTTAATTAATACATCAGAATCTTTATTTAACAATAGTTACTTATTACCTACTAAATACAAATCACTTTGCCAAAAGCTAGGAAAGGAATGTAAGGACGAAAATAAAAATAAATAGGATACTGGCTCTGCCAAATGTTTACCCGTGGTTTGGTAAATTTTATTAATGTATATTACTCTTTGCTGAGATGATAGTCTAACCTGAGATATGTGAGTAACCTTATAGATTTGCATGAAAAACATTTTAGAGTGCCTAATTTCAAATTCCAGCTCTAACACTTATATTTGGAACTCGGGACAAGTCACTCAATTTCTCTCTGTCCCAGACTGTTTATATTTAAAATGGTTAATAATAAAACAATACATAGCTCACAGGATTTATTAGACAGCTGTATGAGTAAATGAAAGAGTTGAATACATGTTAGCTCTTATTAATTTGACAATCCATTGTGATTATAAGCATTCTATTGGGGCACTCTTTGGTCTTTCGCCTCTTTTTTAGACATTTCTGTGTACCTTTTTCCCCCATCTGGCTGTTGTTAACACAAATAAAGTAAAAGTCTGTTTCATTTTTTCTTAAAGTTCATTTATTTATTTTGATAAAGAGAGAGCAAGAGAGCGGGGAAGGGCAAAAAGAGGGGGAGAGAGAGAAACCTTAGCAGACTTCACACTGTCACCACAGAGCCCCATGTGGGGCTCCATCTCACAAACCATGAGATCATAACCTGAGCCAAAATCAAGGATCAGACATTTAACCGACTGAGCCACCCAGGTGTACCAGAAGTCTGTTTTAGATAACAACATCGTTTCAAGGGATATTAATTAGAAAAACAAATAAAAATTTCCTGTTCTATATTATCAGCTATTTTAGATTATTACTTTACTACTATATTATGTTTAATACAAAGTGCTTTAAAAGTTCTCATTAGCTATATACCTTTAAAAATATTAGTTTCTGTGATTTTCTCAGTTTCCTCACCTGTAGAATTATAATAATGTTATCTATTTTGTAAATGTATAGCAAACAGTTTATTTAATAAATTGTTTTGAGGGCCTACTATTTGTCATATACACTGTTGAACATTGATATATAAAACACAGAGAGTTGTTCTCATAGGGCTTACATTTTAGAGGAGAGAGACTTTAAACAAATATCCCAAAATAAAATATAAATGTAAATTAAATTTATTGAATATGAAAAAAGGAGATGTGTGATGAGAGTATGATGAGATGTGTAAAAATTGGGGCAGTTAATTTATATAAGAGAAGTTATTTTGAAGAAGTTATACTTAAGTTTAAATCAGAAATATAAGTATAAATTGAATATTTAAAGTTTTTAAAACAGAAGCAGATAATTGTATTTGTGAACACTGAAGCAGAAAAATAATTGGATTATTCCAGAAAATCACATAAGGTCAAAATAGCTAAAGCATACTTAATGAAGAAAAGAATGAAAACGAGGTCAGAAATATATTCAAAGGTTACTTGATCCAGAGAGTCTTATTAGCCATATTAAGGACTTTAAATAATGTAATGATACATGCTTTAAACAAGACAGTGGTATATCTAAATGTATATATTAATTGTTTTTTTTTTATTTTCCTTTTGAAGAATAGATTGAAAAATAAGGTAGTGAAATAGTAAAATGATTAGTCAAATGATTCACAGTTCAGGAAGTAATAAATTAGGATTTTTCTATTAGTGATCTTGACAATGGAGAAGAGATGGGTTTATCTAGATATATGTGGATTAGCAGTAAAATCAAGAGCAACTACTGGTGGATGAGGTACAAAAATTTGGAAGAGAGATATCAAAGAGGATCACCAGAATTCAGACCTGAACAACTGGGTGAATAAAAGCGCTGTTTTCTTTTTTTTTTAATGTCTTCTTTCTTTCTTTCTTTCTTTCTTTCTTTCTTTCTTTCTTTCTTTTTTCTTTCATATGAAATATATTGTCAAATTTGTTTCCATACAACACACAATGTTCACCCCAACAGGTGCCTTCCTCAATGCCCATCACCTACTTTCCCCTCCCTCCCATCCCCCCCATCAACCCTCAGTTTATTCTCAGTTTTTAAAAAAATTTTTTTTAACATTTATTTATTTTTGAGTCAGAGAGAGACAGAGCATGAACGGGGGAGGGGCAGAGAGAGAGAGGGAGACACAGAATCGGAAGCAGGCTCCAGGCTCTGAGCCATCAGCCCAGAGCCCGACGCGGGGCTCGAACTCAGGGACCGCGAGATCGTGACCTGAGCCGAATTCGGACGCTCAACCGACTGAGCCACCCAGGTGCCCCTTTAAAATTAAAAAAAAATTTTTTTTTCAGTATTTATTTTCAGTTTTTAAGAAACTGAGGGGTTGGCTCCCTCCTCTCTTTTTTTTCCTTCCCCTCCCCCATGGTCTTCTGTAAAGTTTCTAAGGATCCACTTAAGAGTGTAAACGTCACTCTCCAGCTCCATCCACATTGACACAAAAGGCCATATTTCATTCTTTCTCATTGCCATGTTGTATTCCATTGTGCATATAAACCACAATTTCTTGATCCATTCATCAGTTGATGGACATTTAGGCTCTTTCCATAATTTGGCTATTGTTGAAAGTGCTGCTATAAACATTGGGGTACAAGTTCCCCTATGCATCAGCACTCCTGTATCACTTGGATAAATTCCTAGAAGTGATATTTCTGGGTCATAGGGTAGACTTTTATTTATTTATTTATTTATTTATTTATTTATTTATTTTTTGAGGAACCTCCACACTGTTTTCCAGAGTGGCTGCACTAGTTTGCATTCCCACCAGCAGTGCAAGAACGTTCCCATTTCTCCACATCCTCGCCAGCATCTATGGTCTCCTGATTTGTTCATTTTAGCCACTCTGGCATGAGGTGACATCTCAGTGTGGTTTTGATATGTACTTCCCTGATGAGGAGTGACGTTGAACACCTTTTCATGTGCCTGTTGGCCATCTGGATGTCTTCTTTAGAGAAGTGTCTATTCATGTTTTCTGCCCATTTCTTCACTGGATTATTTGTTTTTTGGGGTGTGGAGTTTGGTGAGTTCTTTATAGATTTTGGATACTAGCCCTTTGTCCGATTTGTCATTTGCAAATATCTTTTCTTATTCCGTCGGTTGCCTTTTACTTTTGTTGATTATTTCCTTTGCAGTGCAGAAGCTTTTTATCTTCATGAGGTCCCAAAAGTTCATTTTTGCTTTGAATTCCCTTGCCTTTGGGGATGTGTCAAGTAAGAAATTGCTGCAGCTGAGGTCAGAGAGGTTTTTTTTCCTGCTGTCTCCTCTAGGGTTTTGATGGTTTCCTGTCTCACATTCAGGTCCTACATCCATTTTGAGTTTGTTTTTGTGAATGGTGTAAGAAAGTGGTCTAGTTTCATTCTTCTATATGTTGCTGTCCAGTTCTCCCAGCACCATTTGTTAAAGAGACTGTCTTTTTTCCATTGGATATTCTTTCCTGCTTTGTCAAAGATTAATTGGCCATACATTTGTGGGTCCAATTCTGGAGTCTCTATTCTATTCCATTGGTCTATGTGTCTGTTTTTGGGCCAATACCATGCTGTCTTGATGATGACAGCTTTGAGTAGAGGCTACAGCCTGGGATTGTGAGGCCTTCCGCTTTGGTCTTCTTTTTCAAAATTACTTTGGCTATTCGGGATGTTTTGTGGTTCCATACAAATTTTAGGATCTCTTGTTCTAGCTTTGAGAAGAATGTTGCTGCAATTTTGATTGGTATTTCATTGAATGTGTAGTTAGCTTTGGGTAGTATTGACATTTTATCAATATTTATTCTTCCAATCCATGAGCATGGAATGTTTTTTCCATTTCTTTGTATGTTCTTCAATTTCCTTCATAATCTTTCTATAGTTTTCAGCATATAAATCTTTTACATATTTGTTTAGGTTGATTCCTAGGTATTTTATGCTTCTTGGTGCAATTGTGAATGGGATCAGTTTCTTTATTTGTTTTTCTGTTGCTTCATTATTAATGTATAAGAATGCAACTGATTTCTGTACATTAATTTTGAATCCTGTGACTTTGCTAAATTCATGTATCAGTTCTAGCAGACTTTTGGTGGTATCTATCAGGGTTTCCATGTATAGTATAATGTCATCTGCAAAAAGCGAAAGCTTGGTTTCATCTCTGTCAATTTTGATGCCTTTGATTTCCTTTTGTTGTCTGATTGCTGATGCTAGCACTTCCAACACTGTGAAACAACAGAAATGAGAGTGGGCATCCCTGTCGTGTTCCTGATCTCAGGGGGAAAGCTCTCAGTTTTTCCCCATTGAGGATGATATTATCTGTGGGTTTTTCATAAATGGTTTTAATGATGTTTAAGTATGTTACATCTATCCCAACTTTCTCGAGGGTTTTTATTAAAAACAGGTGCTGAATTTTGTCAAATGCTTTTTCTGCATCGATTGTCAGGATCATATGGTTCTTATCTTTTTTTTTAATGTGATGTATTGTATTGATTGATTAGTGAATGTTGAACAAGCCCTGCATCCCAGGAATGAATCCCACTTGATCATGGTGAATAATTCTTTTTATATGCTGTTGAATTCGATTTGCTATTATCTTGTTGAGAAAAAGGTGATGTTTTCTAAGGAGCTGCTTCCTTCCTGAGAAAGAAAGATTTGCAAGGAGACTATAAACTACTTTAGATAGTTCTTACCAAATAACAAGAACTCTGTAGATGATAACTCATTTCCCTGATGATAAGTGATGTTGAGCATCTTTTCATGTGTCTGTTAGCCGTTGTATACCTTCTTTAGAAAGATATCTATCCGTGTCTTGTAACCACTTTTAACAGAATTATTTGGCTTTGGGTGCTAAATTTTATAAGATCTTTGCTTATTTTTATACTATATCTTTATCAGGTATGACATTTGAAGTTATCTTCACCCATTCCTAAGGTTGACTTTCAGTTTTGTTCTTTGCTTCCTTGACTGTTCAGAAGGTTTCTATGTTGATGAAGTCACAATAGTTTACTTTTGCTTTTGTTTCCCTTGCTTCAGGAGACATAAATTCACACCAGTTAGAGTGGGTAAAATTAACATCACAGGAGACAACAGATGGTGAGAATGTGGAGAAAGGGTAACACTCCTACATTGTCGGTAGGAAGGCAAATCTGGAGTTTAAAATAGAACTACCCTAGAACTGAGCAATTGTGCTACTAGGTATTTACCCAAGGGATACAAAAATACTGATTTGAAGGGATTCATGTTCCCCAATGTTATAGCAGCATTATCAACAATAGTCAAATTATGGAAAGAACCCAAATGTCCATCGACTGATGAATGGATAAAGGAGAAGTTATATATACAAAATATGGAATATTACTCAGCCATATAAAATGAAATGTTTCCACTTGCAACAATGTGGATGGAGCTAGCAAGAATAAGTAAAGTAATTCAGTCAGAAAAGAACAAATACCACATGATTTCATTCATATGTGGAATTTAAGAAATAAATAGATGATAATAATGGGCAGTAAAGAGAGGAAAACCATGAAACAGACTTTTAACTGTACACAACAAACTGAAGGTTTCTGGAGGCTAGGTGGGTGGAGGGATGGATTAAATATGTGATTGGTATTGAGGAGGGCACTTGTGATGAGCACTGGGTGTTGTATGTAAGTGATGAATCCCTAAATTTTATATCTGGAACTAATATTATACTATGTGTTAACAGACTCAAATTTAATATACACTTGAAAAAGAAAAAAAAATAACTCCATAAATGTTATGGCTATTTTCATTGTTAATTTATTCATTCAGTCATTGCACAACTGTATATTTTCTTAAGTGGATTCACCTTATTTTATTTTTTATCTTTTTATTTTATTTTATTCATCATGATAAATGTACACTTTAATTTCCATCTTCTATTTTCCTCAATCCTCCCCCCTCCTCCCTGGTAACCATTAGTTTCTTCTCTATAGTTAAGAGTCTATTCCTTGGTTTCTCAATCTCTCTCTCTCTTTCTATCTCTAACTCTTTACCTGTGTCTCTGTCTCTCTCTGTCTCTCTCTTTTCTTTGCTCACTTGTTTTGTTATTTAAATTCCACATATGAGTGGGATTCTTGTGTTTTTTTATTTTTTTAAGTTATTTATTTTGAGAAAGACAGAAAGAGAGAGAAAGAAGAGTACAAATGGGGTGCGGGCAGAAAGAGAAAGAGAGAGAATTCCAGAATTCCAAGCAGGTTCTGCACCATCAGCACAGAATCCGATATGGGTCTCGAACTCACAAACTTTGAGATCATGACCTAAGCTGAGATCAAGACTCAAGAGATCAAGAGCTTAACTGACTGAGCCACTCAGGCACCCATCTTGTATTTTTGATTTTAGCTATTCTGACATTTTGAGGTGATATCTCATTTTGGTTTTGATTGCATTTCATTCATGATTAGTGATGCTGAGTATTTTTTCATGTATCTGTAGGACATCTGTATACCTTATTTGAAAAAGTCTCTATGTCTTGTGCTCATTTTAATTGAATTATTTGTGGGGTTTTTGGTGTTCAGTTGTATAAATTATTTATATATTTTGGATATTTACCTATTACTAGATACATCATTGGAAATGACTTCTCCCATTCAGTAAGTTGTTTTGTTTTGTTGATGGTTTTCTTTGCTGTGCAAAACTTATTATTTTTGTGTAGTTCAAATGGTCTAATTTTCTTAATTACATTTGGGAATGCTTGGGTTGCCACTTCAAATTTTTTTCTTCACAACGGTATACATCCTACCTTACAATTTATAATTATTAATGGAAATATCTTCTGATTACTACTAAATTAAATCTATGCAAAATGTTGTGGCTTGTAATCTACAGCATTAATGAAACTATGTTAATTTTCAGGTTGGATGTTTGTGAAAGGCCAGTTTTGGTATAAATCATCCTATTTGCCTACATTATTAGAGAGAAAGCTAATAAAAAAAGAAAACTAGAACAGAGAATAATAAATTATGATTAAAGAATTTTGAGCATATTATGCCATTCATTTTCTTGCTGAAATTCTAACCAATATTATTATTACTATTTAAATCAAAGAAAATAGAAAAAATTCAATGGTATAAATGCAGTGAAACAGGCAATGCAGTTAAAATATTTATCTAAAATATTAAAAAAAAACCTTTCCTTTGTGTTTTCTATTTTCTTTTCTACAAATATTTACAGGAAACTTTTATGTACCATAAATTTTTATATAATAAATGAGAAGATTAAAAGCAGTAATTTTTCAAAGGAAGGATATAGATGACAGTTTTTTTTAATATGAAAAATTTAATATAATGCTTCCCCTAGCAATAAAGGGTAACTATACAATGGAAACTTCCAAAGTGGCAAAGGAAATTGTATATAAAATCAGGTTAATAATCAGGTCTGTGACACAGGATGACATTTGCAAGTTAGACAAATACAGCTATAGCCTTTGGGATCTGCCAACTTATAAGTCTGTGACAGGAAAACAAAATAAAACTAAAGAATTCCCAACATGTGTAAGACAACTTTTAAAATTAAAAACTTGAACCAAAACCTATCCACATAAATGGTAGTGCAGTGAAGGGACACTTTTGCAAATTTAGTAAAATTCAAAACAACACACACATGCATACATACACACATAAAGGTTTTAGTAAATACCTTCTGGATAATTAGATGTATCAATAATTTGGATTCATTGGATATATGCTCCATTTCTGGCTTACTTTTTTGTCTAAAAATAGCCTTGAGGTAACATTTTTTGAGGTAACTTTTTTAAGGGTTAGGGTTAGAGTATGTGGCTGGCATTTTGTAGTTTAGAGATCTCTCCAGAAGGTTAGTTTTAAGGTTGGGGGTAAGAATTAGGGTTAGGGTTTAGGGGTTAAATTTAGGGTTACAGTTGAGGTAACTTTTTTTTTTTGGCCATATTCAAAACTGACTTGATTTGAGAAACTAAATAGTGTCTAAATGAATGCTTCTGTAAACTTCATGGAATTGATCAATAACAGACAACTAATAGTTATGTCTGCCTTGGGTTAAATTCTTGCCAGGAGTACTATATTTCTTTGATAACATTTCAATTAAAATGTATTTATGAAATTACCATGTATATGTCTTACTGTCATATATTTGATACAGGAAAAGAAATGAAATTTATGATAAAAATAATGGCTTCATGCTTTTGAGTATGTGTTACATTCCAGGCAATAAGCTAAAGTTCTCCAAAATAATCCTTACAGATGATAATCAACTTCATTTTACAAATGTGGAAATAGTGGCTTAGAGTTTTTTCTGTATTTATTTGCTCAAAATCATAAAATTAGAAAATAAAGACAGGTTGAAAACCCAGGACTGTTAGATTTCAGGGTAATACTGTCCTCTAGAACTATTTGTGGTGATGGAAGACTTATGTATCTATGTTCAACATGACATCCAATAGCCAAATGTGGCTATTATGCACTTAGAATATAGCTATTATAACTGAGGAATAAGAGTTTATTTAATATTAACTTAAATTGAAATTGCCACATGTAGCTAGCAGCCACTGAATTGGGTAGTGTATATATAAAGACTATATCTTTACCACTACACTATATACTATTGACAATTTTGTATGGGACAAATATTGGGCTAAGTAGTCTACATGCTTTCTCTCTTAATACTAATGTCAATGCCATCAAGTAATTACTATGATTACTCACTGTAATTTAGAGGAAATTGGGCTCAGATTAATTACCTAGCTTGTCACATAGTAAATAAGCGAAGAGGTCAGAATTAGAGTTTTGATATGACTCAAAATCATTTTCTTTCTGGTATACTACACTGACATAACAAGTCAATGTATAGTTTTTCCACTCAAGAAGCTTACAGAACAATCAAACAACCCAAGGAAAATATCTTACACTTGTGGAAGAATGAAATCATAATGCAATTCAGTGTGAAACCAAGTACATAGTTATGTGATAAAAACCTGCCACTTATGTAAAATAATATATAAGGTAAGCTAGACTAAATGAAGATGTATTTCCTGGAGGACACAGAAATCAGTATTATTTGAATAGAGAGAAAGGATGGAGCATTTCAGTCCCAAGAGAAAGCATGAGCAAACACACAGCAAGAAACATTCCCCTTCTTGGATGATTTTAGTAGAGTGAAAAAAACTGAACGTGATGAAATGAAGTTCATATTCAGAAAAAGGTGAAGATCTTGAACAGATAAAATAAAATATAATTCTGGAGGAGGAAGCTAAGATGGTAGCATAGTAATAAGACCCTAGGCCTCTCTAATTCCTTGAACACAGCTAGATAACAATAAAATCATTTTAAATACCCAAGAAATCTACCTGACGACTCATAGAACAAATTGCACCACTAGAGAGAAAGAAGAGGCCAAATTGAGGAAGGTAGGAAGTACAGAGATTTCATTTGTGGGAAAAATGGATTGTGGATTCTGTGTTGGGGAGGGAGCCAGGATCAAGGAGAAAGGTGAGAGAGAGTGGAGAGTGCAGAGATACACACAAGGAGAACACTTGCCCCAAAACATTGTCTGGGTAAATGAGAGGAGCTGATTTTCATGAGTTTTTGCAACCAGTGGGCTCAAGACTAGAGTTTTAGGGGTCCATGGGCTTGGCTGGTGTAAAGCTCTGAAGGCACTGCCTGACTCCTGGAGAGAAAGTAGGCGAGCAATGCAGGGGCAGATGACACAATTTGAGTACAGGTTAAAGTGAATGGGGAGAGTCTGTTCCCTCTATGTGGAGTGCATCTGTGATAGGTGGCACTGGCTTTCCAAGGACAAAGAGCCAGGGGGCACCATCTAAGTGCCAACCCCTCAACATAGGTGCAGGACACCTGTGGAGGGCAGCACACCCAGACACTGTCTGTTTAGTCTGCTTTGCTCCAAATCCTATGCCCTTATGCTGTGGCATGACTGCCTTTCTGGATCAAACCTGCATCAGTCTCAGTAATGTGAGACACTCCCCCAGAAGACCAGTGTACGCCCCCACCAAACCAAATCCCTAAAGTTTGGATTTGTAAAACTCAACAGACTTGACTAGGATACATCCCAAAATACACTGTGCTGCTCCAAGAAGGCAAACAACCCAGAGAAAGATGGTGTGAAAACAGTTATCTGAAAAATCCTTAGGATGAATGAGGGGAAATTATTTTATCTCTGGCAGGGCTCCCCTGAGAGCAGCAAATTTGGACTACCCTCTCTGATGACAAAGGAGCTGACTGGGTCCATTTTTTCCCTGGTCCCTCAGGATAAACCAACTTCAGTAAGCAATACAGCACGAACACTGGAAGCCTAACCTACTTAAACAAGCTTTACTGCACTCTGCTCAGCTAGGACTGTTTTTCTCAGGAAACTGTGCCTAAGGACCAGTACAGCAGACTTCTTCCCCAGAAGACCAGCACAAACCTCCACTTGCACCACATCTATTAAGCAAAGAGTTCTAAAAAGCTTCAGTTTTAATGATAATAGCATGAGATCTCTTTTATCAAGCAGACCATAGTACACCTACTTAAAACTTGCCACACTTGCCAAAGTCCTTTCCAAGGTCCGAACACCTCCCCCCCACCGGCATGCAAGGGGAACCTCTGCAGACTACTGACCTGAGGGATAAAGCAGTCAAAACACAGCAGCAGGGTCCATGTTGCACACACCAGAGATATTTTCTGAGCCCCAGGCCCTGGACATTGTAAGACCTCTTCTTCATCAAGCCATTACTCTCAGAAGCAGGAAATATAACAAGATTTTCTGACACACAAAAGAAGACAAAGACCTAGAGATGACTAGGTGGCTCAGCCAGTTAAGTATCCAAACTTGATTTTGGCTCAGATCATGATCATTCAGTTTGTGGCATGGAGCCCCTTGTCAAGCTCTGTGCTGACAGCACATGGAGCCTGCTTGGGATTCTCTTTTCCTTTTCTCTCTGCACTTACTTCCCCACCTCTCTCTCAAAATAAATAAACTTATTTTTAAAAAGAAGACAGAGACCTTGACAAAATACCAAGAAAGAAGAATTAGTCCCAAAAGAAAGAACAAGAAAAGGCCACGGCCAGAAATATGATTGAAACAGATACAATAAGTAAGATATCTGGTGCAAAATTTAAAGATACAGTCATAAATATACCTTTCTGGTCTTGAGAAAAGCATGGAAGATATCAGGGAGACCCTTACCACAGAGGTAAAATAGCTAAAAAATAATCAGGAAGAAAGGAAAAGAGCAATAACTGAGACTTGAAACCCAATGGATGTAATGATCACAAGGTTGTAAAAAGTAAAAGAAATAATAAGTGATATACAAGCTGGAATTATGGAAAATAATGAAACTGAACAAAAGAGAGAAAGAAGAATGATGGCTAACAACAATAGACATAGGAACACAGTTATTCCATCAAAAGTAATAATATTCATACCAGAAGGGGTGCAGAAAAAGAAGAGAGAAAAGAGGGCAAAACATTCATTTGGAGTAATGACAGCTAAAAAATTCACTAATCTGGGAAATGAAAAAGATTCTGAGATCCAGTTGGCACAGGGAACTACCATCAAAATCAACAAAAGTGGGACAAGAGGAAACATTGTAGTTAAATTTGCAAAATAGAATGATAAAGAAAATGTCCTAAAAGCAGCATCATTAAAGAAGTTCCTAACTTACAAAGGAAGACCCAGAAGGCTAGCAGCAGCTATCTCCACAGAAACTTGACAAGCCAGAAGGGAGTGGCATGATATATTCAATGTACTGAATGGGAAAAATCTGCAGCCAAGAATATTCTATCCAGCAAGACTAACATTTAAAATAGAAAAAAAGATAAAGAGTTTCCAGACAAAAACTAAAGGAATTCATGACCACTAAACCAGCTTTGCAGGAAATATTAAAGGGACTCTTTGAGTGGGAAAGAAACATGAAAAGTGACAAAGAATAGAATGGAATGGAGGAAATGTCGAGAAACAACAATAAAACAAGTAATACAATGGCACTAAAGACATATCTATCAATAATTAATTTGAATGTAAATGGAATAAACACTCAAATCCAAGACTTAAGGTGTCAGAATGGATAGAAAATATATATGGATAGACCAATATATATGCTGCCTAAAAGAGGTGAATCTTAGACCTAGACACCTGAAGATTGAAAGTGAGGGGATGGAGAAATATTTATCACACAAATGGGCATCAAAAGAAAGCTGGAGTAGCAATACTTATATTGTACAAACTAGTTTTGAAACCAAAGCCTATAACAAGAGATAAAGAAAGGCTCTATATTATAATAAAGTGGACATTAAAACTAGAAGATCTAAGAACTGTAAACATTTAAGAATCAAATATGACAGTAAACAAATATAAAAAACAATAACAAATAGAAAGAGTCATTGATAATAATACGATAATTGTAGGGGAATTTAATACCCCACTTACATCAATGGACAGATCATATAAGCAGAAAATCAACAAGGAAACAATGCCTTTGAATGACACACTAGACCAGATGGACTTAAAAGAAAAATTCAGAATATTCCATGCTAAAGCAGCAGAATACACATTCTTTTCAAGTGCACATGTTACATTTTCCGTAATAGATCACATAGTAGATCACAAATCAGGCTTCAACAAGTACAAAATGTTTAAGGTAATGGCATCCATAGTTTGTGACCACAATGTTACTTATGAAACTTGAAGTCAATTACAAGAAAAAAAAATGGAAAGACCCCAAATACATGGAAGATAAACAACATAGTAACAAACAATGAATCGATCAACCAGGAAATTAAAGAAGAAATTAAAAAAAATACATGAAAAAAGTGAAGATGAAGCATGATGGCCCAAAACCTTTGGGATGCAGCAAAAGCAGACATAAGAGGAGGGTAAATACCAATACAGGAATACTTCAACAAGCAAGAAGAACCTCGAATAAACAATATAATTATCACCTAAAGGAGCTAGAAAAAGAACAACAAATGAAGCTATAAGTTAACAGGAAAAGGGAAATAATCAACTTTAGAGAAGAAAATAATGATATAGAGACTAAAAAACGAGTAGAACAGATCAATAAAATCAGGAAGTGTTTGTTTGAAATAAATAAATAAAAACCATAACCCCCTTGCCAGATTTATCAAACAGAAAAGAGAAAGAACCCAAATAAAGAAAATTACAAGTGAGACAGGAGGAATAACAATTGACATCATAGAAATGAAAACAATTATGAGAGAATACTCTAAAAATATTCCAACAAATCAATCGGGAAGACATGGATAAATACCTAGAAACATAGAAACTACTAAAACTGAAACAGGAAAAAAGAGAAAACTTAAACAGACTGATAACAACCAAAGATATTGAATTAGTAATGAAAAATCTACTAGCAAAAATAGTACAGGGTCAAATGACTACATAGGTGAATTCAACCAAACATTTAAAAAGTAGTTAGTACCCACTTTTCTCACGGTATTCCAAAAAAATATAAATGGAAAGAAAACTTCCAATTGCATTCTGTGAGGCTAGCATTATGTAGATTCTAAAACCAAACACAGAGTCCACTAAAAAAGAGAAATACAGGCCAATATCCCTGATGAAGGTAGATGCAAAAATTGTCAATAAAAGAGTAGCAAATTGAATCCAACAGTAAATTAAAAGAATCATTCACCACGATCAAGTGAAATTTATTCTTGGGATATAAGTATTGGTTGATATTTTCAAATCAATCAATGTGATGCACCACATTAATAAAAGAAAGAATAAGAAGGATATGATCTTTTCAACAGTTGCATAAAATGAATTTGATAAAGTACAACTTCCATTCTTGATAGTAACCCTCAAAAAATAGAGATAGAGGGATCATAGCTTCACATAATAAAGGACATATACAAAAAGTTCATAGCTAATATCATACTCAATTGAGTAATTGAGATTTTCCTCTGCAGTCAGTAACAATACAGGGATGTCCACCCTCATGACTGTTACTTAATATAGTAAGTCCTAACCTCAGAAATGAGATAACAAAAAGAAATAAAAGACATCCAAATCAGCAAGGAAGAAGTCAAACTTTCACAACTTGCACATGGCATGATACCCTGTAGAAAACCCAAAAGATTCCACCAAAAAATTGCTAGAACAGATACACACATCCAGAAAAGTTGCAGGATATAAAATCAATGTACAGAAATTGGTTGCATTCCCTTCCATCAATAATGAAGCAACAGAAAGAGAAATAAAGGAGTCAATCACAATTACAAATGCACAAAAAATCATAAGAAACCTATAAATTAAACTAACTGACGAGGTAAAAGATCTGTACCCTGAAAACTATAAAACATTGATGAAGAAAATTGAAAATTACAAAATAAATGGAAAAACATTCCATGCTTATGAATCAGAACAAATATTGTTAAAATGTCTATGCAACCCAAAACAATCTACATGTTTAATGCAATCTCTATCGAAATACCAACAGAATTTTTCACAGAGGTAGAACAAATAATCCTAAAATTTGTATGGAATCATAAAAGACCCCAAATAGCCAAAGCAATCTTGAAAAAGAAAAGCGAAGCTGGGACTTCACAATTTTGCACTTCAAGCTATATTACAAAACTGTTGTCATGGAGGCCGTATGGTACTGGTTCAGAAACAGACACAGAGATCAATGGAACAGAATAGAAAATCCAGAAATGGACCCACAACTATATGGTCAATTGATCTTTAACAAAGCAAGAAAGAATATCCAATGGGAAAAAAAAGATAATCTCTTCAACAAATGGTGTTCAGAAAAGTGGACAACATGCAAAAAAGGAACTGGACCGTTTAAGCTATACACAAACACAAATTCAAAACTGATGAAAAACCTAAATGTGAGATAGAAAACCATCAAAATCCTACAGGAGAACATAATCAATAATCTGTGTGTCACCAGCCATCGCAACATCTTAGTAGATATGTCTCCTGAGGCAAGGGAAACAAAAGAAAAAATAAACTATTGGAACATGATCAAAATAAAAAGCTTCAGCACAGCAAACAATCAACCAAACTAAAAGGCAATCTTTGGAAAGGGAGAAGATATTTTCAAGTGATATATATGAGATAAAGGGTTAGTATCCAAAATATATAAAGAAGTTATAAAAGTCAACACCCAAAAAAATGAATTATCCATTTAAACACTAGGAAGAATAAATAAATAGACATTTTTTTCCAAAGAAGGTATACAGATAGCTAACTGTCATATGAGAAGATACTCAACATCCCTTACCATCAAGGAAATACAAATCAAAATCACAATGAGATATCATCTCACACCAGTAAAAGTGGCTAAAATTAACAACATAGGAAAAAACAGGTGTTGGTGAGGATGTGGAGAAAGGGGAACCTTCTGATACTGTATGTGGAAATGCAAAATTGTGAAGCCACTCTGGATAACAATATGGAGGTTCCTCAAACAGTTAAAAATAGAACTACCCTATGGTCCAGCAATTGCACTACTAGGTATTTACACAAAGGGTACAAAAATTTGCTGAGTTGATGGGATACATGCACCTGATGTTTATAGCAGTTTTATCAACAAAGCTAAATTATGGGAAACACCCAAATGTTCATTGACTGATGAGTGGATAAAATGATGTAATTGTATCTATAACTGTATCTATGTCTATGTCTATGTCTATGTCTATGTCTGTATCTATATCTATCTTGTCTATGTCTATATCTATATCTATATATCTATACCTATATAATTGAATATTACTAAGCTGTAAAAAAGAATGAAATCTTGACATTTCCAATGACATGGATGGAGGTAGAGTGTATTGTGTAAAGCAAAACAAATTAGTCGGGGAAAACAAATACCATATGATTTCAGTCATATGTGGAATTGAAGAAATAATACAGATGGACATAGAGGGAAAAAAACGAGAGAGGCAAATCCTAAAACAGACTCAACTATAGAGAGAAAACTGAGGGTTGCTGGAGGGGAGTAGGGCAAGGAATGGGTTAAATGGGTTATGGATATTAAGGAGGGCATTTGTGATGAGTGCTGGGTCTTGCATGTTAAGTGATGAATCACTAAATTCTACACCTGAAAATACTATTATGCTAACTGGAATTTACATACAAACCTTAAGAGGTGAATCATAGGGTTCTACTTCTGAAGGGAAGACTACACTGCATGTTAAATAACTTGAATTAAAAAAAATTAAAATAGTAATTCTGGTGACCTTGAAAGTCATACTGAGAAGCATAGATTTCATCTCTCAGGTATGGATTTCAGAGTGAAAATGTATATTGTGGATTAAAGGATGTGGAAGGCAAATGTCCACTAAAGTTTACATATTGAGTTTGTAGTATTCACAGATACCCTCCCTAATCATTATATCTATAAAGATGAATGAAGGATAACAATAAATCATAGTAACACACCCAATGGAATTTGGTTTCCCAAGGAATTAAAAAATTTTCATCTAACACAGATTTAACCACACTGAGGACAAAAGTAATTTGACCATAGAACTTACTTCATACATTTGAAACTTCTTCTGCCCCAAGTGTCCAGAGTAAACATATGTCTGTTTTGAGTAGAGATTGAGATTTTTATAATGGGATGCTGCATATCAAAAATAACTACTGTGGCGCCTGGGTGGCACAATCACTTGAGCGTCCGACTTTGGCTAAGGTCATGATTTCATAGTTCGTGAGTTCGAGCCCCACATCTGGCTCTGTGCTGACAGCTCAGAGCCTGGAGGCTGCTTCAGATTCTGTTTCTCCCTCTCTCTCTGCTTTTCCTCCACTCACGCTCTGTTTCTGTCTCTCTCAAAAATGAAAAAAAAATGATAAAAATAAGTACTAAAGAAAGGTGCCCCAAATCTCGCCTAAGTATCCATTGTTAAGAAATTCAGTTTAGGGGTGCCTGGGTGGCTCAGTTGGTTAAGCGTCCAACTTCAGCTCAGGTCATGATCTCGTGGTCCGTGAGTTTGAGCCCCACCTCGGGCTCTGTGCTGACAGCTCAGAGTCCAGAGCCTGTTTCAGATTCTGTGTCTCCCTCTCTCTCTGACCCTCCCCCATTCATGCTCTGTCTTTTTCTGTCTCAAAAATAAATAAACATTAAAAAAAAAAGAAAAAAAGAAATTCAGTTTAAAGGGGAGTCCAAAAGGGAAAGGAGAGAGACTGGAACCGCTATTAGAAGACTTAAGGAGGGGCTCCTGGGTAGCTGAATCAGTTAAGTGTCTGACTTCAGCTCAGGTCATGATCTCACAGTTAGTGGGTTTGGGCCCTGTGTCAGGCTCTGTGCTGACAGCTCAGAGCCTGGACCCTGCTTTGGACTCTGTGTCTCCCTCTCTCTCTGTTTCTCCCCCCCCCCCTTTCTCTCTCTCTCTCAAAAATAAATAAACATTAAAAAAATTTAAAAGAAGACTTAAGGAAGGTGAAGGAAAGAATCATTGTGTGATCTTTGAGAAGTTACTTAGGCACAAGTAGCCTCATAATTATGATGAGTTAAATTATAGAGGAAAACTTTTGAAGTTTGATAACTTTTTAAAGTTACTTTTTCATTTGTTGACATACAATTTTTTCATAATGTTATCTTATAATTGTTTGTACTTCTGTGGTATTAGTTGTTATTTCTCCACTCTCATTTCTGATTTTACTTATTTGGGTCATTTCTCTTTTCTTTTTGATAAGTCTGGCTAAGGGTATATGAATTTTATTACTTTTTCCAAAGAACCAACTCCCTGGGTCATTGATCTGTTTTACTGTTTGTTTTTAGTTTCTATACATCTGCTCTAATTTTATTTCCCTTCTTTTGCTGACTTTAGGCTTTGTTTGTTGTCCTTTTTCCGGTTCCTTTAGGTATAAATTTATGTTGTGCATTTGCTGCATCCCAAAGGTTTTGGGTTGTTTGTTTTCATTTTTATTTATTTCCATGTACTTTTTTCTTTTCTTTGATTTCCTGGTTGATCCATTCATTTTTTAGTTGCATTCTGTTTAAATTACATGTATTTGTGATCTTTCCAAATTTTTTTTTCTTGTGAATGATTTCGAGTTTGGTAACATTGTGGTGAGAAAAGATACCATGCATATGATTCTTAATTTTTTGTACTTTTTGAAGCTAGATTTGTGACCTAGTATGTGATCTATTCTCAAGAATGTAGCATTTGCATTTGTAAAGAATGTGTATTCTGTTCTTTCACAATGGAATGTTCTGAATATATTTGTTATGTCCAGCTTGTCAAGGGTGTCTTTCAATGCGATTGTTTCCTTGTTGATTTTCTGCTTAGATGATCTACCCATTGATGTAAATGGGGTATTAAAGTCCCTTATGAGTATCGTATTATTATCAGTGAGTTTCTTTCTGTTTGTTATTATTTTTATGTATTTGTTTGCTATCATGTTTGGTTCATAAATATGTACTGTTCTCAGATCTCCTTGTTGTGCAGTTCCCTTTATTATGATATAGCGCCCTTGTTTATCTCTTGTTACAGTCTTTGGTTTAAAAGCTAGTTTTTACAATGTAGGTATTGCCACTCCAGCTTTCTTTGTGTGTCTATTTGTGTGATAAATATTTCACCATCCACTCACTTTCAATCTACAGGCGCCTTTAGGTCTAAAATAAGTCTCTTGTAGGCAGCATTTAGATGGGTCTTGCTTTTGTTGTTTGTTTGTTTGTTTGTTTGTTTGTTTTGTATACATTCTGACATGCTATGTCTTTTGTTTGGTGAATTTAGTCCATTACATTCACAGTAATTATTGGTAGATATGTTTTTAGTGCCATGTCGTGGCTTGTTTTTCCATTGTTTCTTGAGATTTTATCTGTTCCCTTTCTTGTCTTTGTCACTTTTGGTCTTTCCTTTCCATTCAAAGGGTGTCTTGTAATATTTCCTGCAGGGCTGGTTTAAGTGGTCACAAAATCCTTTAGTTTTTATTTGTCTGGGAAACTCTATTGCTCCTATTTTGAATGATAGCCTTGCTTGGATGTAGATTTTTCCCATTCAGCACATTGACTATATAATTCTACACCCTTCTGTCTTGTCATGTTTTGTTGAGAAATCTCCAGCTATTATTCTTCTTCCCTTGTAGGTAAGGGACTTTGTCTTGTTGCTTTTAAGATTTTTTTCTTTATCTCTATATTTTGCAAATTTAATTACAATATATCTTGCTGTTGGCCAGCTTTTGTTGATTTTGAACGGAGATCTCTGTGCCTTTTGACTCTGGATGTCTGTTTCCTCCCACAGATTAGGAGGGTTTCCAGCCATTATTTCCTCAATGAATGTTATGCCCCCTTTCTCTCTCTTCTTCTGGGACACTTATAATACAAATGTTATTATGTTTGATGGAGTCACTGATTTCCTTAATTCTATTCTTGTGTTCTATAATTCTTCTTTCTCTCTTTTGATGAGTTCCATTCTTTTCCTTTATTTTGTCTTCTAGATCACTTATGCATCCCCCTGCTTCTTGCAGCCTTATGTTCATTGTATGAAGCCTGTCTCCAATCTCAATTATTGAATTTTTCCTTTCTGACTGTTTTTTAATTATTTTGTCTTCCAGGTAAGGGCCTTCCTAAAGTCTTCTATTCTTTTCTCAAGCCCAGCAAGTACCTTTATGATTGCTGCTTTAAATTCTCCATCAGACATGTTACTTTTACCTGTTTTTCTTAGATCTCTACCTGTGACCTTATCTTGTTTCATTTGGGATTAGCTCTCCCATCTTTGAATTTTGTTTAAATTGCTGGTGTGCCTGGGTGCCTCAGTCAGTTGGGCGTCCAGCCTCAGCTCAGGTCATGATCTTATGGTCCATGAGTTCGAGCCCTGTGTCAGGCTCTGTGCTGAAAGCTCAAGGCCTGGAGCCTGTTTCAGATTCTGTGTCTCCCTCTGTCTCTGACCCTCCCCCATTCATGCTCTGTCTTTCTCTGCCTCAAAAATAAACTAACATTAAAAAGATAAAATAAAAAAATAAATTTATTCCTTCTTCTACAACAGCCTCTTAGGGTTCCAACTCCTGAGAATAATGGCCTAATAAAGAAAAGGCCACATAGTATCCAGGGCCTGGCACTTCAGGGAGTGTCTCCTGTGTGTGCTGCTTGCATGCTGCTGCTGTGTTTTGGCTACTCTATCTTTCAGGTCAGTTGTCTGCAGAGGCTCTCCTTGCCTCAAGTGGTCAGTGTGTGGTCCTTGGCCAGACTGTGGCAAGTTTTAACTAGGTATGCTCTGCTCTGCTTGTTAAATGAAACTTGATACTACTTCCACTAGAACTGAAGACCTGAAAAACTCTGTGGTTGGGAGATGTGCTGTAGACAGGGGTTTGTGCTGGTCTTCTGGGGGAGGAGCCCACCTTTCTGGTACTGAGGAAATTTTGACTGAGAAGAGTAGTACTGCTAGGTCTTAGGTGTGTAGGGTTTGGTGTAAGCAAGTCTGTGTTTAAGCTGAGGGGTGGGGGAAGGAAATGGTGCCAGCCTTTTCCTTTGCCCTGGAAAGTAGTCTCTGTCCACATGTACTCTCAGGGAATCACTACTAGAAGTGTGAATAATCTCCCCCTGGGTGTCCTAGCGTTTTTTCAGATACAATCTTCCACACTGCCTCCAGGTTGTTTGCCTGCCTCCCTTTCAGGAGTAGTGCAGTGCCTCTGGGCTCTATCCCAGCCAAGCCTGCTGACTTTTAAAACTCCAGGCTTTTAGCACTTCATGTGGGCTGAGCCCTGCACTGACCTTCTTGGGGAGGGTTCTGCTGCTCTGGGACTGAGGCAAGCTTGACATGGAATGGCAATTCTGTCACAGCACAAGGGTGTGGGACTTGGTGTAACCAATTCAGGCAGTCAGTGTTAGAACAGAGATACTTTCTTTCATCAGGTGGCTCTGTGTTTATGATTTGGGAAGGGGAAGGGAAATGTCTCTGGCCAGCTCCTTTGTCAGAAGAGAGGAATCTCTGTGAATGTTGCTTCTCAGGGTTGCACTCCAAGAAGAGCAAATAATCTCCCTGCTTTGTGCTACAGGAATTCTTCAGACTGCTGCTTCCAAGCCATCTTCCCCTGAGTTGTCTGCCTTCCTTCTCTCCAGGAGAAGGACAGCACCCTCAGGGTTCTATCCCAGCCAAGCCCACTATCCTTTAAAACTCTAGTCTTTAGGCCCTGCTGATTGCAAGAAGTCATGGAAAACAGTCCTTTTTGTTTTCCCAGCCAATAACTTGGGGGAACTTTTCTTATGTGTTTCCCAGTGTGCTCCTCTTTCTCTCTCTCTCACATTTCTCCGTGACCACAACTCCCTCCTCTCTGCAGCACCCTGGATCCTTTCTCCCCCAAACCACATCTCTGCACATCCAACGTTGTTTCATGAGACTTCTTTCCCTTTAGTTGTGGAGTTTGTTCTGACAATCTTTGGACTGATTTCTGGTGTATTTAGAATGATTTGATAATTATCTAGCTGTGTTTGTGGAATGAGAAAAGCCTAGAGTCCTCCTACTCCACTGCCATCTTCTCCCCCTTATTAGAAAGCTGGATGTTAACTTTTAGTATAATCTACAGAATGAGAAGACAAAGATATTCAACCTAATATTTAAAAAAGACATAAACCATCAAAGTGGAAATACTTTTAGATGTTAAAACTTCTCACAGTATAAATAATTTTTTTTAAGGTTAAAACTAATTCTTGATTTGTTCAAGAGCAAACCATAGTTGTTAGACTTGTGTTGGAAGATGTGGAACAATTAGCCTTTCCTCTTACCTGAGTTTTAATTAAGAAACAGAAAACTAACCTGTCTGATATTGTACAAAGCCAGTCAGAGACACTACATGGTAAATTTGCGCAGCCTAGTGCAACGGAGGCAAAGGACTGACAGAAAAATTAATCAAGCATTAAAAAAGAGCATCCAGAGATGATAATACATCAAATTGAGGGGTCAATTCCAATGAAAGCTTAATAAAGTTTAAGGATCCATGATGAGTAATTTTAAACACAGCAGAAATAAATGAAATGTCTTTCATAAGACAATGATATTGAATAGTAGAAAAATTTAAGTCCTGAGTATCCACATCAAGATGTACAGGAAGAATACTGATTCACAGGACAAGGGTAAAACTAGAATTTGTTTCATTTTCAATATAATAAGAAAAAGAAAAGAAGAAGGAGGAAAAGAAAGAAGGAAACATACATGATTTTACTTAAATCAAAAAGAAAGATATTATTTTGGGAAAGACTGTGGCAACAAAATAAATTAGCTTAGTACAAAGTATACCAACATTGGAACTCCTTGAAAATGGTAGGTAGTTCTTCACTGTGATTACAGAAGAAATGCACATTTCTGCCATGTTCTCTGTAGTCACTGTCAATAAACTTTCATTTCCTGCACACAGAATAGGGGTCAAATGCTAGGCTTCAACATGTAAAGAAAGTCTGGGCTCAAGACTTCATAAACTTTTTATATCTACTTTAACAGAAATTGAACAAGTAGAGTCACATTGTTGTGTCAGGACATCACTGTGGGCTTCTTTGTTTTTTTAGTTTGTACTTTGCCCCAGCAGTATTGCTGGTAACTTCAATAATCTGGTACCTAGATCCTTAATACTTGTTATTTTCTAAAACTTGTATTTAAATTCCAGTTAGTTAGTATACAGTGAAATATTAAGTCAGATGTGCCATTTACTTATTCAACACTTAATACAACACTTAGTGCTCATCACAAGTACACTCCTTAATCCCCATCACCTATTTAACCCATCCCTCCACCCACCTCCTCCCTGATAACCATCAGGTTGTTCTCTATAATTAAGAGTATGTTCCTTGCTTTACCTGTCTCTTTCTTTTTCTTATTGTTTTGTTTTTTTAAATTCCACATATGAGTGAAAACATAAGGTATTTGTCTTTCTCTATTTCACTTAGCATAATACTCTGTAGCTCCATTCACGTCATTGCAATGGCAAGATTTCAATTTTTATGGCTCAGTAATATTCCAGTGTGTGTGTGTGTGTGTGTGTGTGTGTGTGTGTGTGCGTGCGCGTGCGCGTGTTTGTACCATGTCTTCCATATCCATTCATTAGTCGATGGGACATTTGAGCTGTTTCTATAATTTGGCTATTATAGATAATGGTGCTATAAACATTAGGGTGCATGTATCCTTTTGAATTCCTATTTTTGTATTTGGGTAAATACCTAGTAGTGCAATTGCTACATTGTAGGGTACTTATACTTTCAACTTTTGAGAAAACTCCATACTGTTTTCCACAGCGGTTGCACCAGTTTGCATTCCCACAAAAAGTGCAAGAGAGTTCTCCTTTCTCTACATCCTCAACAACACCTGTTGTTTCTTGTGTTGTTGATTTTATCTGTTCTGACAGGTGTGAGATGGTATCTCATTGTGGTTTTGACTTGTATTTCCCTGATGTTGAGTGATGGTAAGCATCTTTTCATGTGTCTGTTAGCCATCTGGATGTCTTCTTTGGAAAGTGTCTATTCATTTCTTCTACCCATTTTTTCACTGGATTATTTGTTTTTTGAGTGTTGAGTTTCATAAGTTCTATGTATTTTGGATACTAACCCTTTATAAAATATGTCATTTACAAATATCTTCTCCCATTCTGTAGGTTGCCTTTCAGTTTTGTTGATTTTTTCCTTCACTCTGCAGAAATTTTATTTTTTTATTTTATTTTTTTTATGAAATCCCAACAGTTTAGTTTTACTTTTGTTTCCCTGCTTCTGGAGACATATCTAGTTAGAAGTTGCTGTGGGTGATATAAAAAAGATTACTACCTATGATATTCTCTAGAATTTTGTATGTTTCCTGTCTCACATTTAGATCTTTCATTTTTTTGAATTTGTGTTTCTGTACAGTTTAAGAAAGTGGTCTAGTTTATTTATTCTGCATGTTGCTGCCCAGTTTTCCCAACACCATTTGTTGAAGACACTGTCTTTTTCCCATTGGATATTCTTCCCTGCTTTGTTGAAGATTAATTGTCTGTACAGTTGTGGGTTCATTTATGGGTTTTCTATTCTGTTCCATTGATCTATATGTCTATTTTGTACCAGTACAGTACAGTTTTGACCACTACAGTTTTGTAATATAACTTGAATATAATATCAGTTGAAGTCTGGAATTGTGATGTCTTCTGCCTTGCCTTACTTTTTCAAGGTTGCTTAGTCTATTTGGGGTCTTTTGTGGTTCCATAAAAATTCTAGGACTGATTTTTACAGCTCTGTGAAAAATGCCGTTTGTATTTTCATAGGGATTGTAGTAGATTTGTAGATTCCTTTGGGTAGTATAACCATTTTAACAGTTTTTTGTTCTTCCAATCCATGAGCATGGAATATTTTCCCATTTTTTTGTGTTATCTTCGATTTCTTTCTTCAGAGTTTTATAGTTTTCAGAGTATAGGTCTTTTACCCTTTAACTTGGGTTATTTCTAGGTATCTTATGATTTTTGGTATGATCCTTGATATTCGAAGACAGTAGTTTCACCAAGACACATTACCCATTACCTGTTTGTATTTTCTTCCCCCACTGTGAAAAAAAAAAAAAAAAGCTATTCCTTTATTATTGGGAAGAGTTGTTGCATAAATTCCAATAATCCTTTTCAGGTTGTAATTACCAGATTTCTTAAGTCTGAGGCCAATTATACTTCAAAGCTAACTGAATATTTCATTGTTGCTTTCTATTTATATATAACAAAGTTATGGGATCTATTTTGATGTTTTATAAATATTTCTATTTTTCAGCCCAAACAAAGATCAAGCTGCATAGTAGTTCCCAAGACAACTTCCACCCAGTTGATTTGGGAAGGGTACACGCACGAACCTCTCAATGAGGTTCTGTACAACTCTTTCACTTTGTGTGTGCTTAATCTTCCCCTATTGAAGCCTCTTTCTTGCTAAACTTTTCTCAATGGCTCATATTCCATTAGGTTTTTGCTTCATTGTCAGACGTCCTACTTAATGCTCTTCCTACATCATCCTTAGACATAAATGTACCAGAGGTTTTTGTAGCCATCTCATCTCCTTTTCTCTCATTTGCCATCTAGATTTGGCTTCATCTACTCATTCACAAATTTAATGAATGCTTTTTCTCTGCCAGATACCATATTAGGCACCAGGCATACATGGAGAACAAAGGTAAACTTGGAGAATTATTTTATATTCCAGTAGCGGGTGAATAATAATAAGGAATAAGTTAATTAATTTTGAGTACAATGTGTACTAAGAATGAAATAAAGAGGTTTATATGCTATATAAAAATGAGGGATAGTTTAGTGGAGTGACCCAGAAAGTGTTCTCTAAAGAAGTAAGATTTTGATTGTTACTTGAAGGAGGAGAAAGACCTAGCTCTATGAAGTCTTGTGAATTCCCCTTTAAAAATATGTATACTTATTTATTGCATTTTCCTATTCTTAATAAATATAGATAAAAAGAAATGTTAATTTCCTTATTGGATAACATAGTTTCAATATTATGCATGGACAGCCTCTCAAATGCTCGACTGTAAACATCTTATTTAAACTGAAACCACACCGAAGTCAATGCTGCAAATGCTCTTGTGTATCTTAATACTGATATAACCTAATGAATTGCTTTCCAGCCTTACCCCTTACTCTAATTGGCTCTGGAAATCTTGACACCTCATTAGTCTTTTGTCATCTTAAAACTTTAATCTTTAAAATAAGAATATTAGATTACATGTTTTATTAGGGTTAATTCAGTCTGAAATTCTAGAATTGACATATTGCTTCATGATCTGAGGGTAATTCTTGGGAAAGAGCACTGGTGGAGCAGAATTTAAAAAAATAGAGTGAAAAGATAGATGAAAAGTCAGGATCAAAGCTATTACAGTGTGTGCCACCTGGGTGGCTCAGTTGGTTAAGCATTATACTTCAGCTCAAGTCATGATCTCACGGTTTGTAAGTTCAAGCCCCTAATGGGGATCTCTGCTGTCAGCACAGAGCCCACTTTAGATCCTCTGTCTCACACTCTCTCTTCCCCCCACTCATTCTCTCTTTCTCTCAAATAAATAAATTAATGAAAATGAATTAAAAAGCTATTACACTGAATTTACTTTGCTCCCCAGATTATCTACATGCCCAATTTGTAATGGTGAAGCATGCCAGCTCACTTCACTAGATGGTTTATCAAACAAATTTGGATACAATAGTGTCCTAGACTAGTTCATGCCTTATTTCTTATTCTCGTAAAGTATACATAATGTAATATATATTTATTTTAACAATTTGTAAGTGTACAACTCAATAACATTAAATACATGCACAATTTTGGGTACCTATCACCACTATGTATGCCCCAAATTTTACATCATCACCAACACTATTTCTATACTCACTGAACAATAACTTTTCATTTTTCCTTCTCCTATCCTTGGTAACCTCCATTCTACATTCTGTATCTATGAGTGATTTCTATTTATTTTTACTGTATTATCGTTGCAGCTAGGATTTCCACTTCTATATTTAAAAATAGTGGTGAGAGTGAACATCCTGGACTTGTACCTGATGTTAGAGGAAAGATTTAAGTTTTCATCATTAAGTATGACATTGGATATGGGTTTTTCATATGTGGCCTTTATTATGTTGAAATATGCTTTCTCTAAACCCAACTGTTGATGGTTTTTATCATGAATGGACAGTGTATTTTGTTGAATTTAGTTTATTAATATTTTGTAGAGAATTTACTACAACTATTTCATTAGAGATATGGCCTATAGTTGTGTGTGTGTGTGTGTGTGTGTGTGTGTGTGTGTGTGTGTTTTGTCTGTTGGTTTTGGGATCAGTGTAATGCGGGCAACTTAGAATGAATTTAGAGGTTTTCAATCTTCTTTTTTTTAACCCAAGTTTATATTTAAACCAAGTTAGTTAACATGAAGTATAATATTAGTTTACACTAATAGTGTAATAGTGTTTAGTGTAGGATTTAGTGATTCAACACTTATGTATAACACCCAGTGTGCATCAGAACATGTGCCCTTCTTAACCACCATCACCTATTTAAACAACTCTGGTATCATGAGTTTCTCCTCTATAATTAAGAGTCTGTTTCTTGGTTTTCCTCTCATTTTCTTCCCCATATGCTCATGGTTTTGTTTCTTCAATCCCACATATGAGGGAAATTGTATGGTATTTGTCTTTCTCTGGGTGACTAATTTCACTTACTATAATACTCTGTAGTTCTATCCATGTAGTTGTAAATGTCAAGATTACATTGTATTCAATGGGTGAGTAATATTCAATGGTATGTATACACACACACAAACACACACACACACACACACACACACACACACACACACACTTCTTTTTTTTTAAATATATGAAACGTATTGTCAAATTGGTTTCTATACAACACCCAGTGTTCATCCCAAAAGGTGCCCTCCTCAATAAACATCACCCACGCTACTCTCCCTCCCACCGCCCATCAACCCTCATTTGTTGTCAGTTTTTAAGAGTCTCTTATGCTTTGGCTCTCTCCCACTCTAACCTCTTTTTTTTCCTTCCCCTCCCTCATGGGTTCCTGTTAACTTCCTCAGGATCCATGTAAGAGTGAAAACATATGGTATATGAATTTCGCTGTATGGCTTATTTCACTTAACATCACACTCTCCAGTTCCATCCACGTTGCTACAAAGAGCCATATTTCATTCTTTCTCATTACCACGTAGTACTCCATTGTGTATATAAACCACAATTGCTTTATCCATTCATCAGTTGATGGACATTTAGGCTCTTTCCATAATTTGGCTATTGTTGAGAGTGCTGCTATAAACATTGGGGTACAAGTGCCCCTATGCATCAGTACTCCTGTATCCATTGGGTAAATTTCTAGCAGCGCTACTGCTGAGTCATAGGGTAGTCAATTTTTAATTTTTTGAGGAACCTGTAAAATGTTTTGCAGAGTGGCTGCACCAATTTGTATTCCCACCAACAGTGCAAGAGGGTTCCTGTTTCTCCACATCCTCGCCAGCATTTATAGTCTCCTGATTTGTTCATTGTGGCCACTCTGAATGGCATGAGGTGATATCTGAGTGTGGTTTTGATTTGTATTTCCCTGATGAGGAGCAACATTGAGCATCTTTTCATGTGCCTGTTGGCCCATCCGGATGTCTTCTTTAGAGAAGTGTCTATTCATGCTTTCTGCCCATTTTTTCACTGGGTTATTTGTTTTTCGGGTGTGGAGTTTGGGGAGCTCTTTATAGATTTTGGATACTAGCCCTTTATCCGATCTGTCATTTGCAAATATCTTTTCCCATTCTGTTGGTTGCCTTTTAGTTTTGTTGGTTGTTTCCTTTGCTGTGCAGAAGCTTTTTATCTTCATGAGGTCCCAATAATTCATTTTTGCTTTTAATTCCCTTGCCTTTGGGGATGTGTCAAGTAAGAAATTGCTTTGGCTGAGGTCAGAGAGGTCTTTTCCTGTTTTCTCCTCTAGGGTTTTTATGGTTTCCTGTCTCACATTCAGGTCCTTTATCCATTTTGAGTTTATTTTTGTGAATGGTGTGAGAAAGTGGTCTAGTTTCAACCTTCTGCATGTTGCTGTCCAGTTCTCCTGGCACCATTTGTTAAAGAGACTTTTTTCCATTGGATGTTCTTTCCTGCTTTGTCAAAGATTAGTGGGACATACGTTTGTGGGTCTAGTTCTGGGGTTTCTATTCTATTCTATTGGTCTATGGGTCTGTTTTTGTGCCAATACCATGCTGTCTTGATGATGACAGCTTTGTAGTAGAGGCTAAAGTCTGGGATTGTGATGCCTCCTGCTTTGGTCTTCTTCTTCAAAATTACTTTGGCTATTTGGGGCCTTTGGTGGTTCCATATGAATTTTAGGATTGCTTGTTCTAGCTTCGAGAAGAATGCTGGTGCAATTTTGATTGGGATTGCATTGAATGTGTAGATAGCTTTGGGTAGTATTGACATTTTATCAATTTTATTCTTCCAACCCATGAGCACGGAATGTTTTTCCATTTCTTTATATCTTCTTCAATTTCCTTCATAAGCTTTCTATAGTTTTCAGCATACAGATCTTTTACATCTTTGGTTAGATTTATTCCTAGGTATTTTATGCTTCTTGGTGCAATTGTGAAAGGAATCAGTTTCTTTATTTGTCTTTCTGTTGCTTCATTATTAGAAGATAAGAATGCAACTGAGTTCTGTACGTTGATTTTGTATCCTGCGACTTTGCTGAATTCATGTATCAGTTCTAGCAGGCCTTTGGTGGAGTCTATTGGATTTTCTATGTATAATATCACGTCATCTGCAAAAAGTGAAAGCTTGACTTCATCTTTGCCAATTTGGATGCCTTTGATGTCCTTTTGTTGTCTGATTGCTGATGCTAGCACTTCGAACACTATGTGAAACAGCAGCGGTGACAGTGGGCATCCCTGTCGTGTTCCTGATCTCAGGGAAAAAGCTCTGTTTTTCCTCATTGAGGATGATGTTAGCTGTGGGCTTTTCATAAATGGTTTTTATGATGTTTAAGTATGTTCCTTCTATCCCGACTTTCTCGAGGGTTTTTATTAAGAAAGCGTGCTGAATTTTGTTCAAATGTTTTTTCTGCATCAATTGACAGGATCATATGCTTCTTATCTTTTCTTCTATTAATGTGATGTATCACGTTGATTGTTTGTGGATGTTTAACCAGTCCTGCAGCCCAGGAATGAATCCCACTTGATCAAGGTGAATAAATCTTTTTATATGCTGTTGAATTTGATTTGCTAGTATCTTATTGAGAATTTTTGCATCCATATTCATCAGGGATATTGGCCTGTAGTTCTCTTTTTTTACTGGGTCTCTGTCTGGTTTAGGAATCAAAGTAATACTGGCTTCATAGAATGAGTCTGGAAGTTTTCCTTCCCTTTCTATTTTTTGGAGTAGCTTGAGAAGGATAGGTATTATCTCTGCTTTAAACGTCTGGTAGAACTCCCCTGGGAAGCCATCTGGTCCTGGACTCTTATTTGTTGGGAGATTTTTGATAAATTATTCAATTTTTCACTGGTTATGGGTCTGTTCAAGCTTTCTATTTCCTTGTAATTGAGTTTTGGAAGAGTGTGGGTGTTTACGAATTTTTCGATTTCTTCCAGGTTGTCCAGTTTGTTGGCATATAGTTTTTCATAGAATTCCCTGATAATTGCTTGTATTTCTGAGGGATTGGTTGTAATAATTCCATTTTCATTCACGATTTTATCTATTTGGGTCATCTCCCTTTTCTTTTTGAGAAGCCTGGCTAGAGGTTTGTCAATTTTGTTTATTTTTTCAAAAAAACAACTCTTGGTTTCATTGATCTGCTCTACAGTTTTCTTAGATTCTATATTGTTTATTTCTGCTCTGATCTTTATTATTTCTCTTCTTCTGCTGGGTTTAGGCTGCCTTTGCTGTTCTGCTTCGATTTCCTTTAGGTGTGCTGTTAGATTTTCTATTGGGGATTTTTCTTTTTTCTTAAGATAGGCCTGGATTACAATGTATTTTCCTCTCAGGACTGCCTTTGCTGCATCTGAAAGCATTTGGATTGTTTTATTTTTATTTTCATTTGTTTCCATATATTTTTTAATTTCTTCTCTAAATGCCTGGTTGACCCATTCATTCTTTAGTAGGGTCTTCTTTAACCTCCATGCTTTTGGAGGTTTTCCAGACTTTTTCCTGTGGTTGATTTCAAGCTTCATAGCATTGTGGTCTGAAAGTGTTCATGGTATGATTTCAATTCTTGTATACTTATGAAGGGCTGTTTTGTGACCCAGTATGTGATCTATCTTGGAGAGTGTTCCATATGCACTCAAGAAGAAAGTATATTCTGTTGCTTTCGGAGACAGAGCTGTAAATATATCTATCAAATCCATCTGATCCAATGTGTATTTCAGGGTCCGTGTTTCTTTATTGACCATGTGTCTAGATGATCTATCCATTGTTGTAAGTGGGGTGTTAAAGTCCCCTGCAATGACCACATTCTTATCAATAAGGTTGCTTATGTTTATGAGTAATTGTTTTATATATTGGGGGACTCCCGTATTTGGCACAAAGACATTTAAAATTGTTAGCTCTTCCTGATGGATAGACCCTGTAATTATTATATAATGCCCTTCCTCATCTCTTGTTACAGCCTTTAATTTAAAGTCTAGTTTGTGTTATATAAGATGGCTACTCCAGCTCTCTATTGACTTCCAGTAGCATGATAAATAGTTCTCCATCCCCTTACTTTCAGTGTGAAAGTGTCCTCAGGTCTAAAATGAGTCTCTTGAACACAGCAAATAGATGGGTCTTGTTTTTTTATCCATTCTGATACCCTATGTCTTTTCGTTGGCACATTTAGTCCATTTACATTCAGTGTTATTATAGAAAGATATGGGTTTAGAGTCATTGTGATGTCTGCAGGTTTCATGCTTGTAGTGACGTCTTTGGTACTTTGTCTCACAGGATCCCCCTTAGGATCTCTTGTTGGGCTGGTTTAGTGGTGACAAATTCCTTCAGTTTTTGTTTGTTTGGGAAGGCCTTTGTCTCTCCTTTTATTCTTAATGACAGATTTGCTGGATAAAGGCTTCTTGGCTGCGTTTATTTTCTGTTTATCACATTTGAAGATTTCCTGCCATTCCTTTCTGGCCTGCCAAGTTTCAGTAGAGAGATCCGTCACGAGTCTTTTTGGTTTCCCTTTCTATGTTAGAGCACGTTGATCCCTAGCTGCTTTCAGAATTTTCTCTTTATCCTTGTATTTTGCCAGTTTCACTATGATATGTCATGCAGAAGATCGATTCAAGTTACGTCTGAAGGGAGTTCTCTGTGCCTCTTGGATTTCAATGCTTTTTTCCTTCCCCAGATCAGGAAAGTTCTCAGCTATTATTTCTTCAAGTACACCTTCAGCACCTTTCCCTCTCTCTTCCTCCTCTGGAATACCAATTATGCGTGGATTATTTATCTTTAGTGCATCACTTGTTTCTCTAATTTTCCCCTCATACTCCTGGATTTTCTATCTCTTTTTCTCAACTTCCTCTTTTTCCATAATTTTGTCTTCTAGTTCACCTATTCTCTCCTCTGCCTCTTCATTCTGAGGTGTGGTTGTCCTCATTTTGTTTTGCAGCTCATTAATTGTGTTTTTTAGCTCCTCCTGGCTGTTCCTTAGTCCCTTGATCTCTGTAGCAAGAGATTCTCTGCTCTCCTTTATACTGTTTTCAAGCCCAGTGGTTAATTTTATGACTATTATTCTAAATTCACTTTCTGTTATATTGTTTAAATCCTTTTTGATCAGTTCATTAGCTGTTGTTATTTCCTGGTGATTCTTTTGAGGGGAATTCTTCCATTTGTCATTTTGGGTAGTCCTTGGAGTGGTGCGGAACTGCAGGGCACTTCCCCTGTGCAGTCTTGAATAACTTGTGTTGGTGGGCAGGGCTGCAGTCAGACCTGATGTCTGCCCCCAGTCCACCGCTGGGGCCACATTCGGACTGGTGTGTGCCTTCTATTTTCCTCTCCTAGGGGCGGGATTCACTGTGGGGTGGCGTGACCCATCTGGGCTACTTGCATACTGCCAGGCTTGTGGTGCTGGGGATCTGGCGTATTAGCTGGGGTGGATTGGCAAGGTGCACAGGGGCAGGAGCGGTAGGCTCAGCCCACTTTTCCTTCAGTGATCCACTTTGGGAGGGGTCCTGCGGCACCAGGAGTGAGTCAGACCCGCCGCTGGAGGGATGGATGCGCAGAAGCACAGCGTTGGGTGTTTGCGCAGTGCAAGCAAGTTCCCTGGCAAGAACTGGTTCCCTTTGGGATTTTGGCTGGGGGATGGGCGAGGGAGATGGTGCTGGCAAGAGCCTTTGTCCCCGCCAAGCTGAGCTCTGTCATCCAGGGCTCAACAACTCTCCCTCCCATTGTCCTCCAGCCCTCCAGCTCTCGGAGCAGAGCTGTTAGCTTATAAACTTCCAGATGTTAAGTCCCACTTGTTGTCTGAACACTCTGTCCGGCCCCTCCGCTTTTGCAAGCCAGACTCGGGGGCTCTGCTTTGCCAGCAGGCTGCCCCTCTGCCCCAGCTACCTCCCACCAGTCTGTGTCATGAGCACTGCCTCTCAGCCCTTCCTACCCTCTTCCGTGGGCCTCTCGTCTACAGTTGGCTCCAGAGAATCCATTCTGCTAGTCTTCTGGTGGTTTTCTGGGTTATTTAGGCAGGTGTGGGTGGAATCTAAGTGATTGGCAGGACATGGTGATCCAGCGTCCTCGTAGGCCGCCATCTTCCTCTGTATCCAGACACCATATCTTCTTTATGCATTTGTCACTTGCTTTAAATTTGGGCTCTTTCCATAATTTAGCTATTATTGATAATGCTGCTACAAATATCTGTGTGCCTTTATCCTTTAAAGTTAGTATTTTTGTATCTTTTGAATGAGTATATAGTAGTGTAATTGCTGGAATATAACATAGTTCTATTTTTAGCTTTTTGAGGAATCTTCATACTGTTTTCCATAGTATCTGCATAACTTTGCATTCCCACCAACAGTGCAAGAAGGTTCCCCATTCTCTGCATCCTTGCCAACACCTGCTGTTTCTGGTATTGTTAATTTTATCCATTCTGACAGGTGTGAGTTTACATCTCATTGTAGTTTGCATTTCTATTTCCCTGATGATGAGTGATGAACATCATTTCCTGTGTCTGTTAACTATCTGTATGACTTCTTCGGGAAAATATCTATTCATGTATTCTGCCCATTTTTAACAGGATTGTTTGTATTTTAGGTGTTGAGTTTTATGTTCTTTACACACTTTCAAATCTAACCCTTTATCAGATATGTCATTTTCAGCTATCTTCGCCTCTTCTGATGGTTGACTTTTAGTTTGGTTGATTGTCCTCTTTGCTGTGCAGAAGCTTTTTATCTTGATGAAGTCCCAAAAATTTATTTTTGCTTCTGTTTCCCTTGCCTGAGGAGACATATCTGGTAAGAAGTTGCTCTTGCCAAAGTCAAAGAGATTACTGCCTGTGATTTCCTCTAGGATTTTGATGGTTTCCTGTCTCACATTTATATTTTTCCTCCATTTTGAATTTATGTCTGTGTATGGTATAAGAAAGTGGCCCACCTTCATTCTTTTGCATGTTGCTGCCCAGTTTTCCCAACATCATTTTTGAAGAGAGTGTCTTTTTTTTTCCATTAGATATTCTTTTCTACTTTGTTGAAGGCTAATTGACCATATAATTGTTGGTTCATTTCTGGGTTTTTTATTCTGTTCAATTAATCTATATATCTGTTTTTATGCCACTAACATAATCTAAAGCATTACAACTTTTTAATATAGCTTGAGGTTTGGATTTGTGATGCCTTTAGTTTTTTTTCTTTCTCTCTTTTTCAAGATTGCTTTGGCTATTTAGGGTCTTTTGAAGTTACATACAAATTACAGGATTATTTGTTCCAGCTATGAAAAATGTTGGTGGCATTTTGATAGGGAATGCGTAGAATATGTATGTTGTTTTGGGTAGTGAATACATTTTAACAATATTTGTTTTTCTAATCCATGATCATGGAATGTTTTTCCATTTCTTTGTGTCGTCTTCAATTTCTTTCACCAATTTTTTTTTTTTTCGTTTTAAGTACAGGTCTTTTACCTCTTTGGTTATGTTTATTCCTAGGTATATTATTTTGGTGAAATTGTAAATGGGAATATTGTCTTAATTTCTCTTTCTGCTGCTCCATTATTGGTTTATATAACTGCAACAGTTTTCTATAGATCAATTTTGTATCCTTTCTCTGCATCCTCAACAACACCTATTTTTTTCTTGTATTGGTGAATTTAGCCACTCTGGCAGATGTAAGATGATATCACATTGTAATTTTGATTAGCATTTCCCTGATGATCAGTGATGTTGAACATTGTTTCATGTGTCTGTCCATATCTATGTCTTCTTGGAAAATTTTCTATTCATGTCTTCTGCTATTTTTAATTGGATTATTTGTTTTGGGGGTGTTAAGATTTAAATTATTTATATATTTTGGGTACTAATCTTTTATCAGATATGTCATTTGCAAACATCTTCTCCCACTACATAGGTTGCCTTTCATTTTTGTTTATTGTTTCTTCACTGTGCAGAGGCTTTTTATTTTGATGAATTTCCAGTATTTTATTTTCTTTTGTTTTCCTTGCCTCAGGAGACATAGCTGGAAAAAGTTTGCCATAGCCAATGTTAAAGGGTTACCGCCTCTGCCTTCTTGAGTATTTTGATGATTTCCTCTCTCACATTTATGTCTTTAATCACTTTTGAATTTATTTTTGTGTATGCTGCACGAAAGTGGTCCAGTTTCATTCTTTTCCATGTTGCCGTCCAGTTTTCCCAACACCATTTGTTGAAAGGACTGTCTTTTTTCCATTATATATTTTTTTCCTTTCTGTCAAAGATTAATTGCCCATATAGTTGTGGGTTCATTTCTGGGTTTCTCTCCTGTTCCATTGATCAATATGTCTATTTCTGTGCTAGTACCATACTGTCTTGATCATTACAGCTTTGCAGTAAAACCTGAAGTCTGGAATTGTGATGTTTCCAGCTTTGCTTTTCTTTTTCAAGGTTGTTTTGGGTATTCGGGGTCTTTTGTGGTTCCATACAAATTTTAGGGTTGTGTGTACTAGGTCTTTGAAAAATACTGGTGTCATTTTAACAGGGATTGTATTAAATTTGTAGATTGCTTTGGGTAGTATAGAAATTTTAATAATTTTTGTTCTTCCAATCCATAAGCATGGATTTTTTTTCTTTTATTTCTTTATGTCATCTTCAAGTTCTTTCATCAGTTTTTTATTGTTTTCAGAGAAGTGATAATTTCTTTCTTTGGTTAGGTTTATTCCCAGGTATCTTATGGGTTTTGATGCAATTGTAAATGGAATTAATTCTTTAATTTCTCTTCCTTCTGCTTCATTATTGGTTTATGGAAAAACAACAGATTTCTGTACATTGATTTTGTATATTGCAAATTTAATGAATTTGTATATCAGGAGTCTTTTGAGTTTTCTATATAGAGTATCATGTAATCCACAAATAATAAAAATTTACTTCTTTCTTGCCAATTGAAATGATTCTATATTTGTGTGTTGTATGATCGCTGAGGTTAGGACCTCCAGTACTGTATTAAATAACAGTGGTGAGAGTGGACATTCCTGTCTTGTTCCTGCCCATAGAGAATAAGCTCTCAATTTTCTTTCATTGAGAATGATATTAGTTGTGGGTCTTTCATATATGGCCTTTATGATGTTGAGATGTGTTCCCTCTATCCCTACTTTGTTGGAGGTTTTTATAAAGAATGAACACTGTATTTTATCAAATGCCTTTTTTGGATCTATTGAGATAATCATATGATTCTTATCCTTATGTTTATTAATGTAATTTATCACTTTGATTGATTTTCAAATACTGAATCATTTTAACAGCCCAAGAATAAATCTCACTTGATTGTGGTGAATGATTCTTTTAATGTATTGATGGATATAATTTACTACTATTTTATTGAGAATTTTGCATCCATGTTTATCAGGGATATTGGGCTGTAGTATTCTTTTTAGTGGAGTCTGTGTTTGGTTCTGGAATCAGGGTAATCCTGATTTCATAGAATGAATTTGGAAGTTTTCCTACCACTTTTATTTTTTGTAATACTTTGAGAATAGGTATTAACTGTTCGTTAAATGTTTGGTAGACTCCCCCTTAAAGCCATTTGGCCCTGAACTTTTGTTTGTGGGGAGATTTTTTATTACTGATTCATTTTCTTTGCTGGTTATCAGTATGCTAATGTTTTCTCTTTCTTCCTGTTTTGGTTTTTGTAGTTTATATATTTCTAGTAATTTATCCATATAGTTTTTCATAGAATTCTCATGTTACCATTTTCATTTATGTGATATTGGTTGTTTTTCATCCTCTATATTTTGTAATTTTCTTTATTTGGGTCCTTTCTGCTTTCTTTTTGATAAATCTGCCCATGGGTTTATTAATTTTATTAATTTTTTCATAGAACCACCTTCTGGTTACATTGATCTGTTCTATTGTTTTTTGTTTGTTTGTTTGTTTGTTTACTTTCTATATAATTTATTTCTGCTCTCATATGTATTATTTCCCTTCTACTATTACCTTTAGGTTGCATTTGTTTTTCTTTTTCTCACAATTTAAGCTATTAGGAAGTTTGTTTATTTCAGATTTTCTTACTTTTTGATGTAGAGATGTATTGCTATATATTTTTTTACAATTAGGGCAGACTTTGATGCATCCAAAAGGTTTTAGACCATTTTGTTTTTATTTTCATTTGTTTCCATATAGTTTTTAAGTTTCTTCCATGATTTCCTGGTTGACCGATCCACTGTTTAGTAGAATGTTGTTTAACTTTCATGTAATTTTAGTCTTTCCAAATTCTTTCTTGTGATTGATTAAAGAGTCATTGAGTTGTGGTCAGAAAAGTTGCATGGTATGATCTTAATATTTTTGTACTTGTTGAGGTCTGACTTGTGACTTAGTATGTGATATATTCTGAAGAATGTAACATGTGCACTTGAAAAGAATGTGTTTTGTTCTGCTTTAGGATGGAATGTCCTGAAAATATCTGTTAAGTCTGCCTTGTCCAGTGTATCTTTCAAACCTTGTTTCTTTATTGATTTTCTGCTTTCATGATCTATCCATTGATGTAAGTGGAGTGTTAAAGTCCCCTACTATTATTGTATTATTATCAACAAGTTCCTTTATGTTTGTTATTCATTGATTTATATATTTGGGTGTTTTAAGTGGGGGGATAAATACTTAAAATTGTTACATATTGTGGGATAGTACCCTTTATTATGATGTAGTGCCCTTCATCTTTTGTTAGTCTCTGGTTTAAAATCTAGTTTGTCTGATAAAAATATTGCTACTCCAGCTTCCTTTTGATGTTCATTTACATGATAATGTTTCTCCATCCCCTAACTTTCAATCTGCAGGTGTCTTTAAGTGTAACATGAGATTTTGTAGGCAGCATGTGGATGGGTCTTGTTTTTTGTCCATCCTTACATGCTATATCTATTGATTGGAACATTTGGTAAATTTACCTTCAAAGTAATGATTGAGAGATGTGTATTTAGGGCCATTTTATTACCAGTTTTTTTTCATTGTTTGTGGAAATTTTCTCAGTTCCTTTCTTGTCTTTGTTAATTTTGATATTTTCTTTCTGTCCAGAGTCCCCTTTAATATATTTTACATGGCTATTTTAATGATCACAAACTCCTTTAGTGTTTGTTGTATGGGAAATTCTTTATCTCTTTTTCAATCCTGAATGGTGGAGATGTTGGAAGGAGTATTCTTGGCTGCAGACTTCTCCCATTCAACACTTTGAATGTCATTCCTGGCTTGTCAAGTATTTGTGGTAGGATCTGCTGCTAGCTGTATGGGTCTTCCCTTGTAAATTAGGGACTTATTTTTTTCTTTCTTATTCTACATTTTTTTATCATTGTATTTTGCAAATTTTATTACAATATGTTTTGGTGTTGACCTCCTTTTGTTGGTTTTAATGGAAGTTCTCTGTGCCTCCTGGATCTGGATATGTGTTTCCTTCCCCAGACCAGGGAAGTTTTCATCTATTATTTCCTGAAATAAATTTTCTGCTTCCTTTTCTATCTCCTCTTTTTCTTGGACTTTTATAACATGAATGTCACTATGTTTAATGGAATTACTGAACTTCCTAAGGCTATTCTCATGTTCCTTAATTCCTTTTTCTATCTTTTTTCAACTTCATTATTTTCCATTATCTTATTTTTTTGTCACTTATATGTTCCTCTGCTTATTCAGTCCTTGTGTTTATTGCATTCAATCTGTTTTGAATGTCAGTTATTGCATTTTTTTCATAGCTTACTGACTGTTTTTTTAACTTTTTTATCTTTTCAGTAAAGGCTTCACTCAAGTCTTCCATTATTTTCTCAAGCTCAGTGAGTATCTTTGTTGCTTTGAATTCTCAGTCAGGCATATTACTTATATCTGTTTCACTTAGATCTCTGGCTATGAACTTATATTGTTGTTTCATTTGTAATGAATTCCTCTGTCTTGGCATTTTGTGTAAGCTTCTGTCTTTTTCTATGTGTAAGAAAAGCCTGTTATATGTTTTCGGCTCCTGAGAGGAATGTATTTATAAACTTGCTGTCATATAGTGCACAAGGCCTGGTGCTTCAGGGAATGTCTCTTGTGTGTACTGTTTGCACTCTGCTGCTGTGTTTTGGCTACTCTGTCATTTGGACCAGTTGTCTGCAGAGGCTCTCCTTGACTGCAGTGGGCAGTGTTTCTTCTTTGGTCAGAATGTGGTGAGTTTTAACGAGGTGTGCTGTGGTTGGCTAGTTAAATGAGACTTGATATTCCTTTTAGGAGAACTGAAATTATCTTGCTGGTCCAGAGATGTGGTGTGGACAGGGTTTCTGCTGGTGTTCTAGGGATGGGCCCACTAGGTTAGGACAGAGGCCAATCTGAACTAGAATGGCAGTACCACCAGATTTCAGGGGTGTGGGACATTGTGTAATCAAATTAGGCAGCCAGTACCAGCACTGTGCTGCTTACTGCAGCTGGTTCTTTGTTTATGCTGAGGGATGGGGGTGGGAATTGGCACTACCCAGCTCCTTACTCCTTGGAGAGGTGTCTCTGTGTCTGTTATGTTCAGAGTAGCACTCAAAGAAGAGCTAATAACCTTCCTGCTGTGTATCTCAGGCATTCCTTGGATTGCTGTTTCCAAGCGCTCTGCCCCTAGGTTGTTTGTCTGACTTATCACCAGAAGTAAGTCAGTGCCCTCAAAGTTCTGTCTCAGCCAAGGCTGCTGACTTTTAAAACTCCAGTCTTCACTCCTCACTGGTTGCAAAACCTCAAGAAAATCAGCTCCTCTTATATTCCCAGCCATTGGCTTTGAGAAAGTGTTCACCTTGTGTGTTCTCCTGTGTTCTCTTCTCTCTCTTCCCTTTCTCCTTAACCATGGATCCCTCCCCTCTGCAGAACCCATGATTCATTTTTCCCCAAACTGCATCTCTGGACTTCCTATCTTCCTTGATGTGGCCTCTTCTATCATTCTGGTTGTGGAGTTAGTTTTGTCAGTCTTCAGGTGGATTTCTTTGGTATTTAGAATGATTCAATAGTTATCTATTTGTGTTGGAGAGATGAGAGGAGCCTGGATTCCTCCTACTATGCTGCCAGTTTAGTTCCTTTCCTTTCTTTTTCATTTTTTGAATAGTTTGAGAATTGTAAGTATTAACTTTACTTGAAATGTCTGGTAGATTCACCTTGAAGCCATCTGGTCCTGGACTTTTGTTATTTGTGCTTTTTGTTTTTCCTGCTCATTGATTTCCATTAATAGTTATTGATCTTTTCAAATTTTATATTTCTTTGGGGTATGCCTGGGTGGCTGTCTGTAAACTGTCCTACTCTTGATTCCTGCTCAGGCCATGATCTTGGCAGTTTGTGAGTTCAAGCCGCATGTCAGGCTCCACACTGCTGACAGTGCAGAGACTGCTCAGAATTCTGTCTTTCTCTCCTTCACTCACTTGTTCTCTCTCTCTCTCTCTCTCTCTCTAAGACATAAATGTTACAAATAATTTTATTTTTCCTCTTGATTCTATTTTTGAATTTTATATGTTTCTAGAAATTTATCCATTTATTTTAGGTTGGCTAATTTGATAGCATATAATTTTACAACAATATTATCTTTTTTTTTTAATTTTTTTTTCAACGTTTTTTATTTATTTTTGGGACAGAGAGAGACAGAACATGAACGGGGGAGGGGCAGAGAGAGAGGGAGACACAGAATCAGAAACAGGCTCCAGGCTCCGAGCCATCAGCCCAGAGCCTGACGCGGGGCTCGAACTCACAGACCGCGAGATCGTGACCTGGCTGAAGTCGGACGCTTAACCGACTGCGCCACCCAGGCGCCCCTACAACAATATTATCTTATAATCCTTTTTATTTCTGTGGTGTCAGTTTTTATTTCTCCTCTTTCATTTCTGAGATTTATTTAAGTTTTCTCTTCCCTTCCCCCTTTTTCTTTTCTTTCTTTTTTATAATTCTGGATAAACTTTAATCAATATTGTTTACCTTTTCAAAGAACCAATTCCTGGTTTCATTGATCTTTTCTATTGTTTTGTTTCTTTGTTTAGTTTTATTTCATTTATTTCTGCTGCAATCTTTATTGTGTTCTTTCTTCTACTAGCTTTGCACTTTGCTTTTTCTTCTTTCTCTAGTTCTTTTAGGTATAAAATTACATTGTTTATCGGAGATTTTTCTCATTCCCTGAGGAAGACTTCTATTACTATAAAATTCCCTCTTAGCACTAGGTGTCCTCTGTAAGTGATGTATCACTAAATTCTCCTCTTGAAAACAACATTGCACTATGTGTTAACTAAGTAGAATTTAAATAAATACTTGAGCATTAAACAAACAAACTTACTTCTCTCTTAGAACTACTTTTGTTGTGTCTCAAAGATTTTGAACTGTTATGTTTTCAATTTTTTAGTCTCCTTGTATTTTGTTATTTCCTCTTTGATTTCTTGGGCTACCCATTCTTGTTTAGTAACATGGTTTTTTTTTTTAACATTCTTGTACTTGTGTTCTTTCCCTATATATCTATATTTTGTAATTGCCTTCCAGTTTCATAATTTTGGGGTCAGAAAAGATACTTTATATGATTTGCATCTTCTTAAATTTAGTGAGACTTGTTTTGTGACCTAAGTTGTGATCCATCCTGGAAAATGTTCCATGTGCAGTAGGAAAAAAAATGTGTATTCTGCTGTTTCTGGTTGGAATGTTCTATATCCACCTGTTAGGTCTACCTGGTCTAATGTGTCATTCAAAGCCACGGTTTCCTCTTTGATTTTCTATCTGGATGTTCTATCAATTGATGTAAGTGGGGTGTTAAAGTCCCCTGATATTATTGTCTTATTGTCAATTTCTCCCTTTATGTATGTAAATAATCATTTTATGTGTTTAGTTGCTCCTGTTAGGTGCATAGATATTTTCAATTGTTATATCTGCTTGTTGGACTTAACATTTTATCAAGTAGTGCCTTTATTTGTCTCTTGGTACAGGCTTTGTTTTAAAGTATAATTGGTTTGGGGAGCCTGGGTGGCTCAGTTGGTTGGGCATCTGACTTTGGCTGAGGTCACGATTTCACAGTTCGTGAGTTCAAGCCCCATATCAGGCTCTATGCTGACAGCTCAGAAACTGAAGCCTGCTTTGGATTCCGTGTCTCCCTGTTTCTCTCCCTCCCTGCTCATGCTCTCTCTCTCTGTATTTCAAAAATAAATAAACTTTAAAAATGTTTAAGAATAATTGGTTTAATGTAAGTATTGCTACCCTAGTTTATTGTTATTATTTTGCTTTGATTTGCATGGTATGTTTTTCCATCCCTTCACTTCCAGTCTGTTTGTGTCCTTAGGTCTAAAGTGAGTATCTCCATGGCAGTATATAGATGGGTCTTGTTTATTTTATCCACTCAGTCACCCCAAGTCTCTTTATGGAACCATTAGTCCATTTACATTTAAAGTATTTATTGGTGTGTCCTTATGGAATTTTATTGTTTCTGGTTGTTTTTTGTAGTTCTTCTTTCTTCCTTTCTCTCTTGCTCTCTTACCTTGTGGTTTGGTTGCTTTATTCAGTGTTATACTTGGATTACTTTCTCTTTTTTTGGTGTGTGTATCTACTATAAGTTTTTAATTTGTGGTCACCATTAGGTTTATACACAACATTTTATATGAATAGCAATTTATATTACTTTGAAGGCTGTTTAAGTTAAAACGCATTCTAAAAAGCACTATATTTTAACTCTATCTCTACTTTTTATGTATATCATGTGATATTTCATATATTTTTTAAAAAAGTTTATTTATGTATTCAGAGAGGGAGGGAGAGAGAGAGAGACAGAGACAGAGACAGAGACAGAGACAGAGACAGAGAATTCCAAGCAGGCTCTGCACTGTCAGTAGCTTAAACCCACAAATTGTGAGACCATGACCTGAGCCTAAATCAAGAGGCAGACACTTAACCAACTGAGCCCCTAAGCCCCCTTATTTTACATCATTTTTATTTTGTGTAACTTTTTATTATTGTAGATATAATTAGTTTTAATAATTTTACTACACTATACACATACAAATACCTTTACTAAGTGTTTGCCTTTACCTGTGATTTTTCCCATTCATAATTTTTGTCTACTTATAGCCTTTTCCTTCCACATGAAAAATTCTCTTTAATATTTCTTGTAAGGATGGTTTAGTTGTAACAATTTTTTTTTAACTTTTGCCTGCCAAAAAGTCTGCCATTATTCTGAATGACAATCTTGCAATATTTTGGTAGAGTATTTTGGGCTGTAGATTTTCCCTTTCAGCACTTAATGTATCATGCCACTCCATTCTGGCCAAAAAAAAAAAAAAATCAGCTGATAGTCTTATGGAGTTTCCCTTGTACGTAACTCTTTTCTTTTGTTGCTTTAAATATTGTCTATCATTAATTATCATGTATTTTTGTGGACCTCCTCAAGTTGATTTCATTGGGGGTCTCTGTGCTTCTTGAACCTGGATATTGTTTCCTTCTCCAGATTAGGGAATTTTTCAGGTATTATTTCTTCAAATAAATTTTCTTCCCTCTTCTGTCTCTCTTCTTTACATGGATGCCTGTAATACAAATTTAATTATGCTTGATGATGTCACTGAGTTCCCCTACACTACTCACTTGCTCTTATTATTATTATTATTATTATTATTATTATTATTATTATTTTGCTGCTTGGCTTGGTTGTTTTCTTTATATTTCTTCCAGGTCATTAATCCATTCTTCTCTATCCTTTAATCTGCTGTTATTTCTGTTTAGTATATATATATATATTTTTTATTTTGGTAGTTGAATTCTTTAGACTTGATTTTATTTATTTATTTATTCATTTATTTATTTATTTTAATATGAAATTTATTGTCAAATTGGTTTCCATACAACACCCAGTGTTCATCCCGACTCAATACCTATCACCCACCTTCCCCTCCCTCCCACCCCTCATCAACCCTCAGTTTGTTCTCAGTTTTTAAGACTCTCTATGGTTTGGCTCCTTCCCTCTCTAACCTTTTATTCCCTTCCCCTCCCCCACGGTCTTCTGTTAAGTTTCTCAGGATCCACATAAGAGTGAAAACATATGGTATCTGTCTTTCTCTGTATGACTTATTACACTTAGCATAACACTCTCCAGTTCCATCCACGTTGCTACAAAAAGCCATATTTCATTCTTTCTCATTGTCACGTAGTATTCCATTGTGTATATAAACCACAATTTCTTTATCCATTCATCAGTTGATAGACATTTACTCTCTTTCCATAATTTGGCTATTGTTGAAAGTGCTGCTATAAGCATTGGGGTACAAGTGCCCCTATGCATCAGCACTCCTGTATCCCTTGGGTAAATTCCTAGCAGTGCTATTGCTGGGTCATAGGGTAGATCTATTTTTAATTTTTTGAGGAACCTCCACACTGTTTTCCAGAGTGGCTGCACCAATTTGCATTCCCACCAACAGTGCAAGAGGGTTCCCATTTCTCCACATCCTCGCCAGCATCTATAATCTCCTGATTTGTTCATTTTAGCCACTTTGACTGCTGTGAGGTGGTATCTGAGTGTTGTTTTGATTTGTCTTTCCCTGATGAGGAGCGATGTTGAGCATCTTTTCATGTGTCTGTTGGCCATCTGGATGTCTTCTTTAGAGAAGTATCTATTCATGTTTCTGCCCATTTCTTCACTGGATTATTTGTTTTTTAGATGTGGAACCACAAAAGTATGGCCAAATAATCTTTGACAAAGCAGGAAAGAATATCCAATGGAAAAAAGACAGTATCTTTAACAAATGGCGCTGGGAGAACTGGACAGCAACTTGCAGAAAGAATGAAACTGGACCACTTTCTTACACCATTCACAAAAATAACCTCAAAATGGATAAATGACCTGAATGTGAGACAGGAAACCATAAAAACCTTAGAAGAGAAAGCAGGAAAAAACCTCTGACCTCAGTTGCAGCAATTTCTTACTTGACACATCCCCAAAGGCAAGGGAATTAATAGCAAAAATGAACTATTGGGACCTCATGAAGTTAAAAAGCTTCTGCACAGCAAAGGAAACAATCAACAAAACTAAAAGGAAACCAATGGAATGGGCAAAGATATTTGCAAATGACATATCAGACAAAAGGGTAGTATCCAAAATCTATAAATAACTCACTTGATTGTTTTTTAATGGATATTTTATCTCTATTGAAGTTCTTACTGAGTTAATCCACTCTTTTCTCAAGTATGTTGAGTATTTTTATAACCATTACTTTGAATTATTTTTCAGGTATATTGCTTATCTTAGTTTCATTTACCTCTTATGCTCTCATTTTGTCTTCTCCTTTCATTTTTTACCTATTACTTTGTCTCTTTACATTGTCTAACTCTGTTTCTTTCTACGTATTAGGAAGGCCAACTACAACACCTAGTCATAAAAGTAGTGGTTTTGTGTAGATATGTTCTAGTGGTGCCCTGTAGTGCAACATTCTTTGTCATCAGAAGTAAGTACTTCATGAATGTTTCCTATGAGCTGTAGGTGCCCTATATTTGGGGCTGAGCCACATTTGTCTTTACTCCAGCTGTCTGCAATTACTTGCTTTGCCAGTTGTGGGCACACCGGACAGTGTTTGGTCACCGTGCTGTTGAGAGTCATGTCAGGATGCTGGGGACTAGTAGGTGGACAGGGTTGGCATTTAGGCTAGGTGTCTGCAGTTAGCTTCTTTGCCACAGTTGCAAGTGCACAAAATGACAGAATTTGCTTTCTATGTGGCCAATAGACACTTTCATTGGTGGACAGGGCTGGCCATCAGACTAAATGTCTGTAATTAGCCTTTCTGCCACAGTTGTAGGCACACCAAATGACAAGGCTTGCTCTCTATGTGGTTGTATAAGAAGCCTGGCTACTGGAATAGTGGGTATGCTAATGTGTGGGGTTATCTCTTTCCAGGACAGAACTCACTTTGGATTTGTGCAGGTCTCTGCTGGCCTTCTCTCAAGGTGTGATGTGGCAGGAGCCACTTCAAAGAAACAGCTGTTGACATAGGTAGGTTGGATGGCATGGATCTGCATGGGAATTAAATGGTAGGGAATGTGGTGCTAACAATATGGGTGAGGGGTGTTAGGGCTGGCTTTTAAAAGTCTCTGCTTATCTCAGATGGAAAGGGGAAGATAAATGATGCCCACTAGCAATTTTGTTCCTGGAGAAATCTCTTGTAGATCCTTGCCCCTGTAGCACATGTTCTGATATTAGGAAATAAATCTCCTTCATGTATACCCCAGGTGTTTTTAAAACTGCAATATGATGCTGTGTTCCAGGCCAAGTTATGTACTTTGCTGGTTCTTTAAGGACAGGGACTCAATTTCTTATCACCCTCTGGTTCTCCTGGAATTAAGTCTACTGATTTTAAAAGCTTCCCAAATTAAGCACCACTTGTTTCAAGTCCAGATATTATGGGAACTCATTTTCCCAGTGCAGGCCTCCAGTGCCTTGAGTGCCTTGTGTGGTTTCTGATTCTGTTGGTTCTCTCTGCTTGTAGTATCCCTTATGTTTGTGATTATTGTCTCATCAAGGGTTTGGTTCTCAACTTTGTCTGTGTTTCTTCTACCTTTTTTGATATGGCGTCATTTCCACAATAAAATGTGGAAGGTTTGTTCTCCCAATCATCAGGCTATTTTCAGAGTTAGTTGCATAGATGTAACTATTATCTTAATGTGTTCATGGAACAAGGTGAGCTCAGAATTCTCCCACAATGGCATAATCCCTGACCCTCTGACTGACTTATAGCCCCTGTTGTTTTATACCTTATGGGTGATAATTTCTTATCAGGTATACAATATGTAAATTTTTCCCATTTTATGAGTTACCTTTTTACTCTCTTGCTTAAGTCCTCAGATGCACAAGACTATAATTTTAATAAATTAAATTTTATCTGTCTTTTGTTTTCCGTAATTTGGTTGTTATATAAAAAAATCATTGCTAATTCCAATACTATGAAATTTCCCCTATATTTCCTTCTTAGAGTTTTATTGTTTTAGCTCTAAAGTTTAGATCTCTCATCTGTTCTTAGTTAATTTTTGTATATGGCATAAGGCAATTGTCCATCCTCATTATTTTGCATTGAATATCCAGTGATCCCATTACCATTTGTTTTAAAGACCCTCCTTGTTCCACTAAGTGGTTTTGGCACCTTTGTTGAAAATCAATTCACCCCATATACATAAAGGTTTCTTTCTGGGCTCTCTGTTCTATTTATGAGTCTTGTGCGGAAAATATAGAAGGCATTTAAAATAGCTTCTACCCTCAAGGAACTTTTCATTGGAGAATTAAGAGATATTTTTATGTAAAAAGTTAAATGTAGCATCAACAAAATGGTACAGAATAGTGGAGTCATAATGAACTAAATGAGGGAAGTTTGATAAGAATGATAAGGAGTTGTAAGAGAAGGACAAGATCACCTGAGATTTTACAAACATGTAGACATAGACAAGGCTAAAAAAAAAGAGAGAAAGATGTTCAGGAATATTGAGAATTAGAATAAAAGCAAGAAAATTGATAGTATGTTTTTATTACAGGAAATAAGGACCTTGTCTCTTTAGTCAAATAAGAGTAAATAGCATGCCCTATTTCAGTCAAGGCATATAGTGGGTTAAATAAGACTCATGTTTTTAGACCCTGCAAATGGATATTCTACATCTTTCTTATGTACAAGCTGCCTCATTATTGTTTGTATAGATATATCTTCTAGGTCTCCGTTAGCAGTTACTAACCCTGTACATAATAACCTCATAAGATGCCCATTTCTTACAGGTAAATATATTACCAAACTTTTTACAGTTTTCCCTCATAACCACTGGAGAGAGAGCAATTTCTTGGAGCTTGTCACTTTGAATGGTCTATTTTTTTGTATAGTTGACGTGCAATATTATATTAGTTTGAGATGTACAACATAGTGATTTGATAAGTTTAAATATTATGCTATGCTTACCACAAATGTAGCTATCACCTGTCCCCATACAATGTTATTATAATGTATTGACTATATTCCTTATATTGTGTCTTTTATCCCTGTCATTTATTCTAAACGGTCTGCTTTGGCAGAGTTGGTTTGTTTAAGTTATACGGGAAAAAATGTGAATAGTTTCAAGAGTTCAAAATACATAAATCATACACATGGATAAATACAATTTCTTAATATCAAGTTTAGATAATATATCAATCAAAGATATTTTACTTCTATAATTTGCTTCATGCAAATGGAACAGAGCCATTTAAATTATTTTATTGATGATGTTCAGTCTTGCCACAAAACCGTCTCATTACAATTACTCTCATAATGTCTAATGATGGGACTTTAGTGGTAAGTAAACACAGTAGTTCTTACTGACCTATAAACACTGGGTGATTTCTAGGAACTCATGCTTATTTCTGGAGACATCTATGATGAACCTTTTATTAATTTTCTGTTACTATAATTTAGAAACAGTTGGCATACTGAATTATAGCATAAACAGAAATATCACATCTTAAACAGTAAAATCATTTGGAAATATTTAGCTGTGTCTCTTATTTCCAGTCTTAACTATTTCAATGAAGTATGTATGATTGATGATTTTGTGAGAACAAAATAAAGCCATGTACTCTTCACCTTAGAAAATCATTTCAGGGTTGATGAGAGAGGTTAAAATACTTTTACTAAGGTGAAGTGGAACAATATTAGGTACATCTAATGAAACTGCTAACAACAACAACAAAAAAAACAAAAACATACTCCGATTTCTAGATTTTTTTCCTACCAAGTGAGAGCAAAAGATTACAATGCTTTTAAATAGTTTATTTTAAATAAATAACAATTGGATATAAGATATGGCAGTGAATCAGTTGACTGTATAAACATCCCATATAAAAGCATATATTTTTCTTTTTCAGTGATAATTATAAGGGCACAATCACTTAAAATAAGACACCAAAGTTTGAAAAAGTGAGTTTTATGTTGACATTATCTATTTAAAATCCAATCACATCACCACAGAAATTCACCTTCTAGTGAGTTTGTACAATTGAAGGAAGAAGAAAATGTAAAATGCTCTTGTTCTTATAATGTGGGCAACAGAGAGCCACAGATACTGGGGTGTCCAGTCTCAGCCACAGAATACTTCTTCTCTGCTTCTTGCCCACACACTCGTCTGAGTGGCAATGAGCCAGAAATAGAAACTAATCATTGTAAAAGCCAAGTGTCCTGTTGACAAATATACATGATACCAGGTTATGAGAAGGTCCAACCCAAGATTTAGTAGAAACATATAGAATCTTTTCTTCCCAAGAACATAACAAGAGTTAGAAGTAGAAGATTAGAAGTAAGATCAAAAATGGGTGTTGGTATTATAGAAAAAAAATTATTACTACAGGAAGGGGAACTAAATCCTCATTAATCAGACAAAGAGGCACCCTTTTTCCTGCAAAGCCTCAATTTTACTTTCAGGAAAAGAGCATTTAAAGGGCTGTGGCCTGGCTCATCTTTTTCGCATTTCAGACCCACAATAGCAATCTCCAAGCTTTGCCTTACTGGAACCAACAACTACAGAGAGTATTGGGTGTGTTAGAAATGCTATATATAGCCTATGCCATTTATGTGTATTTTGTTTGTGTCAATTACTTTCAAATAGAGCATTTCCCAAAATAACCAAGTGTCATGTTTTCCCTGCCTATCATAATAGGATGACACAAATTTTTGTTTTCCTTCTTCATCTTCTTGTTCTTCTTGTTCTTCTTCTTCTTCTTTTTTGTGCTATTTTCTGCTAAGATCAATACACAAAAATAAAGAAATGAGATGGAGAGTGGCTGTCCCCGATAAGAAAAGAAGCCAAATAACTTAAGCCCCTAATATTTTTCCAGATACCACAACCACTGTTGCTAAGATTGCCCTTGGTTCTTTGGGTAGCAGACATTGAGACTCCAGATGTCAAAGAGGCATGTGTTCATATTTAATCTTACTAACCTGTTTGCCTTAGACTGATCTTTCTGGGAATAGATCCATGAAGACCCTAAGAAAAGTTGTATTATGGACTTAATATTTGTGCTCCCTAAAAGTCATGTGTTGAAATCTGACTCTCAATGCAATGGTATTAGCAAGTGAGAACTTTAGGGGTGATTAGGTCATGAAGGTGAAGCCTTCATGAATTAAGTAAATGTCCTTACAAAAGAGACCCCAGAGAACTCTTACACCCTTTTTGCCACATGAGGATAAAGCAAGAAGATGGCTGTCAAGAAAGCAGGACAAGGGGACTCACCAAACACCAACTCTGCCAGCACTTTAATCTTGGACATTTTAGCCTCAGAACTGTGAGAAATAAATATTTGTTTAAACCACCCAGTTTATGGTATTTTTATTGTAGCAGGCCAAATGGAGCAAGACTCCAAGTAAAATACATTAAAGAGGATTTTAGCAAGCCTTGGGGAGAACAGCAGTAGAGAACACAGCTCCAATATCAGATTTCACCTGTTTATATCGAGGTGAGGGATAATTAGGACAGACCTCACCCTTCTAAATCAGAAGCTTCAAGAAAATAGGGGCTATTGTATTGCAACACTGTTTATTGTTTGAACTTGGTTCTCTTCTCATTTTATTCTTTTCCATCATCTTTCTCGTGTCTCACGCTAATGAGACAACAGTCATTTCTTGCTTTTGGGGCATGGAGTGAGAGAGTTCAGAAAACTAAGCTTCCTTTTTGTGCTTTATCTGTTTTAGGGCCTCCTTGAAAAATGAGTTTTACCTTACAAGGTTTTCAGAAAAGACCAGTTTCATATAGATAGTTACATACAAGGTCTGGATAGAGAAGGATCACAAAGGCTCTCTAGCCTTAAAATATAGGCTTATACTGTGTCAGAGATGAATTGTCACACTAGAGATTATTTATTTCACTGATCCCTTACACAGGGTTGTCTTTTTTTTTTCAAAATTGAAATTTTGAAAAACAAACTACTATATATTGTCACAATTTTTAAGTCAAATAAAATTAACACAAAAAAAGCAGGGAAGGGAAATGCTAAATATAAATCTTTAAGTGTCAACTCTATTAAAAAATACCATTGTATAGTCTTTAGATTTGTTCTCTTTTATTTTCTTATAAGACTAGTAAAAACTTAGCCAGAGATCAAAAATGGCCCGTTTATATATACAACCCTCATTTCTTTTTCTATCATATGATATGTATATGTTTGTGTAGATATATACATATACAGATATGATATGTATCATATATGTACTTATATATGTCTATACATATGTAGAAGGAAATATTTCTCAATGTCTATATATACAAATATAAAAGGAAATATTTCTCATAATTTACAAATATGTGGTTTGTGTAAGTATAGCTGATCTACCCATCTTACTGATGAGTTATTTAATAGAATTACCTGGCCTGGGATTGAAGCAATATCTTATGATATAATTATGAGTGAAAGGCTAGTTTGAATAGAGTGATATATCTTAGAAATGGAGCAAGATGCATTTTATAAACTTTTTATATCCTGCTTGTTCTTATTGTGCTGAGCTTGATGGAGCTAAAGTTCTTGTATAATTTTGGGTATTTATATTCTGATTTTAAAATAAATCATATTATAAAAATTTTGCTATAAAATGGGAACTATGACTCATAATCTTACCACACCAGATAACCACTTAGCAATTTTGGCACACTTTTACCCTGTGTTTTTGAAATAAATCCATTTGACACAGTATTGTACACATTGTGTATGTTGTATTAGATGTTTTTATAAAATATTAAAATATACTTATTTAAATAATAAGAACCTTTAGCATTATATCGATAACTGTACAGTATTTTATAATACAAATATAGTGTAATTTACTTCAGTAAATTACTATTGCTTGAAAGATAACTTGATTATGACTTTTTGCTATTATAAATGCTGCTGAATTGAATATCTTTGTGTTTAACGCTTGCTTATATTTGGTATGATTTTCTTAGGCTAGATTTCCCAAAGTGAAACAACTCAGTTGAAAGATATAAACTTTGTATAGTCCCTTAGGAAATATTGCCAAATTGCCTTAACATGGTTTTAACTTATTTTCACTGAATTTCATCCAGAGCTAGAGAAGATGAGCATTTCAACATTTCCTAAGCATCTATCTCATTTCTATAGAAAACTAGACTATTCACATATGCATATTTGTTAGACTATTAACATCTCTATGTTATGTATGTATATATGTATGTTTTTTTTTTTAATTTTTTAAGATTTCGTTTTGAGAAAGAAAGAGAGAGAGAGAGAGAGAGAGAGAGAGAGCATGAGCAGGGGAGGGTAAGAGAGAGAGGGAGACACAGAATCTGAAACAGGCTCCAGACTCTGAGCTGTCAGCACAGAGCCCAACGTGGGGCTTGAACTCACAAACTGTGAGATCATGACCTAAGCCGAAGTCGGATGCTTAACCGACTGAGCCACCCAGGCACCCCTATGTATATTTGTTCATAAGAAACTAACTTAATCTTCACCTTTATATAAAGGAAACAATGGGGGCACCTGGGTGGCTCGGTCCATTAAGCGTCTGACTCTTGATTTCAGCTCAGGTCATGATATCATGGTGGTGAGATTGAGCCCTGCATCAGGCTCTGTGCTGAGAGTTTGCAGCCTGCTTCGGATTCTCTGCTCCCTTCTTGCTCTCTCTCTCTCTGTCTCTCTTTCTCTGTCTCTCTCCAAATAATTAAGCATTAAATAATTTTTAAAGAGTACAATGTTGATGAATACTTCTTATTGTTAAATGCTTCCAAACTTACATGAAGAATAGCTTTCTAATACATATGGTGGGTAGTTGTATGAAATGGTAAGGTTCACCTACATTTATTTTTTTTAATTTTTTAAAAATTTAAATGAAAATTAGTTACCATATAGTGTAATAATGATTTCAGGAATAGAATTTAGTGATTTATCACTTACATATAACGCTGAGTGCTCATCCCAACAAGTGTCCTCTGTAATATCCTTTGCCCATTTAGTCAATCCCCACACCAACACCCCTCAAACAACCCTCAGTTTGTTACCTGAATTTAACAGTCTCATTTGGCTTATCACCCTCTCTGTTTTTATATTATTTTCTTCCCTTCCTTATGTTCATCTGTTCTGTATCTTAAATTCCACATACGAATGAAGTCATATGATATCCTTTTTTGGCTGAATTATTTCACTTAGGTTAATACACTCTAGCTCCATCCATCTTATTGCAAATGACAAGATTTCATTCTTTTTGATCACCGAGTAATATTCAATTTTATATACATAGCACATGAATGGATACATTCATCAGTCAATGGACATTTTGGTTCTTTCCATACTTTGGCAATTGTCAATAGTGTTGCTATAAACATTGCGGTGCATTGCCCCTGTGAAACAGCATTCTTGTATCCTTTGGATCACTACCTAGTAGTTCAATGCTGAGTCGTAGGGTAGTTCTATTTTTAATTTTTTGAGGAAACTCCATACTTTTTTCCAGAGTGGTTTCACCAGTTTGCAAGCCCACCAGCAGTGCAAAAGGGTTCCTCTTTCTCTGCATCCGTGTCAACATCTAAGTTTTTAATTTTAACCATTCTGACAGGTGTGAGGTTGTGCCTCATTGTGGTATTGATTTGTATTTCCCTGATGATGAATGATATTGAGCATCTTTTTGGGTGTCTGTTAGCCATCTGGATGTCTTCTTTGGAAAAGCATCTATTCATATTTTTGCCCATTTCTTCACTGGATTATTTGTCTTTTTGGATGTTGAATTTGATATCTTTATAGATTTTGGATACTAGCCCTTTATCCGACATGACATTTGCAAATATCTTTTCCCATTCCGATGGTTGCCTTTTACTTTTGTTGGTTGTTTCCTTTGCTGTGCAGAAGCATTTTATCTTCATGAGGTCCCAGTAATTCATTTTTGCTTTAAATTCCCTTGCCTTTAGGGATGTGCCGAGTAAGAGATTGCTACGGCTGAGGTCAGAGAGGTCTTTTCCTGCTTTCTCCTCTAGGATTTTGATAGTTTCCTGTCTCACATTCAGGTCCTTTATCCATTTTGAGTTTATTTTTGTGAATGGTGTGAGAAAGTGGTCTAGTTTCAACCTTTTGCAAGTTGCTGTCCAGTTTTCCCAGCACCATTTGTTAAAGAGACTGTCTTTTTTCCATTGGATGTTCTTTCCTGCTTTGTCAAAGATTAGTTGGCCATACTTTTGTGGGTCTAGTTCTGGGGTTTCTATTCTATTCCATTGGTCTCTGTGTCTGTTTTTGTGCCAATACCATGCTGTCTTGATGATGACAGCTTTGTAGTAGAGGCTAAAGTCTGGGATTGTGATGCCTCCTGCTTTGGTCTTCTTCTTCAAAATTACTTTGGCTATTCGGGGCCTTTGGTGGTTCCATATGAATTTTACGATTGCTTGTTTTAGCTTCGAGAAGAATGCTGGTGCAGTTTTGATTGGGATTGCATGGAATGTGTAGATAGCTTTCAGAGGTATTGACATTTTGACAATATTTATTCTTCCAATCCATGAGCACAGAATGTTTTTCCATTTCTTTATATATTCTTCAATTTCCTTCATAAATTTTCTATAGTTTTCAGCATACAGATATTTTACATCTTTGGTTAGATTTATTCCTAGGTATTTTATGCTTCTTGGTGCAATTGTGAATGGGATCAGTTTCTTTGTCTTTCTGTTGCTTCATTGTTAGTGTATAAGAATGCAACTGATTTCTGTACATTGATTTTGTATCCTGCAACATTGCTGAATATATGTATCAGTTCTAACAGACTTTTGGTGGAGTCTATCGGATTTTCCATGTATAATATCATGTCATCTGCAAAAAGTGAAAGCTTGACTTCATCTTTGCCAATTTTGATGCCTTTGATTTCCTTTTGTTGTCTGATTGCTGATGCTAGAACTTCCAGCACTATGTTAAACAACAGCGGTGAGACTGGACATCCCTGTCGTGTTCCTGATCTCAGGGAAAAAGCTCTCAGGTTTTCCCCATTGAGGATGATGTTAGCTGTGGGCTTTTCATAAATGGCTTTGATGATCTTTAAGTATGTTCCTTCTATCCCGACTTTCTCAAGGGTTTTTATTAAGAAAGGGTGCTGAATTTTGTCAAAGGCCTTTTCTGCATCGATCGACAGGATCATATGGTTCTTCTCTTTTTTTGTGTTAATGTGATGTATCACGTTGATCGATTTGTGAATGTTGAACCAGCCCTGCATCCCAGGAATGAATCCCACTTGATCATGGTGAATAATTCTTTTTATATGCTGTTGAATTCGATTTGCTAGTATTTTATTAAGAATTTTTGCATCCATATTCATCAGAGATATTGGCCTGTAGTTCTCTTTTTTTACTGGGTGTCTGTCTGGTTTAGGAATCAAAGGAATACTGGCTTCATAGAATGAGTCTGGAAGTTTTCCTTCCCTTTCTATTTCTTGGAATAGCTTGAGAAGGATAGGTATTATCTCTGCTTTAAACGTCTGGTAGATCTCCCCTGGGAAGACATCTGGTCCTGGACTCTTATTTGTTGGGAGATTTTTGATAACCGATTCAATTTCTTCACTGGTTATGGGTCTGTTCAAGCTTTCTATTTCCTCCTGATTGAGTTTTGGAAGAGTGTGGGTGTTTACGAATTTTTCGATTTCTTCCAGCTTGTCCAGTTTGTTGGCGTATAGCTTTTCACAGTATTCCCTGATAATTGTTTCTATCTCTGAGGGATTGGTTGTAATAATTCCATTTTCATTCATGATTTTATTTATTTGGGTCATCTCCCTTTTCTTTTTGAGAAGCCTGGCTAGAGGTTTGTCAATTTTGTTTATTTTTTCAAAAAACCAACTCTTGGTTTCGTTGATCTGCTCTACAGTTTTTTTTAGATTCTATATTGCTTATTTCTGCTCTGATCTTTAGGATTTCTCTTTTGTTGGGTTTAGGCTGCCTTTGCTGTTCTGCTTCTATTTCCTTTAGGTGTGCTGTTAGATTTTGTATTTGGGATTTTTCTTTGTTTCTTGAGATAGGCCTGGATTGCAATGTATTTTCCTCTCAGGACTGCCTTTGCTGCATCCCAAAGCATTTGGATTGTTGTATTTTCATTTTCGTTTGTTTCCATATATTTTTTTAATTTCTTCTCTAATTGCCTGGTTGACCCACTCATTCGTTAGTAGGGTGTTCTTTAACCTCCATGCTTTTGGAGGTTTTCCAGACTTTTTCCTGTGGTTGATTTCAAGCTTCATAGCATTGTGGTCTGAAAGTATGCATGGTATAATTTCAATTCTTGTAAACTTATGAAGGGCTGTTTTGTGACCCAGTATATGATCTATCTTGGAGAATGTTCCATGTGCACTCGAGAAGAAAGTATATTCTGTTGCTTTGGGATGCAGAGTTCTAAATATATCTGTCAAGTCCATCTGATCCAATGTATCATTCAGGGCCCTTGTTTCTTTATTGACTGTGTGTCTAGATGATCTATCCATTTCTGTAAGTGGAGTGTTAAAGTCCCCTACAATTACCACATTCTTATCAATAAGGTTGCTTATGTTTATGAGTAATTGTTTTATATATTTGTGGGCTCCCCTATTCGGCGCATAGACATTTATAACTGTTAGCTCTTCCTGATGGATAGACCCTGTGATTATTATATAATGCCCTTCTTCATCTCTTGTTACAGCCTTTAATTTCAAGTCTAGTTTGTCTGATATAAGTATGGCTACTCCAGCTTTCTTTTGGCTTCCAGCAGCATGATAAATAGTTCTCCATCCCCTCACTCTCAATCTAAAGGTGCCCTCAAGTCTAAAATGAGTCTCTTGTAGACAGCAAATAGATGGGTCTTGTTTTTTTATCCATTCTGATACCCTATGTCTTTTGGTTGGCACATTTAGTCCATTTACATTCAGTGTTATTATAGAAAGATATGGGTTTAGAGGAATTGTGATGTCTGTATGTTTTATGCTTGTATCGATGTCTCTGGTACTTTGTCTCACAGGATTCCCCTTAGGATCTCTTGTAGGGCTGGTTTCGTGGTGACAAATTCCTTCAGTTTTTGTTTGTTTGGGAAGACCTTTATCTCTCCTTCTATTCTAAATGACAGACTTGCTGGATAAAGGATTCTCGGCTGCATATTTTTTCTGTTTAGCACACTGTAGATATCGTGCCAAGCCTTTCTGGCCTGCCAAGTTTCAAAGGAGAGATCAGTCACAAGTCTTATAGGTCTCCCTTTATATGTGAGGGCACGTTTATCCCTTGCTGCTTTCAGAATTTTCTCTTTATCCTTGTATTTTGCCAGTTTCACTATGATATGTCGTGCAGAAGATCGATTCAAGTTACGTCTGAAGGGAGTTCTCTGTGCCTCTTGGATTTCAATGCCTTTTTCCTTCCCCAGTTCAGGGAAGTTCTCAGCTATAATTTCTTCAAGTACACCTTCAGCACCTTTCCCTCTCTCTTCCTCCTCTGAGATACCAATTATGCGTATATTATTTCTTTTTAGTGTATCACTTAATTGTCTAATTTTCCCCTCATATTCCTGGATTTTTTTGTCTCTCTTTTTCTCAGCTTCCTCTTTTTCCATAACTTTATCTTCTAGTTCACCTATTCTTTCCTCTGCCTCTTCAATCCGAGCCGTGGTCATTTCCCTTTTATTTTGCATCTCGTAAAGTGTTTTTCAGCTCCTCCTGACTGTTCCTTAGTCCCTTGATCTCTGTAGCAAGAGATTCTCTGCTGTCCTCTATACTGTTTTCAAGCCCAGCGATTAATTTTATGACTATTGTTCTAAATTCACTTTCTGTTATATTATTTAAATCCTTTTTGATCAGTTCATTAGCTGTTGTTATTTCCTGGAGATTCTTCTGAGGGGAATTCTTCCGTTTGGTCATTTTGGATAGTCCCTGGAGTGGTGAGGACCTGCAGGGCACTTCCCCTGTGCTGTGGTGTATAACTGGAGTTGGTGGGCGTGGCCACAGTCAGACCTGATGTCTGCCCCCAGCCCATCGCTGGGGCCACAGTCAGACTGGTGTGTGCCTTCCTTTCCCCTCTCCTAGGGGTGGGATTCACTGTGGGGTGGCGTGGCCCATCTGGGCTACTTGCACACTGCCAGGCTTGTGGTACTGGGGATCTGGCATATTAGCTGTGGTGAGTAGGCAAGGTGCATGGGGGCAGGAGGGGCAGGCTTAGCTCATTTCTCCTTAGGTGATCCACTTCAGGAGGGGCCCTGTGGCAGCGGGAGGGAGTCAGACCCGCTGCTGGAGGGGTGTCTCCACAGAAGCACAGCGTTGGGTGTTTGTGTGGAGCAAGCACGTTCCCTGGCAGGAACTGGTTCCCTTTGGGATTTTGGCTGGGGGATGGGCGAGGGAGATGGCGCTGGCTAGCGCCTTTGTTCCCCGCCAAACTGAGCTCTGTAGTCCTGGGGCTCAGCAACTCTTCCTCCCTTTGTCCTCCTGCCTTCCTGCTTTCTGAGCAGAGCTGTTAACTTATGACCTCCCAGATGCTAAGTCCAGCTTGCTGTGGGAACACACTCCGTCTGGCCACTCCACTTTTGCAAGCCAGACTCGGGGGCTCTGCTTGGCCTGCGGGCCGCCCCTCCACCCCGGCTCGCTCCTGCCAGTCCGTGGAGCGCGCACTGCCTTACCGCTCTTCCTATCCTCTTCCGTGGGCCTCTCATCTGCACTTGGCTCCAGAGACTCCGTTCTGCTAATCCTCTGGTGGTTTTCTGGGTTCTCTAGGCAGGTGTAGGTGGAATGTAAGTGATCAACAGGACGCACAGTGAGCCCAGCGTCCTCCTATGCCACCGTCTTCTGACGATCCCCCCCAAACATTCTTTTGAATAACATGGTGAGAGTGGACATCCTTGTCATGTTCCTGACCTTAGGGGGAAGCTCTCAGTTTCTCCCCATTGAGGATGTTATTAGCTGTGGGTCTTTCATATATGGTTTTTATGATCTTGAGGTATGACCCTTCTAGGCCTACTCTCTTCAGGGTTTTTATCAAGAAAGGATGCTGTATTTTGTCAAATGTTTTCTCTGCATCTATTGAGAGGATCATGTGGCTCTTATCCTTTCTTTTGTTAATGTGATGTATCATGTTGATTGATTTGCAGATATCAAATCATCCTTACATCCCAGGAATAAATCCAACTTGATTGTGGTGAACAATTATTTTAATGTATTGTTGGATCATGTTTGCTAGTATCTTGTTGAGGACTTTCGCATCAATCTTCATCAGGGAAATTGGTCTGTAGTTTTCCTTTTTAGTGGGGTCTTTGGTTTTGGAATCAAGGTAATTCTGGCCTCGTAGGATGAGTTTGGAAGTTTCCCTTACATTTGTATTTTTTGGAACAGGTTCAAAATAATAGGAGTTAACTCTTTTTTAAATGTTTGGTAGAATTCCCCTGGAAAGCCACCCAGCCCTGGACTCTTGTTTGGAGATTTTTAATTACTTATTCAATTTTGTTATTGGTTATGGGTTTGTTCAAATTTTCTACTTCTCCCTGATTCAGTTTTGGTAGTTTATATATTTCTATGAATTTTTCCATTTCTTCCATATTGCCCAATTTGCTCATCGTATTCTATTATGGTTTGTATTTTTGAAGTGTTTTTTGTGATCTCTCCTCTTTCATTTTTCATTTTATTTATTTGGGTCCTTTCCTTTTTCTTTTAGGTCAATCTGGCTAGGGTTTATCAATTCTGTTGATTCTTTGAATAAACCAGCTCCTGGTTTCATTGATATGTTCTACTGTTGTTTTTTTATTATCATTGATTTTTGCTCTAATCTTTATTATTTCCCTTCTTCTGCTGGTTGTGGGATTTAATTGCTGTTCTCCAAATATTTAAGGTGTAAGGTTAGGTTGTGTATTTGAGACCTCTCTTCCTTCTTTAGGATATCTTGGTTCCTATATACTTCCCTCTTATGACTGTTTTTTCTGCATCCCAGAGGTTTTGGACTGTCGTGTTTTCATTTTCATTGGTTTCCATGTACTTTTTAGTTTCCTCTTTAATTTATTGGTTAACCTATTTATTATTCAGTAGTGTGTTCTTTAATCTCCAATTATTCATGTTTTTTCCAATTTTTTTCTTGTGAGTGATTTCGAGGTTCATATAGCATTGTGATGTGAAAATATGTAAGGCATGGATTCAATCTTTTTGTAGTCATTGAGGGATGATTTGTGTCCCAGCATGTGATCTATTCTGGAGAATGCTCCATGTGCATTTTCACCCACATTTGAGTAGAAGTTCTACCCCCTCTATTCACCTGTGTAATTACTTCTGATGCTGAACAACAGACATATACAGGTGTTCTGATTATTTGCATGGTCTGTCACTAAAGGGAATAAGAGTAATTTTTAAAATATCAGAAGTGTACATATGAATGAATGCTATTCTTCAAATAATTTAAATTGGGAGGTTAAATATGTAATCCAACTATGTTAACAGTCCTCTAAGCATTGATAAAAATCCTATATTTGAAGGGATTTCATCTCTATGTCCAAACTCCATGTTCTAATTATTCAAGTACCTTTGCAAGCTATTTTTAACTTATCTATCTAAACTTAATATCAGTTTATATATATTAAGTTTTGACAATGCAACAAGAAATCCCTAAATCTCAGTGGCTTGAAGTAACAAAAATATATTACAAAGTCTTATATGGTCTCAGCCATCTCCTTAGGATAGCTGTCCTCCCTGTGATGGCCCAGTTATACAGGATACTTCAATTTTGTGACACCATATTCTCTTCAGGGTTTAAATCAGCAGAGGAAGAGAGATTATGATTGTATGAATGTAAATGCTTCTGACTGCAAATAACTCATGCCACTTAGCTCATCTTTAATTGGTACACCTAACTAAGAATGCAGGAAAATTCAATTTTTCCATATATCTAGAAAAAAAAAAGAGGACTGGGAGTACTGTAAACAGTAGTATTCTCTACCATGACTTATTTTCTGCTACTTTCCTGCACATATGCACACTTTTCAATAAAGACAGTATTTGCAGTGTAATTTTTTATTTTGCAAGATTGTTGTGTGCATTTTAGTGTTCTATTTTTGAGGGAACTTATTTGTAAACATCACAGCAGTACTGCCTCATTTGAAAGCCTTTAGTTTGGATCCTTCTTAATCACTCAAATATATTCCATGGTTTTCTTTCTGCATGCTTTTGCTCATATTTAAAATCATTGCTTCTTCCTGTCCATCTATAAAAATCCTATCACTCTTTCATACTCCAACTTAAATGTTACTTTTTAACAAAGTTTTTCTTATATGTAGCTAGAAATTCTCTCTCTTTCTTCTGAATTAAAGACTTACAACACTTAATACATCATGCTTAGTATTATTCTTATTTTAATCAATTTTATAGAGTGGAAGGAATAAGAATTTTGAAGTTAGATGGGCCTGGGTCTGAATCCTGGCTCTGCTATTTAATATCTATGTGACTATGTACATTATGTAGCTCTCCTGAACTGTTTTTTCCCTTATTAATAAAAAGGAGAATATTACTAGTCTGTTTAGACTGCTATTACAAAATACCACAGACTGGGTAGCTTATAAACAGTAGAATTTTATTTTTTACAGTTCTGGAAGCTCTAAGTCCAAGATCAAGTCAATGGCAAATTCAGTGTTTGGTGAGGGTCCACTTTCTGGTTTATAGATGACACCTTCTTGCTGTGCCATCACATGGTTGAAGGGGCTAGGGGATGTTCTGTATTATCTTTCATAGAGTACTAATACCATTCATGAAGGTTCCAGTCTCATGACCTAAGAATTGTTTAAAGGTTCCACATATTAATACCATCATTTTTGAAGATTAGAATATCAAAATATGAATTTTGAGGAAACACAAACATTCAGGCCATATTAATTATATATTTCAAATAATTGTTGTGAGGATTAAATACTGTATGACATATAGAGACCCAAGAAAACTGCTTGGTGCAGAGTAAACACTTGGTAAATGTACTTTACTTTCACTTTTTAGTCCTATTCCAGAGATTGTGACCCCATAAGTGAAGTTTTTGAATAGGTAGTCAAAGAATATTTTTTCCTCAGTTACATCTTGTTATTTATCTTGCTCATTTTTAAATCTTTAACTTCATCCGTTTGCAACTATGGTTACACATTACAAGCATCTGGCATTACTTCTAAAAATTTACATTAATATTTTGGCTCCACCTCAGACTAATAAATCACCATTTATGGGAGTGGGACTCAGTATTTTTAAAACTTCCCAAGTACTTTCAGTTCATAACCAAAGTTAAGTACTCCTCTATAGCATCTAAAACACAGTGTTTCTTACATATCAAACATTCAGTAAATATCTGTTGAATGAAATTAGTTGTAACCACACAAATAAGTTAATGATAGCATTGTATTTTAAAATTCCATTTGTTAGTCTAAAATAATATTAGCCAACTTATTCAAGACTGTGGTCACCTTCTTTTTGTTTTGATAATCCTTAATTTTTTAATGTTTGTTTAAAGTTTATTTTTATTTATTTTGACAAAGATAAAGAGCAAGTGGGGGAGGGGCAGAGAGAGAGAGAGAGGGAGACAGAATCCTAAGCAGGCTCCACATTGTCAGCATGGAGCCTGATGCGGGGTTTGATGTCACAAACCATGAAATCATGACCTGAGTCAAAATCAAGAGTCGCACACTTAACTGACTGAGCCATCCAGGCACCCCAAAGTTTTGATGATATTTTAATTCCAAATCAAGTCCATACTCAAAACATTATAATTTTCTACCATGAACAATCTTGAAAATAATGTGGCTCACACAGAGAAGGCATTTTTCAAAAAGAAGGAAATTCCAAAACATTTTCAACAATGGCAATATTATTAGGTTTCTGTGAATAGCTTCCCAAATAAACTAGTTTGGGTGCATGGACTAGTTTTAATTGGTAAGTTTATATGTGAAATTATGAGTAATGAAGAATTTTCTATGCTAATCATGTATTTAATTCTTTTAAAGCTTCAGAAGTTTTTGGTATCTTCTCCATGAAACATACCAATATTATTATAGATGTTTTTTGAAGTTATTTTCTCCTTCCAAGGCTTCTCCAATGTATATCCTTGACTTAAATTTGAAAAAGCATGAGTTAAAATAAATCTCAAGTATAAAAATGAAATTGAGGCCGTGACTATGAAATAATTTAATTTTTACACTCACATAATTTTATTTGACAGACACACTCTTCAATGATGTCACCTTATATACAGTTAGGTTATTGCATTAGAATTTCCATGAATTACTTTCAGCCAATTAAAAGAATTAAGATGTGTTACAGAGAATCAGTATTCTAATTATCTGTTGCTATTTAGACCTTTAAAAATTCATAGAAATAAATTCATAAGACAATTAACATTTTAACATATGACAATGTTAGACATAGAAGTGGCTTAATGCAATGAGTATGGTACTTGAACATTTGTTTTAATGCTGTAGTGAATTCAAAGTTATGTACATGTTTTTATTATATGAAACTTGACCTGATACCAAACACATTGAGCATAATTTCTGTTTTTATAATTTTTTATTTACTTTAGAAGAAGCTTCTTTTGTGATCTTAACTCTTCAAGTTAAATTAATGCTAAGAATGTATTTTATATTTCATCTGAACCACCTGAAAATAACATAAAACTGAAATACTAGCTGGAGAGACAAGTAAATATAGGAATGAAGCAGAGGATAAATCGATATTCACTATTCAGGCTATGGCAAACATACATTTTTTTTTTTCCATGCAGTGGTTTATCCCATATTTCATCAATTTTTCTTTCTCTGAAATGGAAAACTATTGGAAAAATAGGCTAATGAAGCATTTAAGTCATCAATAATACCAAGAATCTATGTAGGATAATTGTTTCAAAGTAACCTAAGGATTTGGGGGGGGGGGGGCACCTGGGTGGCTCAGTAGGTTAAGCATCTGACTTTGGCTCAGATCATGATCTCGCAGTTTGTGAGTTCCAGCCCTGCATCAAGCTCTGTGCTGACAGCTCAGAGCCTGGACCCTGCTTGGGATTATGTGTCTCCCTCTCTTCATCTCTCCTGCTCACTTTCTCTCTCAAAAATAAACATTGAAAAAATAGCCTAAAGATTTTAACCATTACTCATATTTCTATAAGTTTCCATTATTTCTTCATATTCGCAATGAATCCTAAAACCTAAATTCAAAGTCACATTCTCCCCCCAATTGCATCCAGCTACTTGTTATGATACGCTAATTACTTTTGAGTGGCTTGTAATTATGGGAATCCCAACTTTAGGTTAAAATTCTTCTAGTGCTTTGACCTCAATTTCAGTTATTGCCAAAAACTAATAAATTCCTTTCTTGGTAGCGTAGAGATTAACAATATATATCTAACAGTGTGGCTGTCTCACCACTTGAACTGGAATTCTTTTGTGCTATCATCATGGTGTATAGTTGCCCTCAGCTTTATAGGTTTTGGCAAAAATTACTAGCTGGTTACAAAACCACTTACTTGTCTTCTGGACACACAGTTACACTAAGTGTCTCAGATTCCTTTGTTATTATAATGTGTTTTTGGGGTTGGATTTTTAATGAAATAAGGGTAGAAGTTGTGTCATTTTCTGTAAGGTTTATAAGTAGTGGGTATACCTTCCTCACAATTTTATCTTCTTTCAACCAAATGTATATGACAGGCTCTATTGGAAGGTGCATTCCAAAGATAGGTGGAAAAGTTTATAAATCACCACCTTTAGGATCGTATCCTGCCAAAAATAAACACCCAGTTTGAATTGTTAAATTATTGAAAAATAAATCTGTATTGAATCTGAGCTATTTGATATTTAATTTTTCATTCTACTTTTTATATTAGTTTAGCTTACCATTCAAAATATATGGGACCAGACACTCCTTTTTTTTATGCCAAGTGGTGACAATCTCTTAGTAGAGTCTCACATTAACTATTTTCAGAAGACATAGATGAATATACCAAAGTGCCAATTTTCAAGTTTTCAATAGGTGACACCTGATTTTAGTGGTAAAAAGAAAACATATGACACAAAAGTGCTTCGTAAACAGAATTAGGTTGTCATAGAACTAGTTAACAAGAAATCCAAGTATAGCAAACATGGAAAGGCATCAAATCTAGATCAGAGGGTAGATTAATAATTTATTACTGATCTACAATAAAGGAGACATGTATAGCAATAGAAATCTGATGTCCACCAGATGCAGGGTCTCTCTCCATTATGTCATACAATGTAACAAGTCTACTAAGACAGTATATCTTAAAAATTATCATCACAAGAAAAAATATTTATTCATATATTTTTGAAACTGTATGAGGTGATAGATTTTAACTAAACTTGTAGTAATAATTTGACAATATATGTAAATCAAGTCATTATGTTGTACATCTTAAACTTATGTAGTGCTGTTTGTCAACTATATCTCTATAAAACTGAAAAAAAATTAAAAATGTTAAATTCTTACTCTTTGTTTCCTCATTTGTTTAAAATTTTTGGAAATCACCCCCAGTTATGCAATATATTCTTTCTTTAGAGTAGAAACTCACTGATTATATTACATCATTATTTTGATGCTGAGGAAATAAGCCAGTCACCTTGATTAGAGGAAACACCCTATCTCCTAATAAAACAATCACACACACACACACACACACACACACACACACTCACATATTTTCCAGTAAAGTGAATGATGACAACCTTCTGAGCATGGTTAATTTTATTCATTGTATGTTTTCCTCTAGTCTCTAAGGGAATAATCATATATCCAAGTTCCTGAGGCACTTCTGAACTCCTCATCCACCTCAGGAAATTTAACAGAGAATACATAGATCCTAGAAAATTAAGACTTTCAGGATATATCCCAGTATGGTTTTCTTGAATATAGTAATAAAGTTAGACTTACAAATTATCAGTTTGATTTTAAAAATAGAGTTCAAATGGTCAAAACATTGCCATGTAAAACAAAAATAAAACAAAATCACAAAAATCTGAACTCTATGCCTAAATTCCTTTCTAATTTTTCTCCATCTAGCTCACAGTCACCTCTCAGCATATCAGTGCTTAAACATAAGATTTGTTCATATATATACGTATATATATATATATATATATATACACACATATATATAATGCCTCATCATATTGTTTTTAAAAATTTTATTGTCTTTTAAAAAATCATTTAATTATTTTCAAGATAACCATTCTCTGCCTTTCTTTTTGTATTTCTTCATGAGAAAGACATGTCTTTTTTTTCTCTCTCTTTTTTCTCTGAGTTGCTTCTTCTCTGGAGCTGTTTCCATCTAGAAGAATTTCTTCACTTGCTTTCAAAACACTCTTTTCTTGTTGCCCTTTTCTTTAGTGGAAGCCCATCTTCTTACTTTGTCTACTCTACTTATTTCCAATTACCTGCCCGCCAGCTATCTTTACAAGCCAAAATCAACAATTATGTCATTTGAAGGGTCTAAACTGTCTTGCCACCAAGCTAAAATAGCATAAAAGAGGTAGATAATTTAATAAGGCAAGTATATGTTAAACATAAAGAGATTTTTTTTCATAATTTCAAATGCTATGAACTTATAGAAAAAGATTTGAGATAATATACTTGGATGAATTCTAAATAAGGAAGTACTTCAAATGAACATAGCCATAAAGTATAAAAGTGGAACAAAATTACTGAGCTACAGAATAAAACTAGAGTTAAAAGCAAAAATGTTAATGAATATATTTAAGCTTGTTTCAGACATATATTCTCCCACCCTATTCAATAATAATCAAATATAAATGTTAAAATATTTCCCAAATTAACATGAACTAATACAATAATTTACTTGATTGGCTCCTAGGAACAGTAACAACAGATTTACAAATAGACAAACAACTTAAATTTCTTAAGTAGCTTATTTTTGAAACAAGTCCTAGAGTGTGAAGTTTTTGTTCCCGAAATAATGATAATGAGAATTATCTATTAAATAGGATACACAGTTGGCTTCATCCGCCTCATAAACTTATACTCACTAATCAGGACTTGTTTGATCCTACGTGCGTGATATACATACACAGTTGCACCTATTTTGTAATGTATTTCCATTTAGAATATCAAGTGGGATTCATTCCTGGGATGCAGGGCTGGTTCAACATTCACAAATCAATCAACGTGATACATCACATTAATAAAAGAAAAGATAAGAACCATATGATCCTGTCAATCGATGCAGAAAAAGCATTTGACAAAATTCAACAACCTTTCTTAATAAAAACCCTCGAGAAAGTCGGGATAGAAGGAACATACTTAAACATCATAAAAACCATTTATGAAAAGCCCACAGCTAACATCATCCTCAATGGGGAAAAACTGAGAGCTTTTTCCCTGAGATCAGGAACATGACAGGGATGTCCACTCTCACCACTGTTGTTTAACATAGTGTTGGAAGTACTAGCATCAGCAATCAGACAACAAAAGGAAATCAAAGGCATCAAAATTGGCAAAGATGAAGTCAAGCTTTCACTTTTTGCAGATGACATGGAACACCTGATAGACTCCACCGAAAGTCTAATAGAACTGACCCATGAATTCAGCAAAGTCGCAGGATACAAAATCAATGTACAGAAATCAGTTGCATTCTTATACACTAACAATGAAGCAACAGAAAGACAAATAAAGAAACTGATCCCATTCACAATTGCACCAAGAAGCATAAAATACCTAGGAATAAATCTAACCAAAGATGTAGAAGATCTGTATGCTGATAACTATAGAAAGCTTATGAAGGAAATTGAAGAAGATATAAAGAAATGGAAAGACATTCCCTGCTCATGGATTGGAAGAATAAATATTGTCAAAATGTCAATACTACCCAAAGCTATCTACACATTCCATGCAATCCCAATCAAAACTGCACCAGCATTCTTCTCGAAGCTAAAACAAGCAATCGTAAAATTCATATGGAACCACCAAAGGCCCCGAATAGCCAAAGTAATTTTGAAGAAGAAGACCAAAGCAGGAGGCATCACAATCCCAGACTTTAGCCTCTACTACAAAGCGGCAATCATCAAGACAGCATGGGATTGGCACAAAAACAGACACATAGACCAATGGAATAGAATAGAAACCCCAGAACTAGACCCACAAAAGTATGACCAACTAATCTTTGACAAAGCAGGAAAGAACATCCAATGGAAAAAAGACAGTCTCTTTAACAAATGGTGCTGGGAAAACTGGACAGCAACTTGCAGAAGGTTGAAACTAGACCACTTTCTCACTCCATTCACAAAAATAAACTCAAAATGGATAAAGGACCTGAATGTGAGACAGGAATCCATCACAACCCTAGAGGAGAAAGCAGGAGAAAATGTCTTTGACTTCAGCCGTAGCAATCTCTTACTCGGCACATCCCCAAAGGCAAGGGAATTAAAAGCAAAAATGAACTATTGGGACCTCATGAAGACAAAAAGCTTCTGCACAGCAAAGTAAACAATCAACAAAAGTAAAAGGCAACCGACGGAATGGGAAAAGATATTTTCAAATGACGTATCAGACAAATGGCTAGTGTCCAAAATCTATAAAGAGCTCACCAAAAACCACACCCGAAAAACAAATAATCCAGTGAAGAAATGGGCAGAAAATATGAATAGACACTTCTCTAAAGAAGACATCTGGTTGGCCAAAGGCACATGAAAAGATGTTCAACTTTGCTCCTCATCAGGGAAATACAAAACAAAACCGCACTCAGATATCACCTCACGTCAGTCAGAGTGGCCAAAATGAACAAATCAGGAGACTATAGATGCTGGAGAGGATGTGGAGAAACGGGAACCCTCTTGCACTGTTGGTGGGAATGCAAACTGGTGCAGCCGCTCTGAAAAATAGTGTGGAGGTTCCTCAAAAATTTAAAAACAGACCTACCCTATGACCCAGCAGTAGCACTACTAGGAGCTTGCCTAAGGGATACAGGAGTACTGATGCATAGGGGCATTTGTACCCCATGTTTAGAGCAGCACTCTCAACAGTAGCCAAATTATCATCTATCAACTGATGAATGGATAAAAAATTTGTGGTTTATATATACAATGTAGTACTACGTGGCAATGAGAAAGAATGAAATATAGCCCTTTGTAGCAACGTGGATGGAACTGGAGAGTGTTATGCTAAGTGAAATAAGCCATACAGAGAAAGACAGATACCATATGTTTTCACTCTTATGTGGATCCTGAGAAACTTAACAGAAACCCATGGGGGAGGGGAAGGAAAAAAAAAGAGGTTAGAGTGGGAGAGAGCCAAAGCATAAGAGACTGTTAAAAACTGAGAACAAACTGAGGGTTGATGGAGGGTGGGAGGGAGGGGAGGTTGTGTGATGGGTATTGAAGAGGGCATTTTTTGGGATGAGCACTAGTGTTGTATGGAAACCAATTTGACAATACATTTCATAAAAAAATACAGTATCTTTGTTTTTTTGTTCAATTATCTTTAGCTTTAAGCTTTCTAAAAATGTATTCTTCCCAATTTCTTTTGCTGGTCCTGAATTGTTGATTTGTGAGAAAAGAATAAACAAGAAAATAGTTTTAGAAGACAGTTTTCATAAAATGCCCAACTAAATAGCACTTTTAAAATTCAAGTTTTCTAAATTGTAGACATTTTAATTCTCTGTTTGTTAATATTCATTAAGTATAAATTAGATAACATTAATTCATCAAATTCAAATGCAAGAAAATTCCATCTTCTCATATTCTTTTTTTTAATGTTTTTATTTATTTTTAAGAGACAGAGAGACAGACACAGAGCACAAGTGGGGGAAGGCCAAAGAGAGGGAGACACAGAATCAGAAGCAGGCTCCAGGCTCTGAGCTGTCAGCACAGAGCCCAACGCAGGGCTCAAACTCGTGAACTGAGAGATCATGGCCCAAGCCAAAGTTGGACACTTAACAGATTGAGCGATTCAGGTGCCCCTGTCTTCTCACATTCTAATGGATGCAGCCTAATGGCCCTCTAACACCACCAGCTCACACATTATGTCAGGAAAATATCCTAAGTACTCTCAGTCTGAAACAAAAATGTTGTACCGCCTAGCTGTTCATCATGGCCTTTGATTCAACTAGCATGCTTAACCCAAATCTGTAAATCAGAAAAGGGGAAACAAGCAGCATTTTAGGATATATACTTTTGCATTTTTCAACTTCAGAGCATTGTAATTTAGTAAATATGTGGGTAAGAATGAGTTCTAGCTCTGACACTTAAGAACCTAATACTCTGAGCCTCAGTTTCTACATGTGTAAAATAGGAATGATAATAGTACCCGCTTCATAATGTCTTTATAATGATTAAAAGAATTAATATATGTAAAAAGCTTATAGGAACACCTATCATGTAGTATGAGCTCAAGAAATAGTAGTAAGCAACATATACTTTTCATGTTCCTTTTCACAAACTCCTAAATACTGGACTTGGAGCTAAAACTTGAGGTAAAACTTTTTCACAGTGCTTGGGATCATATAGGTACATATCATTCTACCTCTTAAAAATTTCATGGTAAAACAGAAGGTCTCTGAGGCCCATGAAGTTCTCATTTCAAAGCTAAAACAAGATCTCATAAGTGTATTTCTTGTACAAACCACAATGCACTCATATAAAGAGAATATTCTTCACTTGGAAGGTTACAGAAGAGTAGAATGACCGTAGGTTTGCCTCATCCAATGAACAAAACTATATAACAATCAAATCCTCCTAAATACTCCAGAAATAGAACTGAAGAATGACAGAAAAAACTCCACAAGGTAAGAAGCCATAAGGTAAGAAGCCATGGTTGTATAGAAAGGCAATAGAGAGGGGCGCCTGGGTGGCTTGGTCGGTTAAGCCTCTGACTTCGGCTCAGGTCATGATCTCACGGTCCGTGAGTTCGAGCCCCGCGTCGGGCTCTGTGCTGACGGCTCAGAGCCTGGAGCCTGTTTCAGATTCTGTGTCTCCCTCTCTCTCTGCCCCTCCCCTGTTCATGCTCTGTCTCTCTCTGTCTCAAAAATAAAATAAAACGTTAAAAAAAAATTAAAAAAAAAAAAAAGAAAGGCAATAGAGAGAGGAGTACACAGGGGAACATACCAGAACACTTCCCTAAAGTCATTGGCTTGGAAAATGAGAGGGGCTGAATTTCTTGAGTCTTTGCAACCAGTAGGGCTTAAAGCCTAGAGTTTCAAAAGTCATTAGGTTGGTTGGTAAAGAGCCTCAAGGGCACTAGCTGCTCCTAGAAAAAAGGCAGGTAAACCACCCAAAGACAGACAGTGAGGAAACAGCAATATGAAGAGCAGGTAAACCTGCTAGGGCACACAGTGGGAAGATGATATCCTCTTCTCAGAGAACATCCCTGAGAGACAGCATTCTAAGAGATACCTCTCCAGGAACAGAGAAGCTGACTGGCACCATTTCCATCCCCACCTCTCAGCATGAGCACAGAGACACCTAGAGGAAGCAGTAATGTAGCAACAGTGGCTGCCTAACTTACATACACCAAGCTTTACCCCCATGTGCTATGGTTGGACTTACCTTCTCACCTTCTCAATTATGACTGCCTCAGTCCAAGCATGAAGGGCCCAGTCCCCAGGAGACCAGCACAAACCCATGCCCTCACCACATCACCTAACCAGAGAGTTCTGTAAGGACTCAATTCTGGTGGAGGTGCTGTCAGGTCTCATTTCCCAAGCAGACCAGAGCACACCTCATTAAAACTATCCAATTTCAGGCCAGGGATCAAACACTGTCCACAGCAGGCAAGTAGAGCCTCTGCATACAACAAGCCTGAAGAATATAGCAGCCAGAACACAACATCAGAGCATACATAGCACACACATGAGAATCTCACGGAAGCCCCAGGGAATTGCATGACTTCTTCTTAATAAGTCTTTACTTTCAGAAGCAAGAGAAATAACTGGGTTTCTAACACAGAGAAAAAGGCATAAATGTAGACAAAATGCATCAGGAATGAATTTATGCAAAATGGAAGAAAAAGATAAGGCCACAGCCAGAGATCTAACCAAAACAAATATAAGTAACATGTCTGATAGAGAATTTAAAGCAACAATCTAGACAGACAGAGACGGAGACAGAGACAGAGATTAGAAACAGGGTTGGTGCAATGTATAGCAGGCTGGAAGAAGCAGAGGAATGAATTATTGGCATAGAAGATAAAGTAATGTAAAAAAATGAAGCTGAACAAAACCGAAAAAGAATTATGCAACATGAGAATAGACATAGGGAACTCAGTGACTCCATCAAATGGAATAACATTTGTACTATATGAGTAGCAGAAAAAGAGATAGAAAAGGGGGCAGAAAATTTATTTGTGGAAATAATATTTGAAAACGTGTCTAAACTGAGGAAGAAAATAGACATCCAGATCCAGGAGACACAGAGAACTCCCATCAAAATCAACAAAAGGAGGTCAATGCCAATGTATATTGCAATTAAATTTCCACAATGTACTGATAAAAAAAAAAAAACTTAAAAGTAGGAAGACAAAAGAAGTCCTTAATGAAAAAAGGAAAATAAATAAGGATACATGGAAATTTCTCCACACAAAGTTGGCAAGCCAGAAGGGAATGGCATGTTATACTCAAAGTGCTGAATGTGAAAAATCTTCAGTCTACAATACTGTATTCAGCAAAGCTGGCATTCAGAATAGATGGAGTGATAAAGAGTTTCCCAGACAAATAAAAGCTAAAGGAGTTTGTGACCACTAAACCAGCCTTGCGAGAAACATTAAAGGAGACTTTTTGCATTCATAGAAGAGGACAATAGTGACAAGTACAAGAAAGAATGAGAGAAAATCTCTAAGAACAATAACAAAACAAGTGACAAAAAAGCACAAATACATACTATCAATAATTACCGTGAATGTAAATGGACTAAATACTCCAATCAAAAGACATTGGGAATCAGAATGGATAAAAAAAAAAAATACAAGACCTATCTATATGCTTCCTACAGAAGACTCATTTTAGACCTAAAGACACGTGCAGATTGAAAGTGAGGAGACAGAGAAATATATATCAGGTAAATAGATGTCAAAAGAAAGCCAGAGCAGCAATATTTATATTGGGCAAACTGCACTTTAAAACAAGCACTATAGCAAGAGATGAAGAAGGGCACTATATAAAAAGAAAATGAATAATACAATAAGAAGTTTTAAAAAAACTGTAAATATTTCTACACCCAACATAGGACAGGAAATATACATACATAAAAGACTTAACAAATATAAATGAACTCAACAATAATAATAAAATAATAGTAAGGGAATTTAACACCACATTTACATCAATGGACAGATCATCTAAACAGAAAATCAACAAGGAAAAAAGGCTCCGAAAGACACACTAGATCAGATAGACTTAACAGATCTATTTAGAACATTCCATCCTAAAACAACAGAATACTCAATCTTTTAAATCCTCATGGGATATTATCAAGAATAGATCAAACATTAGGTCACAAATCATGCTTCAACAAATACAAGATGATAGAGATTATAGCATCCATGTTTTCTAAACACAGAAATATGAAACTTGAAGTGTACCACAAGAAAAAATATGGAAATATTTCAAACATAGGGAAGTTAAAGAACATCCTACTGAAGAATGAAGGGATAAACCAACAAATTAAAAAGAGGATTTAAAAAATATGTAAACAAACAAAAATGAAAACATAATGGTCCAAAACCTTTGGAATGCAGGAAAAGTGGTCATAAGGGGGAAGTATATAAAATACAGGCCAACCTCAAGAATCAAGAAAAATCTCCAATATGCAACCGAAAATTATACCTGAGGAGCTAGAAAAAAAAAAAAAAACAACAAAAAGATGCTAAAGCCTGCAGAAGGGAAATAATAAAAATTAGAGTAGAAATTAATGGTATAGAAACAGAAAAAAAAAAAAAAAACAGTAGAACAGATCAATGAAACCAGGATCTGATTCTTTGAAAAAAATAATAAACTTCATGAACAACAAGCCAGACATATCAAAAAGAAATGAAAAAAACTCAAATAAATATAATTATGAATAAGAGAGGAGAGGTCACAACCAACACCATAGAAATATAAACAAATATAAGTTAATAATTTGAAAAATTATATGCCAACAAATTGTCCAATATGGAAGAAATGGATAAATTTCTAGAACAATAAACTACCAAAACTGAAACAGGGCGAAAAAGAAAAATTAGATCAATATCCAGCAAAGAAATTGAATCAGTAATCAAAAATTTCCCAAAACACAAAAGTATAGGGCAAGAATTCCCAGGGGAATTCTACCCAATACTTAAAGAAGAGTAATATCTATACTTCTCAAATTGTTACAAAAAATAGAAATGGAAGAAAAGGTTCAATACTAATGGTATTACACCAGCATTATATATATTTTTTGACAAAAGAATAGGTGTTTATTATTTTATTTTATTTTATTTTATTTATTTTTTATTGTTTTTTATATATGAAATTTATTGTCAAATTGGTTTCCGTACAACACCCAGTGCTCATCCCAACAGGTGCCCTCCTCAATGCCCATCACCCACTTTCTCCTCCCTCCCACCCCCCATCAACCCTCAGTTTATTCTCAGTTTTTAAGGGTCTCTTATGGTTTGGCTCCCTCCCTCTCTAACCTTTTTTTTCCCTTCCCCTCCCCCATGGGTTTCTGTTAAGTTTCTCAGGATCCACATAACAGTGAAAACATATGGTATCTGTCTTTCTCTGTATGACTTACTTCACTTAGCATAACACTCTCCAGCTCCATTCCATTGTGTATATAAACCACAATTTTTTTTTTATCCATTCATCAGTTGATGGACATTTAGGCTCTTTCTATAGTTTGGCTATTGTTTAAAGTGCTGCTATACACATTGGGGTACAAGTGCCCCTATGCATCAGCACTCCTGTATCCCTTGGGTAAATTCTTGCAGTGCTATTGCTGGGCCATAGGGTAGCTCTATTTTTATTTTTTTGAGGAACCTCCACACTGTTTTCCAGAGCAGCTTCACCAATTTGCATTCCCACCAACAGTGCAAGAGGGTTCCCGTTCCTCAATATCCTCACCAGCATCTATTGTCTCCTGATTTGTTCATTTTAGCCACTCTGACCAGAGTGTGTTATGCTAAGTGAAATAAGTCAGTTAGAGAAAGACAGATACCATATATTTTCACTCATATGTGGACCTTGAGAAACTTAACAGAAGACAATGGGGGAGGGGAAGGGAGAAAAAAGTTACACATACAGGGAGAGAGGCAAATCATAAGAGGCCCTTAAATACAGCGAACAAACTAAGTGTTTACGGGGGGGGGGGGTGGGAGAGGGGAAAGTGGGTGATGGGCATTGAGGAGGGCACTTGCTGGGATGAGCACAGGATATTGTATGGAAACCAATTTGACAATAAATTATATATAAAAAAGGCATACAAACTGGTAAACAAGAAGTCAAATATTCACTATTTGCAGATGACATGGCACTCTACATAATAAACCCAAAAGACATCATGAAAAATTGCTAGAACTGATACACGAATTCAGCAAAGTTGCAGGATACACAATCGATATACAGAAATTGGTTGTATTTCTATACAGCAGTAAAGAAGCAGCATAAAGAGAAATCAAGGAATCAATCTCATTTACAATTTCACCAAAAACCATTAAAAACCTAAGAATAAACCTAACCAAACAGGTAAAATGTCTGCCTTTGAAAAGTATAAGACACTTATGAATGAAATTGGTGATGACACAAAAAAATGGAAAAACATTGCATGCTTATGAATTGGAAAAAAATATTGTTAAAATGCCTATACTACAAAAATGAATCTACACATTTAATGCAATTCCTATCAAAATACCACCAACATTTTTCATGGAGCAAGAACAAGAATCCTAAAATTTGTGTGGAACAAGAGACCTCGAATAGTGAAAGAATATTGTAAAAGAAAAGCAAATTTGGAGGCATCCCTTTACCAGACTTCCAGTTATATTACAAAGCTACCATGACCAAGACAATATGGTACTGGCACAAAAACAGACACACAGATAAATAGAACAGAATAGAAAATCCAGAAAGGAACCCACAACTGTGTGACCAACTAATCTTCAGCAAAGCAGTAAAAAATATCCAAAGGGAAAAAAAAGTGTTTTCAACAAATGGTGTTTGGAAAACTGGACAGCAACTTGCAAAAGAAAGAATCTGGACTACTCTATTATACCATTCACAAAGACAAATTCAAAATAAATGAATGACCTAAATGTGAAACAGAAAACCATCAAAATCCTAGAGGAGAACACAGTCAATAACCACTTTGACATCGGCCATAGCAACTTCTCTTTAATTATGTCCCCTGAGACAAGGGAAACAAAAATAAAAAATGAACTATTGGGACTAAATCAAGATTAAAAGCTTCTGCATAGTGGAGAAAACCAACTTGTGATGAGCACTGAGTGTTGTATGTAAGTGTTGAATCACTAAATGTATACCAGAATCTAATATTACACTGTATGTTAGCTAACAGGAATTTAAATAAAAACTTAAAAATTACTCTTCACCTGATAATGATGAATGCAAAACAAATCAGAATTTTAACACAAAATACATAAAGTATGAATTGTAGATTCTGGTAAATCATTTTCTTTTATTTTTTAATAAATAATTTTCATACAGAAGTAATGACTTATTTATGGAAAATGGGTTGCTAATTTTCAACTACTGATTTTTAAATATATATGTATATAGATACATATATATGTATATGTATGTATATATGTATATTTTATATTTATACACATATATAGGTAATATCTATGTATATATACACATAGATATGTATGTATGTGTGTATATGTATGTATGTATATGTGCATATGTGTATATATATGTATATGTGTATACACATATGTGTATATGTGTATACACACACACATACACATATACATATATATAGGCAGTTTCCATAATTGGGCTACTGTTGAAAATGCTGCCATAAAGATTAATGTGGATGTGTACCATAGAATTAGTGTTCTTGTATTCTTTGGGTTAATACCTAGTAATGCAATTTTTGGATCACAGGGCAATTCTATTTTTCACTTTTGAGAAACCTCCATACTGTTTTTGAGAGTGGTTACAACAGTTTGAATTCCCAACAGTGCAAAAGTGTTCACGTTTCTCCACATTCTTGCTAACACCTGTTGTTTCTTGTGCTGTTGATTTCAGCCATTCAGAGAGCTTTGAGGTCATACCTCATTGCAGTTTTGTTTTGGATTTCCTTGATAATCAGTGATGTTGAACATGTTTTTATGTGTCTGTTGGCCATCTGTATGTATTCCTTGGAAATATATCAATTCATACTTTTTCCCCATTTTTAACTGGATTATGATTTTAAAATATTTAAAATTTTTAAATTCCTTAATATATTTTAGATACTAACCCTTTATCAGATATGTCATTTGCAAATATCTTCTTCCATTACATAGGTTGCCTTTTAGTTTTGTTGATTGGTTACTTCGCTGTGCACAAGCTTTGAATTTTGATAAAGTTCCAATAGCTTATTTTTGCTTTTGTTTCCCTTGCCTTAGAAGACATATTTAGAAATAAGTTACTATGGCCAGGGTCAAAGAGGTTACCGCCTGTGTTCTTCTCTAGTATTTTAATGATTTCCTGTCTCACATTTAGGTCTTTCATTCATATTCATATCATATTCATATCATTTCATTCATATATTCATACACAAACAAGTTTGTGTAAGGTGTAAGAAAGTGGTCCAGATTCATTCTTTTGCACGTGGCTGTTCAGTTTTCCCAACACCATTCATTGAAAAGTCTTTTTCCCATTGGGTATTTTTTCTGTTTTGTCAAAGGTTAAGTGATCATATAGTTGTGAGTTCATTTCTGGGTGGTTCTAGTCTGCTTTTTTGGTCTGTATAGCTATATTCTTGCCAGTACCCTATTGTCTTGATCACTCCAGCTTTGTAATATAGCTTGAAGTTGAGAATTGTGATGCCTCTAGCTTTACTTTGTTATTTCAAAGTTTCTTTAGCTATCTGGGATCTACTGTGATCGCATACAAGTTTTAAGATTGTTGTAGCTCTGTGAAAAATGATACTAGCATTTTGATAGGGATTGTATTGATAGTGTGGATTGCTTTGGGTAATATAGACATTTTAACAATATGTTTTCTTCCCATTCATTAGCACGGAATATCTTTCAGTTACTTTGTGTCACCTTCAATTTATTTAGTCAGTGGTTTATAGTTTTCAGATCACAGGTCTTTCACCTATTTGGTTAGGTTTATTCTTAGGTATCTTATGGTTTTTGGTGAAATTGTAAATAGGGTTGATTCCTTAATTTCTCATTCTGCTGCTTCATTATTGGTGTAGAGAAATGCAATATATTTCTCTATGTTTATTTTGTATCTTGCAACTTTAATGAATTTGTGTGTCTGTTCTAGCAATTTTTGGTAGTCTTTCAGGCTTTCTATATAGAGTATCATATCATGTGCAAATAAAGAAGCTGACTTCCTCTGACCAATTGGAATCCCTTTTATTTATTATCACTTTGCTGTTGTTGTCTGATTGCTGTGCCTAGGATATCTAGTAGTAGGTTAAACAACAGTGATGAGAGTGGACGTCCTTGCATTGTTTCTGACCATAAAGGAAAAGATCTCAGTTTTTTCAACATTGAGGATGAAATTATCTGTGGGTTTTCCGTATGGCCTTTATTATATTGAGGTATGTTCCCACTAACACTATTTTGTTGAGTGTTTTTATCATGAATGGAGTTTGTCCTTTGTCAAATGCAGTTTTGCATCTACTGAAATGACCATATGGTTCTTGTCTTTTCTTTTGTTAATGCAGTGTATCATAATGATTCATTTGTGAATATTGAACCATGCTTGCAATGCAGAAGGAAATGTCACTTGATCATGGTGGTTGATCTTTTAATGTACTGTTGGATTCAGTTTGTTAGAATTTATTTTGAAAATGTTACATCCATATCCATCAGGGATATTGGACTGTAGTTCTCTTCTTTTAAAGGAGTCTTTGCCTGGTTTGGTATCAGGGTAAATCTGGCTTAAGAGAATGAATTTGGAAGTTTTACTTCCACTTCTATTTTTTGGAATAGTTTGAGAAAAAAGGTATTAACTCTAACAGTTTGTTAGATGTCAACTTTGAAGCCATTTGCCCATAGACTTTTGTTTATTGGAAGAGTTTTTATTACCAATTTCCTTGCTTGTTATTGCCCTGTTTACATTATCTATTTGTTCCCCTTTTTTAAGGGTATTTTAAGTTTTTGGTATTTTAAGTTTTTAGGTGTTTATCCATTTCTTCCAGGTTGTCCAATTTTTGGCATATACTTTTTCATAATATTATCTTATATTGCTTGAATTTCTGTGGTGTTGGTTGTGATATGTCCACTCTCACTTGTGATTTTATTTATTTGAGTCAATTCTATTTTGTTTTTGATAGGTTTGTCTGAGGGTTTATCAATTCTATTAATGATTTCAAAGAACCATCTCCTCGGTTCATTGATCTGTTTTATTGTGGATTTGTTATTGTTGTTGTTTTTAGTTTCTATATCATTTCTTTCTGCTCTAATCTTTATTATTTCCCTTCTTCTTCTGGCTTTAGGCTTCATTTGTTGCTCTTTTCTAGCTCCTTTATGTGTAAGTTTACATTGTTTATTTGAGATTTTTCTTCCTTCTTATGGTAGGTGTGTATTGGTATATACTTCTCACTTAGGACTTATTTTGCTGCATCCTAAAGGTTCTGTACCATCAGGTTTCTATTTTCATTTTTCCATATATATTTTTTAAATTTTTTTCTTTGATTTCCTTGTTGACCCATTCATTCTTTAGTAGCATGTTATTTAACCTCCACATATTTGTGGTCTTTCCAAACGTTTTCTTGTCACTGACTTCAATATTCTTACTGTTGTGGTCAAAAATATGCATGTTATTATCTCAATTATTTTGTATTTTTTGAGGTGTGATTTGTGACCCACTATGTGATCTATTCTGGAGAATATTCCATGTGTACTCAAAAAGAATGTGTATTCTTCTGCTTTGGTATGGAGTGTTCTTTATATACCTATTAAGTCCATCTGGTCCAGTGTGTCATTCAAAGCTATTGTTTCCTTGTTGATTTTCTGCTTAATTTGTTCAGTGCTGTGAGTGGGGTGTTAAATTCCTTTATCATTGTATTATTATCATCACTGAATTTCTTTATGTTATGAATTGTTTTATATATTTTGGTGCTTCAAGTAGAGGACATAAATATTTACAACAAATATCACTTCTTGTTGGAAGGTCCCCTTTATTATGATATAGTGCACTTCTTCAGCTGTTGTTACTTTTTGGTTTAAAATTTAACTTCTGATATATGTATTGTTACTCCAACTTTTTTAAGTGTCATTTGCATGACACATGTTTCTCCATCCCCTTAATTCAATCTATAGGTGTCATTAGGTCTAAAATGAGTCTCTGGTAGGCAGCATACAGATGAATTTTGTTTTTATCCCCCTTCTGAGACCCTATCTCTTTTGATTGGAGTGTTTAATCCACTTACATTCAGAGTAATTATTGATAGATACGTATTTAGTGTAATATCATTCCTGTTCATTTAACTGTTTCTGAATATGTTCTCTGTTTCTTTCTTGTCTTGTCTTTGTCACTTTTAGTAGTTCCTCTCCACTCAAAAAGTTCCCTTTAATATTTCTTGCAGAACTCCTTTAGTGGTCACACTTTAGTTTTAGTTTTTGTTTTTGTTTTTTGTTTTGTCTGGGAAACTTTTTTTTTTAGTTTATTTATTTATTTTGAAAGAACGAGAGAACTAGCAGAGGAGGAGTATAGAGAGAGAGGGAGAAAATCTGAAGCAGGCTTTAAACTGACAGCAGAGAGTCTGATGCAGGGCTCAAACTCATGAACCATGAGACCATGACCTGAGCCAGAGTTGGACATTTAACCAACAGCCACCAGTCTCCCCTGTCTGGGAAACTATTTATTTTTCCTCTTCTGAGTGATAGCATTGCTGGATAGAGTGTTCTTGGCTGCAGATTTTTCCCATCAGCATGTTGAATATATCATGCCACTCCCTTCTGGCTTGCCAAGTTTCTGTTAAGAGATATGCTGCTAACCTTATTGGTCTTCTATTGTAAGTTAAGAACTTATGTTTTGCTGATTTTAATATATATTTTTTTCCTTATCACTATACTTTGCAATTTAATTACAATATGTCTTGTTGGCCATTTTCTGATTTTGTTGATATGCCTTGTGGATATGAATATCTGTTTCCTTCCCCAGATTAGGAAAGTTTTCAGCTATTATTTCCTTGGATAAATTTTCTGTCTCCTTTTCTCTCTTTGTTTCTTCTAGAACTCCTATAATACAAATGCTATTATATTTGTTGATGGAGTCACTGAGTTCCTAAGACTATTCTCATGTTCCATATTTTTATTTCTTGTATTCAACTTCATTATTTTTCAGTATTTTATCTTCTATACCACTGGTTCTTCCCTCTGTTTCTTCCATACTTGTTTTCAATGAATCAATTCTGGTTGGAATATCAGTGATTGCATTTTTCTTTTATGATTTTTTTAATTTTTTTTTATCTCTGCAGTGTGTGCATCCCTAAAGTCTTCCATTTTTATCTCAAGTCCAGTGAGTATCCTTATGATTGTTGCTTTATATTTTCCATCAGGCATATTATATATGTTTCACTTAGATCTTTATCTATGACCTTACCTTGTCCCATTTGGGATTAATTCTTCTGTCTTGGCATTTTGTCTCTGTCTTATATATGTTTTAGAAGCCCGTTATGTTTCCTACTCTTGAGAACAATGCTTTTATGAAGAATAGGTCATATAGTGTCCAAGGTCTGGTACTTCAGGGAGTGACTCTGGTGTGTGTTGTTGTGATTTAGCTACTCCATTCCAGTCATCTACAGAGGCTCTCTTTGCCTACAGTGGGCAATGTGTGGTCCTTGGCCACAATGTGCAAGGTTTAACTAGGTGTGCTCTGGCCTACTTGTTAAATGACATCTGATACCATTTCCACTAGAACTGAAGCCCTGTTGAACTCTGGTAGTGAGATATGTTGTGGACATGGGTTTCTGCTCATCTTCAGAAGAAGAGTCATGCCACACTGGGAATGATGCATATTTGACTGAGAAGGGCAGTACCACCAGATCACAGGTGTGTAGAACTTGGTGAAAGAAGGTTAGGCAGCCAGTGCCTGCTCTGTGCTATTTTCCACAGGTAGCTATGTGTTAATCCTGAGGGTCAGTGGAAAGAAATATTGCCAGCTATCTCCTTTGCCCCAGAGAGGAGTCTCCATGCATACTGCCTCTCAAGAGAGCACCATGCAAGGAACAAACTGTCTTCCCACTGTGTGTCCCAGGAATTTTACAGGTTGATATTTCCCCACTATGTGCCTCTAGATTATTTTCCTGCCTTCTCTCCAGGAATAGTGCAGTGCCCTCTGATCTCTATCTCAGCCTAGATTAGTTACTTTTTAAAACTCTAGGTTTTATGGATTTGGTGTGGGCAGGTACCTGTGTTGCTCTTCTGGGGGAGGGTCTTGTCATGCTGGGATTGAGTCAGACTTGACTGACAAAGGAAATCATGCCAGAGCACAAAAGTGTGGGACTTGGTGTAAGCATTAGTAAGGAATGCAGTATTGTGGATTAACTACTTTCTACAGGTAGAAATTGATCATGCAATTTCCTTTATGCTGAAGGGTGGGAGAAAGAAATGGTGCCAGCCAGTCCCTTTGTCTCCAGAGAGGTGTCTCTATGAATTCTATCTCTTAGGGATGTGTTCTAAGAAGAGCAAATAATCTCACCAATGTGTGCCTCAGGAGTTCTTTAGGTTGATGTTTCCAAGCTGTTTTCCTCAGGGTTGTTTGCCTGCCTTCTATCCAAGAGTAGGCCAACACCCTCAGGGCTCTATCTAGCCAAACCCACTGACCTTTAAAACTGCAGTCTATAAACCCTACTAATAGCAGGCATCCAGGAAAATCAACCCTTCTTTTCCCATCCAAAGGCTTTGGGGAAATGTTCTCCTTGTCCATTGACCTTTGTGCCCTTCTCTCTTTTACCTTTCTTTGTGACAATGACTCCCTTCCCTCCACAACACTCATGATCTGTTTCTCCCCCAAACAACATCTCTTCACTTCCTACCTTCTTCAGTGTGGCTTCTTCTCTCCCATTAGTTGTGGAGTTTGCTCTGTCAGCCTTCAGGTTGATTTCTCATGGATTTAGAATGATTTGTTAATTATCTAGTTGTGTCTGAGGGATCAGAGAAGCATAGGACCTTCCTACTTCACTGTCATTTTAGATCTTCTTCCCAACTACTGATTTTTATATCAGGTTTTAAATAATTAACACCAAGAAATAAGTGTTTGGACGTTATGTATATATATATATATATATATATATATATATATATATATATATATTTCTATTCTCAGAAAATGTCATGGTACCATCCCATCTCATTATTACCTCCTCATTTCTTCCCTCACCCACACGATTTGTACCATATTTAGGGAGACACTAAACCTTGGTGATTAAGAGCCCATGCTATGTAGCCTGACTGCCAGAATTCACATTCTTACTCTGCCATTTAAAAGATGTTTGACTTTCAGTAAATTAATTAGGTTATTTCAAACATAATTACCTCATTTATTAAAATAAATGACACTAGTAGTGTCTACATTAAATTATAATGGGGTTGTTGCAAGTGTTCAGAAATGCATCCAAAGAAGGTAGAACAGACCTCAGAACAGAGTAAAAACCCAATAACAGGTATCTATATTAATATTTATTCAGAACCATTCACTATAATATCAGAAACCACAGACAATTTATTTTCTGATTTTGCCTCAGTCTCAAAGAACTCTGAAAGAATAGTCATATTACTACTATTTTAGCACATAGTCACATAGTATATATTCTAATATCAGTCAGTACTGGCATAGTAAAGATTAAATGACATTACTTTTTACTTGTGCCTCTGGTGTAATATTATATATACACCAGTATCCAATCAAAGCCATATCAGTGTTATGCCCAGAATTCATGATCCCCAAAGACCACCAGGGCCCCCGAGTCTGATGCAAAAGCAAAGAGCCTTTATTCAAACTAGCTCGAGCTCAATCCCCTACCTGCACCGACGCAGTGGTGAGATGCCAGAGAGAGTCAGCAAGTTTTAAAAGCAAAAAGGTTTTATAGGGGTCTAGAGGTAGTTGGTGAGGTAATGGCTGTGGCCTTAGCCAATTGGCTGGGGAAGGGTCGTGGCCTCAGCCGATTGGCTGGGGAAGGGTTGGAGTCCTGTTACACAGGTCACCAGGCGTGTTTTGATCAGGATGTTTGAACGGGTGAGTGGGAGGTTACTCAAGGGGAGGAGGTGTGGTCTGAGCTTTCTGTGATTTTCCCGGAAAGGGGCCATGTCAGGGACATCGTCACTCAAGTTGGAGGACACAGAACAAGATGGAGTCAGCCAAGGTAGGTCCGCTCTTTCATTCCCCCCTTGTCATGTAGCTTGTGGACCCAATCATGGCAGGAGCTGCATTCTATTTTGTCCTCTTCTGTTATTATGTGTTCGCACTGAGCACAGAGGACCATTAGTTGGGTGGCCCCCACGCGATCCCTGATAAACTGGACCAGTTTGTTGATTATACAGGGTCCTAGGGTTACTAGTAGGAGCAGGATGGAGAGGGGTCCGGCAAGGGCCGAGATGAGGGTAGTTAATCAAGGAGACCAGTTGAACAAAGACTCGTACCAGGACTGAGATTGTTCTCTCTCTAACTTTCGTTTTTGTAGCCCTTCCCTTATGAGGGCCATAGATTCTTTTAGGACCCCTGAGTGATCAACATAAAAGCAACATTTTTCCCCTAGGGCTGCACGTAGTCTTCCTTGCTGCAGGAATAATAAATTTAATCCCCTTCTTTTTTGGAGTACTACTTCTGATAAGTAAGTAAGGGATTCCTGTAAATGAGAAATTGATTTTTCAATTCTTTCTATGTCTAAGTCAATGGTTGCCCTTAGCGTTCCATAGTTTTTGTCCTGGATGATGAGTAAGGATATTCTGGTCCCCGCCCCCACTAATCCCAATCCCAAGAGCACAGCCAGAGTTAGGGTTGTAATAGGCTCTCTTTTACTTTGGGGGTTAGCAGAGCCTAACCTGATAAGTATTTCTCCCCCCGAATGGTATACTAACTTGGGGATCAACTACACGAGTATGCAGAAGCTTTCCTTCGAGGAGTTAAGGACCTGGGAGTGGACACAGTGAGTAAGGCCGCTGGAACAGGCCCACCATGCATTTTCAGGGGGAAGTAGATAACAGTAGATAACAGTCTCCCTGGGGACTGTTAGGGTTTCATTACAGAGATGTGACTGCCTGGGGGGCACATGGCCTATACAAGTGCCTTGCCCTGTTACCGCCTGGAGGGTTAGTCTTGCCGTAGCCTGCTGCCATCTGCAGGAGCTAGAGTTGGAGGCTGTTGTATAATTGCCTTGAATGGCAATACCTTCATAATATGGGGGCCAGACATCCAGACAGAGCCAACAGGACTTGGTCAAGTCGGGCCTAGAAGTGTTTAGTACCTGGTATGCTCCTACAACCATGCTCCACAGGAGGTCTGCATCAGATAGTAAGTTGTGACCTGGGGCAGGAGATGCAGGTGACGCTCTGGTAGGGACAGGGGATGTGGAGGGCCGTTTGGCTGGGGCCTGGGTGTTTCTGGACATGGCCGTCCGGGCGGGGGAAGGTCGGGGAACTAGTACTTGGTTGGGTCCTACCCTTGTGGGGGACTATTGGGTAAGGGGAGTCGCTTGCATTCGGAGGGTAAATAACGCTTCCTTGTCTTTGGCTCCTGGCCTAACCCGGTCGTATATCCTGAGTCCCCAGGTTTTTCCACTCTCCCATCCTGTTGTTTTTTCACCTTGGCTTGTAAAGGATATAACTATGGGATTACTGCGCCCCCAGACATATGGCTGCCGGGGGCCACTGGGCCACTTTACCACGATGAGATCTCCAGTGCGTGGTGGGGTCCAACAGATGTGCCCCATCGAGATACATGACCGGAGGCACAAAAGTAGTCAGCCGTGTCCCCGCATGTGCGCGAGCGAGAGTGGCCAGGGCAGACATAGAAATAAAGGTTCTGCGCATGGAATCCGGGGCATATGGTGACAAGGGGAACAGAGTTTGCAGGTCTACGCAAAGTTCTGGGAACCAAGTGTCCTTGGGGTGGCTCTGGGAGGTCTGATTAAGTACTGTCCCCGAGCTGGTGTCTATGATCTGCCAGGTGATGTTTTGGGGGGCGTGGGGACTCCCGGCAGCATGAGCAGTGACAAGCAGAGCTAACAGAGTTACCAATATTAGGTGGGTCGAATGCGCTATAGCTTGAGCTTGAGTGGGTTGTGTTGGTCCCCATTGATGGCCCATCGCATGACGAAGTCCTTCTGGATGGGGGAGGGGTCCGCTGGCCGAACGTGGGTGTGATGGACCCAGGTCGTGATGCTGTCTACCTTGAGAGCTGTGGGGGTTGTCAGCACCACGATGTAGTGTCCCTTCCAGCACAGCTCAAGGGTCTCTCTGTGGTGCCTCTTGACGTAGACCCAGTCTCCCGGCCTGTACTGATGAGGTGTCGGGGTCGGGCCAGCCTCGTAGATGGCACGGAAGCATGGCCAAATGGCCTCGTGCTCCTTCTGGAGCCCTCTCAAGGAAGGAAAAAGTTCTTGATCTTTAAACTCAGCAAGAAGTTCAGCTTGAAGGTTGGGAATAACAGGGGGTGGCCTGCCAAACATAATCTCGTAGGGAGTAAAACCCAAGGTGTAAGGAGTGTTCCTAACCTGGTAAAGGGAGTACGGTAGGAGAGTCACCCAGTCCCCGCCAGTCTCCATGATTAATTTGGTAAGGGTCTCTTTTAGGGTTCTATTCATTCTTTCTACCTGTCCTGAGCTCTGGGGCCTATAAGCACAATGTAATTTCCAGTTTGCCCCCACCGCCTTGGCTACTGCCTATGTTACCTGACATAATAGCTGGTCCATTGTCTGTTCCTATCATGGCAGGAAAACCATACCTGGGTAAGATGTCTTCTAGTAGCTTCTTAGCCACCGTCTGAGCCGTTTCATGCTTGGTTGGGTATGCCTCCACCCAGCCAGAGAAGGTGTCTGTAAATACTAAAAGATATTTATAACCATACTTTCCTGGTTTGACTTCAGTTAAGTTGACTTCCCATTGGGCTCCTGGTCTGGTGCCTCTGAGCCTGGTTCCTTTTTTATTTGATGTGGCTCTTGCATTGGTGAGTTGGAAGGTCTTGCAGGCAGATACAACTTGCTCTATTTTGGTGTCCTGTTGGTGAATCTTGATTCTGGCATGTCGAATTAAGTCTTTTAATTTTCGGGCCCCCATGTGAGTAGACCAATGCATGTGCTCTAATACTGAGACTGAGCCGGTCTGGCAGCATGAGCTCCTTGTTAGGTGTATACCACCATCCCTTTATCTCCTGGGCCATGGGGAGTTTCTTGATCTGATGCAACACCTCCTGGGAATATTTGGGCTAGTCTGGTAAAACTGGGTCTCCCGGGTCTGGTAGTTGTATGGTCATGGTGGGGACTGAAGTAAGGGTTACTGCCTTGGCTGCCTGGTCAGCCTTTTGATTACCTCTAGCTACCAGGTTATCAGCTTTCTGGTGCCCTTGGCAGTGGATAATGGCTAGCTTGGCAGGAAGCCATAAGGCCGTAAGCAGGTCAAGTATCTCCTGCTTATTTCTTATAGTCCGTCCTTCTGCAGTCAGTAACCCCCTCTCCTGATAAATTGCCCCATGAATACGAGCTGTGGCAAATGCATAACGGCCGTCTGTGTAGATGTTAAGCCGTTTTCCAGCTCCCAGTGTCAGCGCCTTGGTGAGGGCTATGAGCTCTGCTCGCTGGGCTGACCTTTCAGAGGGTAGAGCCTCCGCCCATATGGTGTCCGTTTTGGTGACCACCGCTGCACCCGCATGCCTGTGTCTGTCCTGCACAAAGCTGCTGCCATCAGTGAACCAAGTAGCCTCTGCATCAGGGAGGGGCCAGTCGGTCAGGTCCATCCAGAATCCATGTACTTGTTCCAGGATTCCCGCACAGTCAAGTAGTGGAGCACCTAGGTCAGGGACAGGCAGCAGGGTTGCAGGATTGAGGGCCGCACTGGGGTGGAACCGCACCCGTGGAGGGTTGAGTAGGAGGCTCTGGTAATGAGTCATACATGTGTTGCTCATCCATCTATCAGGAGGCTGTTTCAGGACTCCTTCAATGGCGTGTGGGGTCATGATCCAGATCTCCTGTCCTAGGGTCAGTTGGTCAGTTTGTCTGCGTCCTTGACTAGGAGTGCTGTCACCACAAAAATTCTTAGGCATGGCAACCAGCCGGCAGCCACTGGGTCTAGCTTCTTGGACAGGTAAGCCACTGGGCGGTTCCAGGGGCCTAAGGCTTGAGTTAGAACACCTTTTGCTATTCCCTTATGTTTGTCTACAAAGAGGTGGAACAGCCTCGTAATGTCTGGTAGGTCCAGGGCTGGGGCACTTAGAAGGGCCTTTTTTAACTGATTAAAGGCAGTTTCTTCTTTTTCAGCCCATTTGTTTTCCCCTCCTTGGTAGCTTCATATAGGGGCTTGGCGATCTCAGCAAAACCTGGAACCCAGAGGCGGCAGTAGCTGGCCGATCCTAGGAATTCCCTTACTTCTCTTCAGGAGGTGGAAGTAGGGATCTTTAGGACAGTTTCTTTTCTGGCATCTGATAACCACCGCTGTCCGCCCTCCAGGATATATCCCAGATAACTTACCCTCTCCCTGCATATCTGAGCCTTCTTCATGGATGCCCAGTACCCTAAGGCCCCCAGGGTAGCCAGCAGGTCCTGGGCCCCTCGCTCACAGTCTTTGGCCATGTTGGCAGCAATCAGGATGTCATCTATGTACTGTAGGAGGGTGAGGCCAGGGTGCTCCCTTCTGTACTCACCCAGGTCCTCAAGTAGTGCCTCTTAGAAGATGGTGGGTGAATTTTTGAATCCCTGAGGCAGCCGTGTCCAAGTGAGTTGCCCACTGTAGCCCTCTTCCGGATCATGCCACTCGAAGGCGAACAAGGGTTGGCTTTGGGGTGCCAGCAGCAGACTGAAGAAGGCGTCCTTTAAATCTAGTACAGTATACCAGACCCTGGAGGGTGCCGAGGAGCTCAAGAGAGTATATAGGTTGGGAACAGTTGGGTGTATGTCCGTGACCCTCGTATTTACTTCCTGGAGGTCTTGTACCAGTCAGTAGTCATTTGTGTGAGGCTTTTTGACCGGCAGTAGGGGGGTTTTCCAGGGAGACTGGCAAGGAACTAGTACTCCTAGGCTTCGTAGTCTCTGGATGTGTGGCTGGATCCCCTTCTGGGCCTCCTGAGACATGGGGTATTGTTTGATCCTTACTGGAATGTCTCCTGGCTTGAGCTCTACCAGGACTGGGGTCCTGTGAGTGGCTAGTCTTATCCCCCATGTCTCTGCCCAAACTGAGAGGAATTCTTGTAGCCATCTGTCTATATTATCCTCTCTCAGGAGCACCTCCTGGTGGAGGCAGTATTCATCCTCCAGTTTCTTGGTCAGGACCTGGATGGGGTGGCCCTTGCCATCGGTGACCTGAGACCCCCCTTGTCTGAACGTTATCAGAACTCCAATCTTGGTCAGTAAGTCCCGTCCTAACAGCGGGTAGGGGCATTCTGGTATTAACATAAAGGAGTGGGATACCTGGCCCATCCCCAAATCTACCGTTCTTCAGGTTGTCCATGAATACTGGCTCATACCAGTTGCCCCTTGTACCCAGGACTTCTTGCTGGCTAGTTTTCCTTGTGGGGTGCAGAGGACCAAATGTTGTGCTCCGGTGTTGACGAGGAAGTCAACAGGGGTCCCCTCCACTTTAAGAGTTACCCTGGGTTCAGGGAGAGGGTCCGAACCCCGACTCCCCTAATCACTCAGTTCACCTAGCTCTAGGACTTATACTCGATCAGTCTTGCTTCCCTTCCCGCCGGCCTTTTTTGGACAATCTCGGGCCCAATGCCCTATCTCCTTGCAGAATGCGCACTGATCTTTCTGCAGCCTCTGCTTCTCCCCCTTGGTGGTTCCTTTACCTTTTCTTGCATCGTCCGCCAGCTGCCGGAGATGGCGGTCTCATTCCTCGGGGGAGTCAGCAGTGGTAGCTAGTAGTATTCTGGCCAGGTCTCTAGTCTGCTTACTGCTGGCAGCTGACATGGTGCAAACCTGCTTGTCCTCAGGAGACTCCTGGTTATTATATACCTTTTTGGCTACCACCAGTAAGTCCTGCAGACTTTTTTCTCCTAGTCTATCTATTTTCCATAATTTTTTCCTAATGTCTATGGCCGATTGGTTTACAAAGGCCATGATAACAGCTGCCTTGCTTTCCGGAGCCTCTGAATCCATGGGGGTATAGGTACGGAATGCCTCCATGATCTGTTCTAAAAAGGCAGCCGGAGATTCATCTTTTTCCTGTTGCACATTTCCTACCTTGGCCAAATAGGTTGGCTTCCTAGCAGTCATTCGGAGATCCCCCATTAGAGTCTGGCCGTAGACCCAGAGCCTCTCCTTACCTTCTGCCATGTTGAAATCCCACTGGGGCCAAGTTAAGGGGAAGGAGGCGTCTATCTGAGCCTGGTTGGTGGTGGGATTCCCGTCTGTGCCCGGAACTAGTTTTCGGTCCTCACTGAGGATTCTTTCTCTTTCTTCAGTCGTGAACAGGACCTGCAAAAGCTGCTGGCAATCATCCCACGTGGGCTGATGAGTAAAAAGAACAGAGATTAATAAATCAATAAGCCCTTCCGGTTTCTCAGAAAACTTAAGATTCTAAGCTTTCCAATTGTAGAGGTCACTAGTGGTGAAAGGCCAATAGTGATGGGGCTGATTCCCCTCCGCCTCTGGGAGTCTGGGGGCTCGCAGGAGCAGAATAGTGGAGTCGGCAGCAGAGGTGGACTGCTCCCTCTGAGCTCTTTGTCCAGTAAAGGGCGGGCTTCCAACTGGAGCATTTCCACCTCCCTCTCTGGGAACAGCGTCTGCCTTCCCCGGAGTGGGAGGATGGTGTTCTTCTGGCATCCTAGGGGGATTATACGGAGGAGGAAAAATTAATTTTTCTTCAGTCCTCTCCCATAGGACAGGGTAGAGGGGTGTTGAAGGCTGGGTAAGACTTTGCTTGTTTTCCTTCTTCTCTGTCCCTTGCAAAGCAAGAATGGGTTTTGGCTCTGGAGGGAGTGGGGTAGGAAGGGCTTAAGCCAAGAGGGTGGGTCTTCTACAATGCCCTGCCAAGTGATAATGTAAGGGAGCTGATCAGGATGGCCCATCTTAGGCTGAGATATGATACCTCTGACTCGGTGGATGGTAGGGAGGTCGAAGGTCCCCTCTGGTGGCCATCCGACATTGAAAGCTGGCCACTCGCTAGAACAAAAAACCTGCCACCAACCCTTTCAGACTTCCGCACTGAGTTTGTTAGCTCTTCCCCTGACATCCTTAAAGTGATCAATCATAATACTTAGAGGAGTAGTCTGAGTCTGTCCCATAATGTCCGTTCAGTAAGTCCACAGAGCAAAACAGAGAAACACAGAAACAGACAAACAGAGGGCCCCTAGAAAGAGTCCTCCAACTCCATGGAAGCAAAACTGAAAGCTAGACGACGGCCTCGTCTCAGATCTTTGAGGGGAATCCACGTCCCTCAAGAAAGGAGGATCAGAACATCTTCTGAAACTCCCAGCCCGTGGTCCTCCAGTGCATCCACTTAGACTGCACTGGGCACTACCAGAATTTCAGAAATGAGCTCACACAGAAAAGACGGAATGAACAGACACTAACCGTGGCCAGTCAGGCTCTCTGGGTAGGGGGTCCCTCGGGGGTCTTGGGGATCCCGGATGAGCCCCCAAATGTCATGCCCAGAATTTGTGATCCACAAAGACCATAGGGGAGCCGAGTCTGATGCAAAAGCAAGGAGCCTTTATTCGAGCTAGCTCGAGCTTAATCCCCTACCTGCACCGACACAGCAGTGAGATGCCAGAGAGAGCCAGCAAGTTTCAAAAGCACAAAAGTTTTATAGGGGTCTAAGGGCAGTTGGTGAAGTAATGGCTGTGGCCTTAGCCGATTGGCTGGGGAAGGGTCGTGGCCTCAGCCGATTGGCTGAGGAAGGGTAGGAGACCCGTTATGCAGGTCGCTGGGCATGTTTTGATCAGGAAGTTTGAACGGGTGAGCGGGAGGTTACTCAAGGGGAGGAGGCGCAGTCTGAGGTTTCTGCGATTTTCCCGGAAAGGGGCCATGTTGGGGACATAGTCACTCAGGGTGGAGGACACAGAACAAGATGGAGTCGGCCGACATAGTTCCGCTCTTTCATTCAGTAGTTTCAACTTTAAGGTTTTCCCCAAAATTTATTAAAGCTAAGATGTAAAATATATCTTACAATCTAAAAAATAATTATTCTTTGGCCACTCTGTCATAAGCCAAAATAAAATAATCACCTTCAAATTTTAAATGAACACTGAGAAATATCAGTGTCTTCATGCCAGAGATTTTGGCAAACAGCTGTGCATCCTTTACAAATATATTGTGGTTGGGGAAAAGGTTTATTTGAGGAAAACATAGCTGAAAACTTCCTTGATCTGAAGAAGAAACAGACATCCAGGCCCAAAAGACAAAGAACTGCCATCCAAATCAACAAAAACAGGCCAACCAGACATGTTGTAGTTAAATTTACAAAATACAGTGATAGAGAAAAAAATCTGAAAATCAAGAAAACAAAGAGGTGCCTAACTCACAAAAGAAGACCCATAAGGCTAGCTGTAGATATTTCAGCAGAAACATGGCAAGCCAGAAGGTAGTGGCAAGATATATTCAAAGTGATAGATGGGAACAATCTGCAACAAAATACACTCTATCCAGCAAGGCTATCATTCAGAAGAGGAGAGATCAAGAGTTTCCCAAACAAAAACTAAAGCAGTCATGATCACTAAAGGAACCATGCAAGAAATATCAAATGGGACTCTTTTCTTGGAAAAGAAAGATGAAAACTGACAAATATTAGAAAGGAACATAGAAAATCTCCAGAAACAATGACAACACAAGTAATAAAATGGCAATAAATACATACCTACCAATAAATACTATGAATGCAAGTGTACTAAATACTCCAAAGAAAGATAAGGAATATCAGAATGGATAGAGACATAAGATCCATTTATATCCTGTCTTCAGGAAACTCAATTTAGACCTAAAACTGCAGATTGAAAGTGAGGGGATGAATAACCATATATTATGCAAATTAATGTGAACAAAATTAATAATAAATATAAAGAAACTCTTTGATAATAAAGCAATAAAAGTGAGAGACTTTAACACTCCACTTACATCAATGGACAGGTCATTGAAAAAGAAAATCAACAGGGAAACAATGGCATTGAATGACATACTGGGCCAGATTAGCAATACTTATGTCAGACATATTAGATTTTAAACTAAAGAATGTATCAAGAGATGAAGAAGGCAATATATCATAATAAAGGGGAACTTCCAACAAAAATGAACTAAAAATTGTAAGCATTAATGTCTCCAACTTGGAAGAACCCAAACATATTAAAAAAATTAATGATACTTATAAAGAAACTCTTTGATAATAAAGCAATAAAAGTGAGAAACTTTAACACTCCACTTACATCAATGGAAAAATCATGTAAACAGAAAATCAACAAGAAAACAATGACTTTGAATGGCACACTGGACCAGATGGACTTAATGGACTTAACAAATATATTCAGAACATTCCATCCAAAAGGAGCAGGATACCCATTCAAGTGCACATGGTACATTCACCAGAATAGATCACATGATAGGTCACAATCAGGCCCCAAAAAGTACAAAAAGTTTGATGTCACAGCATGCATATTTTCTGAAAACAATGTTATGGAACTTGAAGTCAATGACAAGAAAAAATTTGGAAAGACCATGACTACATGGAGGTAAAAGCAGCTGCTATTAAAGAAAGAATGGCTCAACCAGGAAATCAAAGGTGAAATTAAAAAAAAAAATATGGAAACAAGGGAAAATGAAAACACAATGACCAAAACTTTTGGGATGCAAGAAAAGCAGTCAGAGGAGTGATATATATACCAGTATAGGTTTACCTCAAGAAGCAAGAAAAATCCCAGGGTTGCTATGGGGTTCAGTCGGTTAGGTGTCTGACTTTGGCTCAGGTCAACATCTCATGGTTTGTGGGTTCAAGCCCCACATTGGGCTCTGTGCTGACAGCTTAGAACCTAAAGCCTCCTTTGGATTCTGTGCCTCCCTCTCTCTCTGCCCCTCTCCTGCTTATTCTCTCTCTCTCTCTCTCTCTCTCTCTCTCTCTCAAAAATAAATAAATATTAAAAAAGAATGAAGCAAGAAAAATCTAAAATAAAAAACATAAACTTATTCCTAAAGGACTTAGAAAAAGAACAACCAACAAAGCCTACATCCAGCAGAATAAGGTAAATAATAAAGACTAGAGCAGAAATTAATGATATAGAAGTTAAAAAAAATAGGACATATCAATTAAACCATGATCTGGTTCTTTCACAAAATTAACACAATTGATAAAACCCTAACTAGACATATCAAAAAGAAAAGAGAAAAGTTCCAACTTAATAAAATGACAAATAAGAGAGGAGAAATAACCAACACCACAGGAAATTATATATATATATAATTTATATATATTATACATATATAACGAAATTTTATATGCCAACACATTGGACAACCTGGAAGAAATGGATAAATTCCTACAAGTATATAAAGTACAAAAGCTGAAACAGGAAGACATAGAAAACTTGCATAGACTGATAACCAGCAAATAAATTGAATCAATATTTGACAACCTCCCCACAAGCAAAAGTCCATGATGTGATGGATACACAGTGGAATTTTACCAAACATTTAAAGAAGAGTTAATATTTATTTTTTCTGAAACTGTCCCAAAAAGTAGAAATGGAAGGAAGACTTCCAAATACATCATATGAGGCCAGCATTGCTCTGATTCCAAAACCAAAGGCTCCACTGAAAAAGAGTACCACATGCCAATATACCTAATAAACATGGATGCAAAATTCTCAACAATATGCCAGGAAATTGAATCCAACAGGACGTTAAAAGAATCATTCACCATGACGAAGTGGGATTTTTTCCTGGGCTGCAACAGTGGTTCAGTATTTGCAAATGAGTGAGTGTGATACAACACATTAATAAAATAAAGGATAAGAATCATATGATCCCTTCAATAGATGCAGAATAAACATTTGGCAAAGTATAACATCCATTCATGATAAAAATCCTTAACAAAATATGTTTACAGAGAACATACCTCAACATAATAAAGGCCATGTATGAAAAATCCACAGCTAATATAACTCTCATGGGGGAAACCTGAGAGGTTTTCACCTGTAGAGTCAGGAGCAAGACGGAAATGTCCACTATCACCAGTGGACATAGACTGAAAGTCCTAGCGTCAGCAATGAAACAAAATAAAAGCATCTAAATCATCAAGGAAAGTCAAACGTTCACTATTTGCAAATGACATAATATTCTATAGAGAAAACCTGAAAGACTCTGCTAAAAATAATTGCTAGAACTGATACAGGAATTTAGTTAAGTTGCAGGATACAAAATCAACATACAGAAATCCACTGCATTTCTATACACCAATAATGAAGCAACAAAAAGAGAAATCAAGAATCAATCCCATTTACAATTGCACCAAAAGTCATAAGATATCTAGGAATAAACATAATCAATGAGGTGAGAGACCTATAATCTGAAAACTATAAAACACTGATGAAAGAAATTGAAGGTGACACAAAGAAATGGAAAAACTTTCCATGCTCATGATTGAAAGAACAAATGTTAAAATGTCTGTATTACCCAAAGCAATCCACACTAAGTGCAATGCCTATAAAAATAACACCAGCATTTTTCACAGAACTAGAACAAACAATCCTAAAATTTGCATGGAATTACAAAAGACCCCAAATACCAAAAGGAATCTTGAAAAAGAAAAGGAAAGCTGGAGGCATCACAATTCTGGACTACAAGTTATATTACAAAGCTGTAGTGACCAAGACAGTATGGTACTAGTACAAAAATAGACACATAGATCAATGAAACAGAATGGAAAATCCAGAAATGAACTCACAAGTATACGACCAATTAATCTTTGACCAAGAGTGAGAAAATATCCAACAGAAAAAATAGTCTCTTCAACAAATGGTATTAGGAAAACTGTATAACAGCATACAAAAGAATGAAACTGGACCACTTTCTTACTCCAGACACAAAAAACAAATTCAAAATGGATGAAAGACCTAAATGTGAGTCAGGAAACCTTCAGAATCATAGAGAACACAGGCAGTAATCTCTCTGACATCAGCTGTAGCAACTTCTTACTAGATATGTCTACTGAAACAAGAGAAGAAAAACAAAAAGAAATTATTGGGACTTCATCAAAATAAAAACTTTTGCCAAGTGAAGGAAACTATCAACAAATCTAAAAGGAAATTGAAGCAAAAACAGATGCTATTTGCAAATGACGTATCTGATAAATGGTTTGTATCCAAAATATATAAAGAATTATAAAATTCATACATAAAAATAAAATAATCCTGTTAAAAAATGGGCAGAAGACATGAATAGATATTTTTCAAAATACAGACAAGATAGGTAATAGACATGTGAAAAAATGCTGAACATCACTCATCATCAAGGAAATATCATTCAAAACTACAATGATATATCACCTCACACCTATCAGAATGACTAAAATTAACAATTCAGAAAACAACAGGTGTTGGTAAGGATGCAGAGAAAGGTTGCAGTCTTGGTGGGAATGCAAACTGGTGCAGCTACTCTGTAAAATAATATGGAGGTTCCTTTAAGTGTTAAAAATAAAATTACCTTATGACCCAGCAACTTCACTGCTAGGTGTTTACCTGGAAAAGGAGATGTGTGGTGTATATCTATATCTATATCTATATCTATATCTATATCTATATCTACCAATATCTATATTGATATTTGCTTATCGTTATGAGACTTGATCTTATATGTACAATATAGATATAATGGAATATTACTCAGCCATCAAAATAATGAAATATTGTCATTTGCAAGGATGCAGATAGAGCTGGAGAGTATTATGGTAGGTGAAATAATTCAGTCAGTGAAAGACAAACACCATATGATTTCTCTCCTATGTGGAATTTAAGAAACAAAACAGATTAACATAGCAGAAAAAAAATGCGAGGCAACCCAAGAAATAGACTATTAACTATTGAGAACAAAGTGATGGTTACTGGAGGAGAGGTGGGAGGGTGAAGAGTTAAATAAGTAATGGGTTTTAAGGAGAGTACTTGTGATGAGCACTGTTTCTTATATGTAAGTGATGAATCAATGAATTTTAAACATAAAAACAACATTACACTGTATGTTAACTAACTGGAATTTAAATAAAAATTTGGATAAAAAAAGAAACATATGAGTAGAAGCAAAAAATAAAATAAAATAAAACAAAATAAATGATGCTTGGTATACAAAAAAAAAAAGAAATTGAGGTCAAAGTCTACCTCAATTCTATAGAAAAGAAACTTATATGCAGAAGGACTGTATGACCTGCTTAGTGTCAAACAGCTAAAATCCACTTGACATTTCTTTTTCTAGGAACTCTGAGATAAAGGAGTCAGTTATCATTTTTATGGTATGGTTTTACCATAAGCTCTTTGTAAATTCAAATAAATAAAATATTCGAGGCTTTCCCATGGGAAATTTTGGAACTCTGGTGGGGAGATGTGGGAAGATATTAATAATAGCTACTCTTATGAATGGACCAGATAAAAAGCAGAGGGTATAAATTGTAGGTATTACACATGATTTCAGAAAGACTGTCCTAAACTCTGCTTTCCAAAATAGACCACAAACTTAGTGGGCATAAATATATAAGTTGAATGGCAAAGTTTTCTTCAAATTGTCATAAAACCCACATACCTTAAAATCCACCATTTTAAACTGCATAATTCAGTAAGTTTTAATGTATTCATGTTGTGCGCGCCTGTGTGGTTCAGTCTGTTACACATCTGACTTCAGCTCAGGTCATGATCTCAAGGTTAGTGAGTTTGGGTCCTGCATTAGGTGAACACGAGCCCTGCTTTGGGTGAGCACAAGCCCCACTTGGGTGAGCCTCTCTCTCTCTCTCTCTCTCTCTCTCTCTCTCTCTTTGCTGCTAGGTCACTTACACCTCTCTCTCTCTCTCTCAAAAAATGTATTCATGTTGTAAATTGAGCACCCATTACCAATACCTAATTCAAAACATTTCCTTCACCCTCAGTAAAACCCAGTACTACTATAGCAGTCAATCTCCACTTCACCCTAATCCATACCCATGACAACTACATATAATAATGATCTATTTATGGATTTGCCTATGCTCAGCAATTCATCTGCATAGAATAATTTATTTTTTGCTTTTTGTGTCTGGCTCCTTTCACTCAGACTACTGTCTTAAAAGTTCATCAATGTTATAACAAGTACCATTACTTCTTTCTCTTAGTGCTAAATAATGTCCCATTGTACAAACAGATCATATTGCATTTATTCCTTCATCAGTTGATGGCTTAATGTTTTGTCTATCCATATAAATCTATGCATTTATATGATCAATGCATCTTTGAGTATTTGTGAACAATCTTCTGTGTGGATATATGTTTTCATCCAAGAGTGGAATTGCTTGAACATATAAAAACATTATGTTTGACATACTGAGAAATTTCCAAACATTACCGTAGGGACTGCAGCTTTTTACATTTTTGAAAAAAAATTTGTGAGAGTTCTAATTTCTCCATTTCCTTCCCAATACTTGTTACTGTCTTCATGTTTTTATTTTTGTTCTTTTTATATCCATTCCAGTGGACTTGAAATGTATCTCATAGGTTTTTTTAGTTAATTAATTTTTGGTATTGAAATATAACTGACATAGCATTGTACTAGTTTAAGGTGTGCAATGTGTTGCTTTGATACATTTAAAATTGCAATATGATTATCACTATATATTTAACCAGCACTTTTATCACAACAGATAATTATCATTTCTTTTTGTGGTGAGGACAAATAAGATCAAGTCTCATAGCAATAAGCAAAGGTAAAATGAGAGAGAGAGAGAGAGAGAGAGAGAGAGAGAGAAACCAAGAAACAGATTCTTAGAAATTTCTATTAATTAAAACAATTTTTTCAATGTTTATTTATTTTTGACATAGAGACAGAGCATGAGTGGGGGAGGGGAAGAGAGAGAAGGAGACACCGAATCCGAAGCAGGCTTCAGGCTCTGAGCTGTCCGCACAGAACCCAATGCAGGGCTCGAACCCACAAACCATGAGATCATGACCTGAGCTGAAGCCAGACGCTTAACCAACTGAGCCATCCTAGTGCCCCTCCATTAATTTTTAATTGAGGTATATATGACATAGTATTATATTAGTTTCAGGTGTACATACGTTACAAAGTGCTCACCATAAGTGTAGTTACAATTTTTCACCACGCAAAGTTATATAATACTATTGACTATATTCTCTATCCTGCAGTTTTGATTCTCATTAATTGTCTATTTTATAACTAGAAGTTTGTATGTCTTAATCCCCTTAATCTATTTTACCTATACCCCCAACCCCTGCCTTACTGGCATCCACTAGAGTGTTCTCTATATTTATGAGTCTATTTCACTTTTGTTGTTTGTTTGCTCATTTGTTTTCTTTTTTTAGATTTCATATATATATATATATAAGAAAAATCATATGGTATTTATCTTTCTCTCTATCACTTATTTTTCTTCGCATAATAACCTCTAGGTCCATCCATATTGTTGCAAATGTAAATATTTCATTCTTTTTAATTTTATTTATTAATTTTAATTTTATTTTAGAGACAGTGTGTGTGAGGGGAAAGAGGGGCAGAGGGAGAGAGAGACTCTTTAGCAGGCTCGATGCTCATCCCAGAGCCTGAAATAGGGTTTGATTCCATGACTCTGGGATCATGATCTGAGCCAAAATCAAGAGTCAGGTGCTCAACCGACTGAGTCACCCAGGAGCCTCTTACTCTTTTTTAAAGCTGTGTGATAGTCCATGATATATATACATATATACACATATATACCACATCTTCCTTTCCTATTGATCTAATGATGGACACACAGGTTGCTTTCATATTTTGGCTACTGTAAATAATACTGCAACAAAATTAGGGGTACATATATATTTTTGAAGTAGTGTTTTGTTTTAATTGGGTAAATATCATTTAGTGGAATTACTAGATTGTGTGGTACTTCTATATTTAATTTTTTTATTAATTTTTTTATTTTACATTTATTTTTGAGAAACAGAGTGAGACAAAGCATGAGTGGGGGAGGGGCAGAAAGAGAGGGAGACACAGAATCTGAAGCAGGCTCCAGGCTCTGAGCAAGCGGTCAGCACAGACCCTGAAGCGGGGCTTGAACCCACAGACTATGAGATCATGACCTGAGCCGAAGTCGGACGTTCAACTGACTGAGCCACCCAGGTGCCCCTATATTTAATTTTTTAAAGAACCTCCATATGGTTTTCCATACCGGATGTACCTATTTACATTACCCCCCAAAATGCACAAGAGTTACTTTTTCTTCACATCTTCAACACTTGTTTTTTTTTTAAGTTTATTTATTTGAGAGACATATGGGGGGAGAGGGCCAGAGAGACAAAGGGACAGAGAATCCCAAGCAGGCTTCACACTGACCCCGATGAGGTGCTTGATCTCACAAATTGTGCGATGAATAATATTGAGCATTTTTTTTTCATGTGCCAGGTGGACATCTGTATGTCTTCTTTGAAAAAACAAATAGTATCTGTTTATGTGCTCTGTCCCATTTTAATTTTTTTAAACATTTATTCATTTTTGAGACACAGAGAACGAGTGGGGGAGGGCAGAGAGGGAGACACAGAATCCAAAGCAGGCTCCAGGCTCTAAGCTGTCAGCACAGAGCCCACCGTGGAGCTCAAGCTCACAAACTGCAAGATCATGACCTGAGCCAAAGCGGGACGCTTAACTGACTGAGCCACCAGGCACCTACTCTGTCCTATTTTTAATTGGATTATTTGGTTTTTTTTTTTTAATTTTTTTTTTAACATTTATTTATTTTTGAGACAGAGAGAGACAGAGCATGAGCGGGGGAGGGTCAGAGAGAGAGGGAGACACAGAATCTGAAACAGGCTCCAGGCTCTGAGCTGTCAGCACAGAGCCCGACGCGGAGCTCGAACTCACATACCGCGAGATCGTGACCTGAGCCGAAGTCGGACTCTTAACCGACTGAGCCACCCAGGCGCCCCGGATTATTTGGGTTTTTTAGGTGTTGACTTATAGGAGTTCTTTTTTTTTTTTTTTTTTTTGAGAAGCACTATTTTTATTTTCACTGTAACATTTAAAATTTTCATATTACTATCTACTAAGAATCGATTGTTTTATTTTCTTTAGGAAGATGGTGATAGGAGTTCTTTATGTACTTTGGATATTATTCTCTTATCAAATGTACTATCCTCAAATATACCATATTCAAATATTCCATTCCATAGGTTGTATTTTTTATTGTTGATGGTTTTATTCACTGTGACTTTATAGTTTAATGTAGTTCCAATAGTTTATTTTTAATTTCCTTTCACTTGCCTGAGAAACATATAAAAAAAATATTGCCAAGAGGGATGTCCAAGAGATTTCTGCCTATGTTTTCCTTTAGGATTTTTTTTAATTTTCTCTTTTCTTTTTTCTTTTAAGTTTTTATTTAAATTCTAATTAGTTAACATATAGTGTAATATTGGTCTCAGGAGTAGAATTTAGTGACTCATCATTTACATATAACACCCAGTGCTCATCACCACAAGTGCCCTCCTTAATATCCATCACCCATTTAGGCCATTCCCCTCCCAACTTCCCTTTAGAAATGTTATGGTTTTTGGTATTACATTTACATAATTAATCCAATTTGAGTTTATTTTTGTGTATAGTGGTAGAAACTGATCCAGTTTAATACTTTTGTATGTAGATGTCCAGTTTTCCCAAGACCATTTATTAAAAAGACAGTTTTTTTTCCCCATTCTATATTCTTTCCTTCTTTGTCACAGACAAATTAACCATTTAAGTAAGTGTGAGTTTATTTATGGACTCTCAATAAGTCCATTCATCTATGTGTCTATTTTTCTGCCAGTACCATACTATTTTGATTACTATAGATTTAGAGTATACTTTAAACCCGGGATTGTTATACCTCCAGCTTTGTACACTTTTCTCAAGGTTTCTGTGGCTATTTAGAGTCTTTTGTGGGCCCATATAAATTATATGATTTGTCCTAGTTATTTGAATAATAATATTGATATTTTAGTAGGGACTGCCTCAAATCTATAGGATGCTTTGTGTAGTATGGATATTTTAACAATACTTATTCTTCCAATCCATGAGCATGATATACCTTTCCATTTATTTGTGTCATATTTGCATTTTTTCATCAGTGTCTTCTACTTTTCAGTGTATAGGTCTTTCCCCTCTTTGAACCTATTCCTAAGTATTTTATTATTTTTGATGCAATTATGAATGGGATTGTTTTCTTAATTTTTATTTCTTGTATTTCATTAGTAGTATACAGAAATCCAAATATTTATATATATTGATTTTGAATCCTTCAACTTTGTTGAACTAATTTATTAGTTCTAATAGGCTTTTTGGAGGTCTTTAGAGATTTCTAAATATAGTATCATGTCATATGCAGATAGTAACAGTTTTACTTCTTTACCAATTTGAATGACTTTGATGTCTATTTCTCATCTGATTGCTATAGATAAAACTTCCAGTGCTATTTTGAAAATAATTGGTCAGTGTGGACATTTTTGTATTGTTCCTAAAATTATGAGAAAGCTTTCAGCTTTTCACCACTGAGTATGATGTGAGCTATGGGTTTGTCAAATATGGCCTTTATTTTGTGAAGGTATATTCCCTCTAAACCCACTTTGTGACAGTTTTTATCATGGACAGATGTTGAATTTTGTCCATTTTTTTTTCTGCATCTATTGAGATGATCATATTATTTTTACCTTTCATTTTGTTAAGTGGTACATCATGCTGATTGATTGCATATATTGAACCATCTTTGCCTTAATAGAATAAATACAACTTGCTTGCAGAGAGTGACCTTTTTAGTGTATTTTTGAATTTGGTTTGCTAATATTTTGTTGAGGGTTTTTCATCTATGCTATTCAGGGATATTGGTGTATAATTTTGTTTTTCATTTTTTTAAAATAGTTTAAGAAGTGTACATATTAATAGTTATTGAAATGTTTAGTAGAATTCACCTATAAAGACATCTGGTCCCGGACTTTGATTGTTGGAAATTTTTTGATTACCAATTAAATTTCTTTACTAGTAATTGGTCTGTTCATATTTTCTGTTTCTTTATGATTCAGTCTTGGACATTTGTATGCTTAAAAAAAATGATTTTTTATAGGTTGACTAACTTGCTTTCATGGACTTTTTAATGGTAATTTCTTATTTTTTTTTCTTTTTTGTATTTTTCTGGTGCCAGTTATAACTTCTTATGTGTTTGTGACTTTGTTTAGTTGAGTTTTTTTTCTTTATTTGTCTGGTTAAAGGTTAATCAATTTTGTTTATCTCCCCAAAAGACTAGCTTTTGGTGCCATTAATATTTAATATCATTTTAATCTCTATTTCATGTATTCCCACTTTGATATTTATTATTTCTTCCTTCTACTAACTTTGAGCTTTATTTGTTCTTCTTTATCTAGTTCATTTAGGTGTAAGTTCAAATTGTTTACTTGAGATTTTTCTTGTTTCTTATGTTAGGTCTTTATTGTTATAAACTTTCTTTTTATTTATTTTTTTAACTTTTTAAATGTTTATTTATTTTTGAGAGAGAGAAAGAGAGCACAAGGAGGTAACGGGCAGAGAGACAGAAAGGCACAGAATCTGAAGGAGGCTCCAGGCTCTGAGCTGTCAGCACAGAGCCGACATGGGATTCAAATCCACAAATGTGTTATATCATGACCTGAGCCAAAGTCAGATGCTCAGCTGACTGAGCCACCCAGGTACCCCATAAGCTTACTTTTTAGAACTGCTTTGCTGCATCCTAAAGATTTTGAACTGTATTATTTCAATTTTTATTTGCCTCCAGATATTTCTTGATTTCTTCTTTGATTTCTTTATTGACCCATTTTTTTTTTTCTTTTTTGGTAACTAGCTTTTTTCGCCACCATGTTTTTTTTTTCTTGTAATTGATTTCTCATCATATTATGGTTGGAAAAGGTATGTTCAATCTTTTTAATTTATTGAGAATTATTTTGTAGCCTATCATGTGTTGTCCTCTGAAAATATTCCATGTTCACTTGAAAAATGTGTATTCTGCTGTTTGAGGATAAAATGTTCTATAAATATGTGTTAAGTCAATTTGATTTAATATGTAGTTCAAAAATATTTTTTCTCATTGATTTTTTTCTGTCTCAATGATCTATTCACTAATGTAAGTGGAGTGTTAAAGTCCTCTACTATTATTGTATTACAGCATTACTCCCATTATGTCTCTAAATATTTGCTTTACATATTTAGGTGCTTCTGTGCTGAGACAGAGTGTATATATATATACATATATAAAATTGTTATATCCTCTTATTGTATTGATCCTTTTAGCATTATGATATGACCTCTTTTGCCTCTTATTGGAATCTTCTAAAATCTGTATTATCTGATTGAGTATTATTACCTGACTTTTTTTTTTTGCTTCCATTTGCATAGAATATATTTTGTCACTCCTTCACTACAAGTCTGTATGTGTCTTTATATCTAAAGTGAGTCTTCTGGCAGCAAAAAGATGAGTCTTGTTTTTTATACATTCAGTCAATCTATACCTTTTTATTGGAGAATTAATATATTTACATCAATAGTAATTGATAAAGTGAGTATTTATAATTGATAATGTAATTATAGATAGATATGTACTAATTGCCATTCTGTTAATTTTTTCTGCATGCTTTTATATTATTCTCTGTTCGATTCTTCTTCTCTTGCTCTTCGTTTCTAGCTCTTCTCCAAGTAAAATGTATTCTTTTTATAATTTTCTTTCTTCTAGTTATGGCCTTTTGTTTCCACTTAAAGGATTTTCTTTTACATTCCTTTTAAGGAAGATTTAGTGGTGAAGAACTACTTCAAAATTGTTTGGAAAATTTTTTCTTTTTAAATTGAAGTATAGTTGACACATAATGTTCCTTTAGTTTCAGGTGTACAATATAGTGATTTGACAACTATATAAGTTATGCTATATTCACCACAAATGCAATTAATATCTGTCACCATTCAGCAGTACTACAATACCATTGACTATATTCCCTATGATGTAACATCCATCCCTGTGACTTATTCATTCCATAACTGTAACCTAGTACCTTCCACACCCCTTCACCATTTTGCTCATCCTCCAACCCTTCTGGCAACCATTAGTTTGTTCTGCGAATATTGGATCTGTTTCTGCTATTTTTTTCCTTGTTCATTTGTTATGTTTTTTTTTTTTTAATTCCACATATAAATGAAATCATCTGGTATTTGTCTTTCTCTGACTTATTTTTAGCATAGTGCCCTCTGATCCATTCATGTTTTTTAAAATGGCACAAAATGATTTTTTAAATATTTTTTAATGTTTACTTATTTTTGAGAGACAGAGAATGGGCAAGGGAGGGGCAGAGAGAGAGGGAGACACAGAATCTGAAGCAGTCTACAGGCTCTGAGCTGTCAGCACAGAGCCCAACACATGGCTCAAACTCATGAACCATGAGATCATGACCTGAGCCAAAGTTGGATGCTTGACTGAGCCATGCTGATGCCCCATCACAAACTCATTTTTTATGTGTAATATATATATATATATATATATATATATATATATATATAATCACAATTATTTATCCATTAAGCTATCAATTGACATTTATATTGTTTCTGTATCTTGGCTATTTTATATAATGTATCAGTAAAGTTAGGGGGTGCATATGTCTTTTTTTTTCAATATATGAAGTTTATTGTCAAATTGGTTTCCATACAACACCCAGTGCTCATCCCAAAAGGTGCCCTCCTCAATACCATCACCCACCCTCCCCTCCCTCCCACCCCCCATCAATCCTCAGTTTGTTTTCAGTTTTTAAGAGTCTCTTATGCTTTGGCTCTCTTCCACTCTAACCTCTTTTTTTTTTCCTTCCCCTCCCGCATGGGTTTCTGTTAAGTTTCTCAGGATCCACATAAGAGTGAAACAATATAGTATCTATATTTCTCTGTATGGCTTATTTCACTTAGCATCACACTCTCCAGTTCCTTCCGTGTTGCTACAAAGGGCCATATTTCATTCTTTCTCATTGCCACGTAGTACTCCATTGTGTATATAAACCACAATTTTTTTTATCCACTAATTAGTTGAAGGACATTTAGGCTCTTTCCAAAATTTGGCTATTGTTGAGAGTGGTGCTATAAAAATTTGGGTACAAGTGGCCCTATGCATCAGTACTCCTGTATCCCTTGGGTAAATTCCTAGCAGTGCTATTGCTGGGTCATAGGGTAGGTCTATTTTTAATTTTCTGAGGAACCTCCACACTGTTTTCCAGAGTGGCTGCACCAGTTTGCATTCCCACCAACAGTGCAAGAGGGTTCCCGTTTCTCCACATCCTCTCCAGCATCTATAGTCTCCTGATTTGTTCATTTTGGCCACTCTGACTGGCGGGAGGTGATATCTGAGTGTGGTTTTGATTTGTGTTTCCCTGATGAGGAGCAACGTTGAGCATCTCTTCATGTGCCTGTTGGCCATCCAGATATCTGCATTAGAGAACTGTCTATTCATGTTTTCTGCCCATTTCTTCACTGGGTTATTTGCTTTTCGGGTGTGGAGTTTGGGGAGCTCTTTATAGATTTTGGATACTAGCCCTTTGTCTGATATGTCATTTGAAAATATCTTTTCCCATTCTGTTGGTTGCCTTTTAGTTTTGTTGGTTGTTTCTTTTGCTGTAAAGAAGCTTTTTATCTTCATAAGGTCCCAGTAGTTCATTTTTGCGTTTAATTCCCTTGACTTTGGGGATGTGCCAAGTAAGAAATTGCTACGACTGAGGTCAGAGAGGTCTTTTCCTGCTTTCTCCTCTAGGGTTTTGATGGTTTCCTGTCTCCCATTCAGGTCCTTTGTCCATTTTGAGTTTATTTTTGTGAATGGTGTAAAAAAGTGGTCTAGTTTCAATCTTTTGCATGTTTCTATCCAGTTCTCCCAGCACCATTTGTTAAACAGACTGTCTTTTTTCCATTGGATATTCTTTCCTGCTTTGTCAAAGATTAGTTGCCCATACGTTTGTGGGTCTAGTTCTGGGGTTTCTATTCTATTCCATTGATCTATGTGTCTGTTTTTGTGCAAATGCCATGCTGTCATAATGATTTCAGCTTTGTAGTAGAGGCTAAAGTCTGGGATTGTGATGCCTCCCACTTTGGTTTTCTTCTTCAAAATAACTTTGGCTATTCGGGGCCTTTTGTGGTTCCATATGAATTTTAGGATTGCTTGTTCTAGTTTCGAGAAGAATGCTGGTGCAATTTTGATTGGGATTGCATTGAATGTGTAGATAGCTTTGGGTAGTATTGACATTTTGACAATATTTATTCTTCCAATCCATGAGCACGAAATGTTTTTCATTTCTTTATATCTTCTTCAATTCCCTTCATAAGCTCTCTATAGTTTTCAGCATACAGATCTTTTACATCTTTGGTTAGATTTATTCCTAGGTATTTTATGCTTCTTGGTGCAATTGTGAATGGGATCAGTTTCTTTATTTGTCTTTCTGTTGCTTCATTATGGATGGATAAGTGGATAAGAATGCAACTGATTTCTGTACATTGATTTTGTATCCTGCAACTTTGCTAAATTCATGTATCAGTTCTAGCAGACTTTCGGTGGAGTCTATCGGGTATTCCATGTCATCTGCAAAAAGTGAAAGTTGACTTCATCTTTGACAATTTTGATGCCTCTGATTTCTTTTTGTGTCTGATTGCCGACGCCAGCACTTCCAACACTATGTTAAACACCAGCGGTGAGAGTGGACATCCCTGTCATGTTCTTTATCTCAGGGAAAAAGCTCTCAGGTTTTCCCCATTGAGGATGATGTTAGCTGTGGGCTTTTCATAAATGGCTTTTATGATCTTTAAGTATGTTCCTTCTATCCCGACTTTCTCGAGGGTTTTTATTAAGAAAGGTTGCTGAATTTTGTCAAAGGCCTAATCTGCAACGATTGACAGGATTATATGTTTCTTATCTTTTCTTTTATTAATGTGATGTATCACGTTGATTGATTTGCGAATGTTGAACCAGCACTGCAGTCCAGGAATGAATCCCACTTGATCATGGTGAATAATTCTTTTTATATGCTGTTGAATTCGATTTGCTAGTATCTTATTGAGAATTTTTCCATCCATATTCATCAGGAATATTGGCCTGTATTTCTCTTTTTTTACTGGGTCTCTGTCTGGTTTAGGAATCAAAGTAATTCTGGCTTCCTAGAATGAGTCTGGAAGTTTTCCTTCCCTTTCTATTTTTTGGAATACCTTGAGAAGGATAGAGTTCTACATCTGGTAGAACTCCCCTGGGAAGCCATCTGGTCCTGGACTCTTATTTGTTGGGAGATTTTTGATGACTGATTCAATGTCTTCGCTGGTTATGGGTCTGTTCATGCTTTCTATTTCCTCCTGTTTGAGTTTTGGAGGCGTGTGGGTGTTTAGGAATTTATCCATTGCTTCCACGTTGTCCAGTTGGTTGGCATATAATTTTTCATAGTATTCCCTGATAATTGCTTGTATTTCTGAGGGATTGGTTGTAATAATTCTATTTTCATTCATGATTTTATCTATTTGGGTCATCTCCCTTTTTTTTGAGAAGCCTGGCTAGAGGTTTATCAATTTTGTTTATTTTTTCAAAAAACCAACTCTTGGTTTCGTTGATCTGCTCTACAGATTTTTTAGATTCTATATTGTTTATTTCTGCTCTGATCTTTATTATTTCTCTTCTTCTGCTGGGTTTAGGTTGTCTTTGCTGATCTGCTTCTATTTCCATTAGGTGTGCTGTTAGACTTTCTTTTTGGGATTTTTCTTGTTTCTTGAGATAGGCCTGGAATGCAATGTCTTTTCCTCTCAGGACTGCCTTCGCTGCATCCCAAAGCGTTTGGATAGTATTTTCATTTTAGTTTGTTTCCATATATTTTTTAATTTCTTCTCTAATTGCCTGGTTGACCCATTCATTCTTTAGTAGGATGTTCTTTAACCTCTATGCTTTTGGAGGTTTTCCAGACTTTTTCCTGTGGTTGATTTCAAGCTTCATAGCATTGTGGTCTGAAAGTATGCATGGTATGATTTCATTTCTTGTATACTTATGAAGGGCTGTTTTGTGACCCAGTATATGATCTATCTTGGAGAATGTTCCATGTGCACTCGAGAAGAAAGTATATTCTGTTGATTTGGGTTGCAGACTTCTAAATATATCTGTCAAGTCCATCTGATCCAATGTATCATTCAGGGCCCTTGTTTCTTTATTGACCGTGTGTCTAGATGATCTATCCATTGCTGTAAGTGGAGTATTAAAGTCCCCTGCAATTACCACATTCTTATCAATAAGTTTGCTTATGTTTGTGAGTAATTGTGTTATATATTTGGGGGCTCCTGTATTTGGCGCATAGACATTTATAATTGTTAGCTCTTCCAGATGGATAGACCCTGTGATTATTATATAATGCCCTTCTTCATCTCTTGTTACAGCCTTTAATTTAAAGTCTAGTTTGTCTTATATAAGTATGGCTACTCCAGCTTTCTTTTGACTTCCAGTGGCATGATAAATATTTCTCCATCCCCTCACTCTCAATCTAAAGGTGTCCGCAGGTCTAAAATGAGTCTCTTGTAGACAGCAAATAGATGGGTCTTGTTTTTTTATCCTTTCTGATACCCTATGTCTTTTGGTTGGCGCATTTAGTCCATTTACATTCGGTGTTATTATAGAAAGATATGGGTTTAGAGTCATTGTGATGTCCACAGGTTTCATGCTTGTAGCAATGTCTCTGGTACTTTATCTCACAGGATCCCCCTTAGGATGTCTTGTAGGGCTGGTTTAGTGGTGACAAATTCCTTCAGTTTCTGTTTGTTTGGGAAGACTTTTATCTTTCCTTCTATTCTAAATGACAGACTTGCTGGATAAAGGATTTTCAGCTGCATATTTATTCTGTTCAACACATTGAAGATCTCCTGCCATTCCTTTCTGGCCTCCCAAGTTTCAGTAGAGAGATCGGTCACAAGTCTTATAGGTCACCCTTTATATGTTAGAGCACGTTTGTCTCTAGCTGCTTTCAGAATTTTCTCTTTATCCTTGTATTTTGCCAGTTTCACTATGATATGTCGTGCAGAAGATCAATTCAAGTTTTGTCTGAAGGGAGTTCTCTGTGCCTCTTGGACTGCAATGCCTTTTTCCTTCCCCAAATCCAGGAAGTTCTCAGCTATGATTTCCTCAAGTATACCTTCAGCACCTTTCCCTCTCTCTTCCTCCTCTGGAATACCAATTATGCGTAGATTATTTCTCTTTAGTGCATCACTTATTTCTCTAATTTTCCCCTCATACTCCTGGATTTTTGTATCTCTCTTTTTCTCAGCTTCTTCTTTTTCCATAATTTTATCTTCTAGTTCACCTATTCTCTCCTCTGCCTCTTCAATCCGAGCCGTAGTTGTCTCCATTTTATTTTGCAACCCATTGATAGCATTTTTTAGCTCCTCCTGGCTGTTCCTTAGTCCCTTGATCTCTTTAGTAATAGATTCTCTGCTGTCCTTTATACTGTTTTCAAGCCCAGCGTTTAATTTTATGACTATTATTCTAAATTCACTTTATGTTATATTGTTTAAATCATTTTTGATCAGTTTGTTAGTTGTTGTTATTTCCTGGAGATTTTTTTGAGGGGAATTCTTCCGTTTTGTCATTTTGGATAGTCCCTGGAGTGTTGTGGGACTGTGGGGCACTTCTCCTGTGCTGTCTTGAATAACTTGCATTGGTGGGCGGGGCTGTGGTCAGACCTGATGTCTGCCCCCATCCCACTGCTGGGGCCACAGTCAGACTGGTGTGTGCCTTCTCTTCCCCTCTCCTAGGGGCAGGATTCACTGTGGGGTGGCGTGGCCTGTCTGGGCTACTTGCACACTGCCAGGCTTGTGGTGCTGGTGATCTGGCATATCAGCTGGGGTGGATCGGCAAGGTGCACAGGGGTGGGAGTGGCAGGCTCAGCTTGCTTTTCCTTCTGAGATCCACTTCAGGAGGGTCCCTGTGGCACCAGGAGGGAGTTAGACCTGCCGGAGGAATGGATCTGCAGAAGCACAACATTGGGTGTTTGTGCAGTGCAAGCAAGTTCCCTGGCAGGAACTGGTTCCCTTTGGGATATTGGCTGGGGGCTGGGCGAGGGAGATGGCGCTGGTGAGCACCTTTGTTCCCCACCAAGCTGAGCTCTGTCGTCCAGGGCTCAACAACTCTCCCTCCTGTTGTCCTCCAGCCCTCCCGTTTTCTGAGCAGAGCTGTTAGCTTATAACCTCCGGATGTCAATTCCAGCTTGCTGTCAGAACACCCTCCGTCCAGCCTGTCCACTTTTGCAAGCCAGACTGGAGGGCTCTGGTTGGCCGGGGGGCCACCTCTCCACCCTGGCTCCCTCCTGCCAGTCCGTGGAACGCGCATGGCCTCTCCACCCTTCCTACCCTCTTCCGTGGTCCTTTCGTCTGTGCTTGGTTCCGGAGACTTCGTTCTCTGCATATATCTTTTTGAATTAGTGTTTTTTATCAAATAAATGTGATCCACCAGATTAACAAAATAAGGATAGAAATCATATGATGATCTCAATAAGAAGCATATAAAGGATTTGACAAAATTTAACATCATTTCATGATTTAAAAAAATCTCAACAAACTAGTTATAGAAGGAACATACCAAACACAATAAAAGCCATATTTGAAAAATCCACAGACATCATTATACTCAATGGTGAAAAACTGAGAGCTTTAAGTTCAATAACAAGACAGGGATGTCTACACTCACCACTTATTCAACTACTACTGAAAGTTATAGCCATAACAATAAGGCAATAAAAGTTGGTAAGGAAGAAGTAAAATTGTCACTATTTGCAAATGATATAATATTATATATAGAACACTATAAAGACTCCATGAAAAATAAACTACTAAAAATAATAAGTGAATGCATTAAGGTTGTAGGATACAAAGTTAACATGCAGAAATATGAGTTTCTATACACTAATGACAAAATAGCAGAAAATATCTGTGAAATTCTTTATCTCTTGTTCAATTCTCAATAATAATATTGCTGAATAAGGTGTTCTGGGTGTAGGATTTTTCCTTTTAGCATTTTGGTTTGCAAAATTTCTGCTGAGAAATGAACTGTCAGCCATATGGTGTTTCCCAAACAGTGTGTAACTGTTTTCTTTTATCTTGCTGCATTTAAAAATCTCTCTTTATCTGTAATTGTTGCCATTTATTTTTTTTCCTTGGTATGGACCTCCTTGTGTTCATCTTTTGGGGAACTCTCTGTGCTTCCTGGACCTAGATATATTGTTTTCCTTACCCATATTAGGAGAGTATTCAGCTATTATTTCTTCAAATATATTTTCTGCTCCCTTGTCTTTCTCTTATCCTTCTGGGGTTCCTCTAATTTATATGTTACTATGTGAGGGGTGCTTGGGTGTCTCAATAGGTTAAGCATCCAACTCTTGATTTTGGCTCAGGTCATGATCCCACAGTTTATGAGATCAAGCCCCACATAAGGCTTTGTGCTGATAACATGGAGCCTGCTTAGGATTCTCTCTCTCTCTTTCTCTTTCTGTCTCCTTCCTTTCCCCCTCAGTTCTCAAATACAATAAAGATTAAAAAAAATAAACGTTACTATGTAAGATGATGTCACAAAGATCCTTAACCTATTCTCATTATTATTTCTTTTTCTTTTTTGCTATGCAGCTCTGTTGCATTCCATTACATATGTCTTTGGGTCCTGGCTGCTGCTGCCCTGTGATCCATGGAGATATGCTAGCCTTCAGCCTGGCTGTCTTTAATGAGTCACTGTGACTACTGTGGGTACAATGGTGGGCAGGGTTTGTCCCAAACATTTCTGGAATGCCTGACTATAGATGCTAAGCTGACCCTCAGCCTGACTGTCTCCAATGAGCTGCTGTGACTGCTGTGGGTGAGGTGGTGGGCAGGGTTTGCTCCTCACCTACCAAGGGCAGGAGTAGCTTTAGGGGGATACTGTTCTTGGATGGGGCTGCCTACCGTGTTTGTTGGTGTGGGAACTGCTTTGAAAGGGCACCTGCCAGGATATGGTTGTTGCATGGAGTGGCAAACAGGAAAACTCTGGGCAGGGCATACAGTGTTGGAAAGGTTGATGCATAGTGTCAGAAATTACTCAAAAAACTGTCTGGATATCAATGCTGGTGAAGAGTGAGAAAAGTGGTGCTTGCCAGAACTTTTGTTCCTCGAGAAAGCTACTTCAGACACCTTCTGGCACACATCCTAAAATTCACCAATAAATCTCGACATATACCACAGGTGGTTTCCAAACTGCTGCTTCTGTATGTGTCTTGAGCCTAGTTATTTAGCATAATATCCCTTAAGGTGGAACGTTAGTTTCCTATCACCCTCTGACTCTCCTAGAGTTAAGCTCTGATGATTTTTAAAGCCCCCAAATTTAAGCCTAATTCTCAAAGTCAGACCTTATGGGAACTTGCCTTCCTGTGTGTGGGTTCAGGGTCACTGCTGCCTTTGTGGGATTTGACCCCTTTGCTCCTCCCTGGTTATAATGCCACTCTCATTTCTGGGTGTTTGGATGAGAGTTTGGTTGTAAATTGCATCTTTGCCCTCACTATCCTTTCCAATGTGGCGTTTTCCCTATGATTATCTGTAGAATATTTGTTCTGCCAGTCTTCAGACTAAATAGCAAAATATGCTGTTATTGCCTTGGTTGATCTATTGGAGGTGGGGAGTTCAGGATCCTCTTGCTCTGCCATCTTCCTTTCCTCATCTATTATTGTTATTTTGACAAACATCTTTTCATGTCTTTATTGGACATTTGTTTATGTGGGGTTTTTTTGTGGTTTCAAGTTTTTTTTTAAATTCCAGTTAGTTAACATACAGTGTAATATTAGTTTAAGATATAGGATTTAGTGATTCTTCACTTACATACAACACCCAGTTCTCATCACAACAACTGCCCTCCTTAATATACATCACCCATTTTACTGATCCTCTGCCCACCTCCCCTCCAGTAACCCTGTTTGTTTGCCATAGTTGAGTCTGTTTCTTGGTTTGCCTCTCTCTTTTTCCCCACTATGTTCATCTATTTTATATATTAAATTCCACATATGAATGAAATCATATGGTATTTGTTTTTCTCTGACTGATGTATTTTGCTTAGCATAATACTCTAGCTCCATCAACAGTTTTGCAAATGGCAAGATTTCTTTCCTTATAATGGCTGAGTAAAATTTGATTGTATACATAAATATACCACCTCTTCTTTATCCATTCGTCAGTCAATGGACATTTGGGCTCTTTCAATAATTTGGCTATTGTTGATAATGCTACTATAAACATCGAGTGCATGTATCCCTTCAGATCAGTATTTTTGTATCTTTTGGGAAAATACCTCGTAGTGCAATTGCTGGGACATAAGGTAGTACTTTTTGTACTTTTTGTACATAAGTTAACTTTTTGAGGAACCTCCATCCAGTTTTCCAGAGTGGCTGCACCAGTTTGCATTCCCACCAACAGTGTAAGAGGGTTCCCCTTTCTCTGCATCTTTGCCAAGACCTATTGTTTCCTTTACTGTTCGTTTTAGTCATTTTGATAGTTGTGAGTTGATATCTCACCATAATTTTAATTCATAGTTCCCTGATTAAGAGTGCTATTGAGCATCTTTTCATGTGTCTGTTAGCCATTTGTATGTCTTTGAAAAAGTGTCTATTCATGTCTTCTGCCCATTTTTAAAGAAGATTATTTGATTTTTGGTGTTAAATTTCATAAGTTCTTTATGTATTTTGAATACTAACCCTTTATCAGATATCATTTGCAATTATGATATGACCTCCCAATCCGAAGGTAGCCTTTTAGTTTCATTGATTGTTTCCTTCACTCTGCAGAAGATTTCATCATTTGTATAGCTTCTTTGGAGAGATATCTATTCATACTCTTTGTCCATATATTAATTGGGTTACTTGCACTTTAATTGTTGATTTTTACGTGTCCTTTTATATTTTAAAAAACATTTATTGTCAGGCATATCATTTGCAGATATTTTCTCCCACTCAATGGGTTTACTTTTTACTTTTTCAATAGTATCTTTTGAAGCATTAAAGTTTTAAATTTTTGACAAAGTCCACTTTATGTATTATTTTCTTTGGTTGCTGCCTTAGTCACCTCTGGCTGTCATAACAAGATACAATAGACTTGTTAGCTTAAATGACAAATATTTATTACTCATAGTTCTGAAGAGTGGAAAAGTCCAAGATCAAGGTGCCAGTAGATTTGGTTCCTGGTGAGAACTCTCTTCCTGACATAAACTGCCACCTTCTCACTGTGTCTTCCTGTGATGGAGAGGAAGAGAGAGCTCTGATCTCTTCCTTCTCATATAAGGACTCTAATCCCATCTCACCCTCATGATATCATTTTAAGCTAATTACATCCCCCAAAGCCCCACTTCCAAATACCATCATATAGGTGATTAACTCTGCAGCATCAGGATTATGAGGGAACTCAGACATTCAGTCCATAGCAGTTGTTCTTATTTTCGATGCTTTCTCTGCGAAACTGCTGCCTAATTCAAAGTTGTAAAGATTTACAACTCAGTTTTCTGCTAAGTGTTTTTTTTTTTTAAGTTTGTATCTTAGATTTGGGTATTTAATCCAATTGTCAGTTTTGTGTATTGTGGGAGATGCAGGAGAGAAGCATCAAAGGAAAATACTTCAAAAGGGAAGGGCTGGCGAAGGTGCAAGGCCTTAGGACATGTTTACGCAGCTGAACGTGGCTGTGGTTCTTAACATTGTAGGGGCTGATCCTCCTTCACACCTGACCCTTCCTAGTGATATAGAAACCAATTAACTCGAAATTCAACCTTGAAAAGCTAAACCATTAGATTGATTAACACACTTGCTTAGCTGACTTTATGCACATAGTATTTAGCAATTATCCTAATAAAAAGAAGCTTCATTCTAGACTTGGGGCCTCGTTCCAACTCAAGTATGAGGACCCTCACTTAACTGCACTTTGTTTGTGGACTCATCTTTGCGACTCCGGTCATACTCCCTGCAACAGTGTATGATGTAAATTGTGGGCCTAACTTCATTCTTTTACATGTGTAGATTAAGTTGTCCTAGCACCGTTTGTTGAAAAGATTATTATTTCCCTATCAATGTCTTATTACCCATGTTGATAATCAACCGATGCTAATGGATAGGTATATTTCTGAACTCTTTTATTTTATTGGTGTACATTTTTATTCTTATGACAGTATCACACTGTCTTGATTACTACTGCAGCTTTGTAGCAAGGTTTTGGATTTGGAAGTGTAAGCCCTCCAAATTTGTTGGTCTTCAAGATTGTTTTGGTTATTCTGTATCATTTTATTTACATAAGAATTTTAGTGTCAGCTTGTCACTAAAGTTTCAGCTACTAATTGCTGAGAAAAATGCAGTTGGAATTTTGATAGGGATCTCACTGAATCTGTAGATAAGTTTAGAATGTATTAATACTAAAAATATTAAGACTTCTAATTCTTACAAATGGAATATTATTTTATTTTCTTAGAATTTTTTTGATGCTTTCAATGATATTTTGAAGCTTACTATGTTCAAATCTTCATTTTGTTTATATTTGTTCTTAAGTGATTTTTTTCATGCTCTTATAGATAAAATTGTATTCATTTTCAATTTTTTGTTGCTAGTGTATAGAAATACAATTTATTTTTTGTATATTGATCTCATATACTAAAGTACTTACTGAATTGGCTTATTAGCTCTAATAGTTTTTCTTGACACTTTAGGATTTACTATATAAATGATTATGCCATTAGAAAAGTAATTTTTTACAAAGTAATTTTATTTCTCTATTTTCCATTTCTATGTTTTTTACTTATTTTTCTCACCTGATTGTCATTGCTAGAAACTCCAGTGGAAGGTTAAATGGAAGTGGTGAAATCAGACACATTTGTCTTGTTTCTCATCTAAAGGTGAATGCAATCAGTCCCTCACCATTATGATGTAGCTGTGGATTTTTCACAGGTTACTTTGTCAGTTTGAAGAAGTTTCTTTCTATTCCTTATTTGAGTGTTTTTATCATGAAAGTTTTTGAATCATGCCATAAGATTTTTCTGCATCTTATTGGGATTATCATGTGATGTTTGTCCTTTCTGCAATTGAAATAGAACAGTACACTGATTTGTTTTGACATATTATTTCAACCTTGTATTCCAGAGAATAAATCCATTTTGGTCATGTTTACGATGCTTTTTATATGTCATTGGATTTTGCTTGTATTTTTTTTAGAAATTTTGCATTTATAATCATAAGGAAATGCCCCCATAGTGTATTTATTTGTTTGTTTGCTATTGGTATCAGGGTAATATTAGCTTGATGTAATGCGTTGGAAACTTTTCATTGTTCTTTCATAGAGTTTGTGAAGATTTGATATTAATTCTACCTTAAATGTTTAATATAATTGTGAAGTGTGGCCAACTGTTCCTGGGCTTTTTGTTTTGTTTTGTTTAGTACCCTATTCATTATTAATTAAACATCTTTACTTGTTATCTGTATATTCACATTTTCATTTATTCCTCTGTTTTATAGTTTTTGTCTTTCAAGGAATTTGTTGATTTTATCTAGGTTTCATAATTTCTTTTTATGCAATTCTTCATATTGCCTTATAATCTTTTCATTTATTTATGTGAAGTTTACAGTATATACCTTCATTCACTTCTGGTTTTGTTATTTTTATCTTTCTTTTCCTTTCTGAACTTAGCCAAAAGTTTTTTAATTGCATTGACATCTTCCAAAAACAATAACAACAACAACAACTTGTGATCTCATTGTTTTTGTTTTAATTACCTATTTCACTATTTTAATTCTAATCTTTATTATTTCTTTTTTAATGCTGGCTATGGGTTTAGTTTGTTCCATTGCATAAAGTTTAAGGTACAGTATGAGATTATTGATTTCATATCTTCTTCTTCAATAAGGTGTTTAAAGTTGTAAATTTCCTTTTAAGCATGATCTTAACGGTGTCCCATATTTACTTTGTTGTTTTTTTTCATTTTCTTTAATACCAAAGTACTTTCTAGTTTTTAATGTTATTTCCTATTTGACCCATTTATTTTTAAGCAGAATGTTTTAAAATTTCCATATAATTTTTAATTTCTAAAATTTCATTCAGTTATTAATTTTGAATTTTTTCCATGTGTTTAAAGAATATAGTTAGTATGATCTCAATCCTTTAAATGTATTAAGATTTCTTTATGGCATTACATATGATATATCTTGGAGAATGTTTCATGTACATGTGTCAAAAATGTGTATTCTCTTACTGTTGGGTTGAGTGCTCCATAGTTAGGTTGAGTTGGTTTATACTCAAGTGTTCTGTTTCCACATGAAATATCTGTCTGAAGTTATCCTATCCATTATGTAAAGTGGGATATTGTATTTCATTATTGCTGTTGAATTGTGTATTTCTCTTCCAATTATGTAAGCTTTAAAATCATTTATTGTAAAGCTTTGTTGTTTGAGGCATATATATTCATGATTGCTGTATGTTCTTGAAGGATTGACAATTTTATCATTGCGCACGTACCCCAATGTTTATAACAGCACTTTAAACAATAGCCTAATTATGGAAAGATCCTAAATGTCCATGAACTGATGAATGGATAAAGAAGATGTGGTTTATATATACAGTGGATACTACTTGGCAAAGAGAAAAAATGAAATCCTGCCATTTGCAGCAACATGTATGGAACTGGAAGGTATTATGCTAAGTGAAATAAGTCAGTCAGAGAAAGATATATGTTTTCACTCATATGTGGATCTTGGGAAACTTAACAGAAGACCATGGGGTACAGGAAGGGGAAAAATAGTTACAAACAGAGAGGGAAGGAGGCACACCATAAGAGACTCTTAAATACAGAGAACAAACTGAGATTTGAAGGGAGGTGCAGGAGAGGGAAAAGTGGGTGATGGGCATTGAGGAGGGCACTTGTTGGGATGATCACTGGGTGTTGTATGGAAGCCAATTTGAAAATGAGTTATATTTAAAAATAATAATAAAATAAAATAAAATAAATTATCCTTGTGTCTTTAGCAAAAAGTTTGTTTTGTCAATTATTAGTATAGTCACTCCAGCTCTTTTTTTGATTATTGCTTGAATGGATTTTTCTATCATTTTATTGTCACCCTATTTGTACCTGTGACTTTTAAATGTGACTCTTGTGGAAAACAGAGTTGACTCGTGTTTTGTTTGTTTGTTTGTTTGTTTTTAATCCATTCTGATAAACTCTGCCTTTTAATTGCAGAGTTTAATCCTTTTTATGTATATTATATATTTATTGTTTTTAATAGTTTTAACGAGCTATAATTGACATACAGCACTAAGTTGACAGTGTACTGCATAATAACATATATATTGTGAAATGATCAGTATATGTTTATTTTATTTTTTTTTAATTTTTTTAACGTTTATTTATTTTTGAGACAGAGAGAGACAAAGCATGAACAGGGGAGGGGCAGAGAGAGAGAGAGACACAGAATCTGAAACAGGCCCCAGGCTCTGAGCTGTTACCACAGAGCCCGACGCGGGGCTCGAACTCACGGACCGTGAGATCATGACCTGAGCTGAAGTAGGACGCTTAACCGACCAAGCCACCCAGGCGCCCCCGATCAGTATATGTTTAGTTGACATACATCATCTCATGTATATACAAAATTAAATAACTTGTTCTCATAAGAACTCTTAGTATCTATGTTCTTTAAAACCTTCAGATGTACCATACATCAGTGTAACCATAGTAATCTTTTGCATTCTAACTTCAGTAATTATGTATGTATGTATGTATGTATGTCTATATGTATGTTTATTTTTATTTTTTAAATTCAACTTAGTTAAAATACAGTGTAGTCTTGGCTTCAGGAGTACAACCCAGTGACTCATCTCTTACACATAACCCCAAAAGTGCCCTCCTTAATGCCCATCACCCATTTAACCCATCTTCCCACCCACATCCCCACCAGCAAACCTATTTATTTGCTGTATTTATGAGTCTCTTATGGTTTGCCTCCATCTCTCTTTTTATCTTATTTCTCTTATCTTCCCCTGTATTCATCTGCTGTGTTTCTCAAATTCCACATCTGATTGAAATCATATGATAGCTTTCTTTCTCTTCCTGGCTTGTTTTGCTTAGCATAATACACTTTAGTTCCATCCACTTTGTGCAAATGGCAATATTTCATTTTTTTTTCATCTCTGAGTAGTATTCCATTGTATATAAATACCACCTCTTTATCCATTCATCAGTCGAATGAAAATTTAGTCTCTTTCCATAATTTGGCTATCGTTGGTAGCACTTCTATAAACGTGGGGTGCATGTGCCCCTTCAAATCAGAATTTTTGTAACCTTTGGATAAATTCTTAGTAGTACAATTGTTGGGTCATAGGGTAGTTCTATTTTTAATTTTGTGAGTAACCTCCATACTGTTTTCTAGAGTGGCTGCAACAGTTTGCATTCCCAAGAGTGCAAAAGTGTCCCCCTTTCTCCACATTCTTACCAACATCTGTTGTTTCCTGAATTGAGTTTTTCATTTTAGCCATTGTGACAGGTATGAGGTGATAATATCTCATTGTGGTTTTGATTTGTATTTCCCTGACACTTAGTGATGGGCATCTTCATGTGTGTCTTAGACATCTGGATATCATCTTTGGAAGAGTGTCTATTCATGACTTCTGCCCATTATTTCACTAGATTTTTTGTTTTTTGGGTGTTGATTTTGATAAGTTCTTTATACACTTTGGATACTCACCCTTTATCTGATATGTCATTTGCAAATGTCTTCTCCCATTCTGTAGATTGCCTTTTAGTTTTATTGATTGCTTCCTTTGCTGTGTGGTAGCTTTTTATCTTGATGAGGTCCCAATAGTTCATTTTTGCTTTTATTTCCCTTGCCTCCAGAGGCATGTCAAGTAAGAAGTTGCTATGGCTGAGGTCAAAGAGGTTGATGCCTGTTTTCTCCTCTAGGATTTTGATGGTTTCCTATCTCACATTTAGGTCTTTCATCCATTTTGAAATTATTTTTGTGTATTGTGTAAGAAAGTGGTCCAGTTTTATTCTTCTGCATGTCACTGTCCAGTTCTCATAGTAGCATTTGCTCAAGAGACTGTCTTTTTTCCATTGAATACTCTTTCCTGCTTTGTTGAAGATTAGTTGGCCATAGCCTTTTGGGTCCATTTCTGGGTTTTCTATTCTTTTCCACTGATCTATGTGTCTATTTTTTGCCAATACCATACTGTCTTGATGATTACAGCTTTGTAATTCACCTGAAAGTCTTGAATTGTGAGGTCTCCAGTTTTGGTTTTCTTTTTCAACATTACTTTCTTTGGTGATTTGGAGTGTTTTGTGATTCTATACAAATTTCAGGGTTGTTTGTTCTAGCTATGTGAAGAATGCTGGTGTTGTTTGATAAGGATTGCATTGAATGTGTAGATTGCTTTTTTTGTCTTATAACCAGATGTTTGTGATTTTTTCACCTCTTTTCTATTTCTTCCACTCCCAACCTCTGCTTCTAGTAACCACAAATCTACTCTTTTTTTCTATGATTTTCTTTTTTTTTTTAGATTCCACACATGAGTGAGATCATACAGTATTTGTTTCTTTCTGACTTATTTCACTTAGCATAATGCCTTCAAGTCCATTCATGTTGTTGTAAATGACAGCATTTCCTTCTTTCCCATGACTAAATATTTATGTATATACTACAACTTCTTTATTCACTCATCCTTTGATGGACCCTTATGTTGTTTACAAGTTTTGGATTTTGTAAATAATGCTGCTATGTACTTGGAGCTGCAGGTAACTCTTCAAAAGATTATTTTGTTATCTTTAGATATATTCAAAGATTTGAAATAACTCGATTATATGGCACTTATTTTCTTTCTTTTTTATTTTGATGGAGCTCCATATTTTTTTCCATAATAACTGTAACAATTTACAATCCTAACAACAGTGCAGTAGGGCTCCATTTTCTCCACATCAATGCCAGGATTTGTTATGCATTGTCTTTTTGATGATATCCATTTAAACAGCTAGAGATGACATCCAATTGTGATTTCAATTTGTATTTCCCTGGGGAGCCTGGATGGCTCAGTCTTTTAAACATCAGACTTCAGCTCAGGTCATGATCTCATGGTTCCTGTGTTCAAGCTGTCTGTGCTGACAGCTGGGAGCCTGGAGCCTGCTTCAGATTCTTTCTTTCTGCCCCACCCCCACTTGCACTATGCCTCTGTCTCTGTCTCTCTCTCAAAAGTAAATAAACATTAAAACTTTTTTAAAAAAAATTTGTATTACCCTAAGGATTAATGACATTGAGCACCTTTTTCAGTATCTATGGCTATTCATATATCTTTGGGAAGATGTCTACTTATGCTTTTTGCCCATTTTTTAGAGAATGGGAATTTATTTATTACTTATTTGTTTTTTCATTGAACGATATGATTTCTTTAAGTATTTTGGAGGTTGATCCTTTATCAGATATCATTTTCAAATATTTTATCATTTAGTAAGTTGACTTAATTTTTTTATTGTTCCTTTTACTGTGCAGAAGAATTTATCTATCTTTTTTTTTTTTTTACTTTTAAGTTTATTTATTTATTTTTGAGACAGACAGAGAGAGCAAGCCAGGGAGGGCAGAGAGAGAGGGAGAGAGAGACACAGTGTGGAGCCCATTGTGGGGCTCAAACTCATGAACCTTGAGATCATGACCTGAGCCAAAACCAAGAGTTGGACGCTAAACCCACTGAGCCACCCAGGTATCCTGTGCATTTTTCTTTGACGTTGTCTTAGTTGTTTATTTTTGATTTAGTGGCTTATGCTTTAAATATCATATTTTTTTAAAAAATCTTGCCAAGATCTATGTAAAGGAGATTTTTCCCCTGTTTTCTTCTAAAAAATTATGGTTTTAAGTCCTATATTTAAGTATTTAATACATTATAAGTTAATTGTTGTGAGTGCTGTAAGATAGGGGTCTAGTTTCATTTTTTTACATGTGAATCTCAAATTCGTCAGAACCACTTACTGAGGAGTCTGTTTTTTCCCTATTAAGATTTTTTGGCTCCTTTCAGTTTATTTTGACCCTTCGAAATCTGTTCCATTGTTTTACATGTTTCTTTTATGTCATTACAATACTGTTTTGTTTCCTATATCTTTATAATATTGAAAACAGGAAGTGAGATGCCACCCTCTTTGTCATTCTTTGTCAGGATTGCTTTGTCTATTCAGAATCTTTTGTGTTTTCATATAAATTTTAGGATTATTATATCATCTTTTAAAAGAAAAATGCCACTGAAATTTTGATAGCATTTGAACTGTCCCTATCAATGGTTTGGGAGTAGTACAGACATTTAATAATATTCATTCTTCTAATCCATGAACATGGCATAATTTTCATTTATTTGTGTTTTACTCAATTGTTTTCATCAATGCCTTGTAGTTTACATTGTAGAGATGTTTTACCTCATTGGTTAAAATTACTCCTAACTATTTTATTGTTTTTGATGTGATCACTGTTTAAATGTGAGCACTTTCTAAGTTTTCTTTTCAGATAATTTATTTTATTGTATACAAAAGATACTGATATTGTATGTTAATTTTGTATCCTTCAACTTTTCTGAAATTCTTTATTGTATTCAATCTTTTGGAGATGTTAGCATTTTATATATATATATATATATATATATATATATATATATATATACATACACACACACACATATATACACAATTAACATAAATACAGTAATATTTTATTTTATGTCAGTGTTTTATATTATTATAAAACAAATTTGTTAATAATATATTGTTATATATGTATTATTTACATATTATATATGAAATGAATATGAATATGATATGAAAAGAGACAATTTCACTTATTTCTTTACAATTCTGATGATTGATTGATTGAATGATTGCCTAATTGCCTGATTGCTTGGGCTAGGACTTCTATTACACAGAACAGTGTTGAATAGGGGTGGTGAGAGTGAGCACCCTTGTCTTGTTCCTGCTCTTAGAGAAAAAGCTTTCAAATTTTCACCACTGAGCCTTTATGTTGATGTATATCCTTTTATACTCATTTTGTTGAGTTTCTATCATAACTATTGTTGAAATTTGTCAAATGCTTTTTCTGCATCAATTTAAATTATTATATATTTTATTGCATCTATTGAGACCATGCATTTTACATTTTATTTAATTAATGTGATGTATTACATTTGGATTTGTGTTTGATGAACCATCCTTGCATCTCAGGAATAAATCCTGCTTGAACATGGTGAAAGATTCTTTTAAGGCAGTGCTGAATTAGGATTCCTAGTATTTTACTGAGAATTTTTCATCTATATTTATCAGGAACTATAGGTCTGTACTTTTCTTTACTGTTGCTATTCTTTTCTGGCTTTGGTATCAAGATGATGCAGGCCTTGTAAAACTAGTCCTTTTCAACTTTTTGGAAGATTTTAAGAAGTATTGGTATTAATTCTTTGAATGTTTAGTAGAATTCACCAGTGAAGCCATCTGGTCTTCAGCTGTACTTCATGGGAAACGTTTCATTACTGATTCCATATCCTTACTAATAATTGTTCTGTTAATTTTTTTTATTTATTCCTGATTCAGTCTTGGTGGGTTGTATGTTTCTATGCATTTTTTTCTATTTATTCTTTGGTGTGCAATATGTTGGTATATATTTTTAAATAGTAACTTCTTGGGGTTCCTGGGTGTCTCAGTCAGTTAGTGCCCAACTCTGGTTTTGGCTCAGGTCATGATCTCACAGTTTGTAAGTTCTAGCCCCATGTTAGGCTCTGCATTGATGACTGTGGAGCATGCTTGTGATTCTCTGTCTCCTTTTCTCTGTATCTCTCCCCCACTGTCTTTCTATCTCTGTCTCTCAAAAAATAAATAAATACACGTTAAAAAATGGTAACTTCTTGCGATACTTCACGTTTCTTTGTTACTAGTTTTAATATCTCCTCTTAATAGTTTCATTAATTTGGTTCCTCTCTCTTTTTTTTCTTGCTTAATCTAGCTAAAAGTTTCTCAGTTTTGTCTATCTTTTCAAGGAACCATCTCTTAGTTTTCTTAATCTTTTCTATTGTTTTGTCTGTTCTCTCTTTCATTTATTTCTGCTTTAAACTTTCTTAAAACCCTCCTTCTGCCAATTTTGAACTCTGATCTTTTTTTTTTTTTTTTTTTAGTTTATTGAGGCAGAGAGTTAGGTTGTTTATTTTCAATTTGTTGTTGTTATTTCTTCATGTAGGCATTATTTGTTATTAACTTCCTCTTAGAAGTGCTTTTATTTCATTCTTTAAATTTTCATATGTAGTGTTTCCATTTTCCTTTGTCTCAAGGTACTTTTTAATTTTCCTTTTACTTTCTTTTTTAATACATTAGTTATTCAGGATAGTGCTATTAATTTACATGTACTCAATATTTATTTTTGTTTTCTTCATGTTGCTTATTTCTATTTTTTAAAGTTTCTTTTTGTTTATCATGAAGGAGAGACATAGAAAGGAAACAAAGGAGGGGCAGAGAGAGAGGGAGAGAGAATACTAAGCAAGCTCTGTGTTGTCAACACAGAAACTGATAAAAGGCTTGAACTCATGAATCATGAGATCATGACCTGAGCTAAAATCAAGAGCTGGACACTTAACTGACTGAGCCTCTCAGGCACCACTATTTCTAGTTTCATACCATTATAGTCAGAGATGATATTTTATTTGATTACAGTCTTGAAATGTCTAAGACTTTTTTTTTGTGGGCTAACATATGATCTATCCTAAAAAAGTTTTACTGACACTCAAGAATAATGTATGTTCTGGTGTTATTAGAATGTTGTGAATATGTTGGATAGGTCTATTTGGTCTAACATGTTTGAATCTGCTGTTTCCTTATTGATTCTCTGATCTATGCATTGTTAAGAATAGGATATTAATATCCCCAACTATTATTATATTGATATTTATATCTTACTTTAAGTCTGCTTATTATTTCTATAATTAGGTGCTCCAATATTTAGTGCCTAAATATTTATGATTATTAGATCTTCTTGATATATTGCCCCTTTATCTTTATATAATAATGATCTTTTTTTTCTCTTTTTATCATGTTTAGTTTTTCTTAATATATGAAATTTATTGTCACATTGGTTTCCATACAACACCCAGTGCTCATCCCAAAATATCCCACTTCAATGCCCATCACCTACCCTTCACTCCCTCCCACCCCCCCCCCCATCAGCCATCAGTTTGTTCTCAGTTTTAAGAGTCTCTTATGCTTTGGCTCTCTCCCACTCTAACCTCATCACCCCCGCACCCCCGCCCATGGGTTTCTGTTAAGTTTCTTAGGATCCATATAAGAGTGAAAACATATGGTATCTGTCTTTCTCTGTATGGCTTATTTCACTTAGCATCATACACTCCAGTTCCACCCACGTTGTTACAAAGGGCCATATTTCGTTCTTTCTCATTGCCACGTAGTACTCCATTGTGTATATAAACCACAATTTCTTTATCCATTCATCAGTTGATGGACATTTAAGCTCTTTCCACAATGTGTCTATTGTTGAGAGTGCTGCTATAAACATTGGGGAACAAGTGCCCCTATGCATCAGTACTCCTGTATCCCTTGGGTAAATTCCTAGCAGTGCTACTTCTGGGTCATAGGGTAGGCATATTTTTAATTTTTTAAGGAACCTCCACACTGTTTTCCAGAGTGGCTGCACCAGTTTGCATTCCCACCAACAGTGCAAGAGGGTTCCCGTTTCTCCACATCCTCTCCAGCATCTATAGTCTCCTGATTTGTTCATTTGGCCACTCTGACTGGCATGGGGGGATATCTGAGTGTGGTTTTGATTTGTATTTCCCTGATGAGGAGCGACGTTGAGCATCTCTTCATGTGCCTGTTGGCCATCCGGATGTCTTCTTTAGAGAAGTGTCCATTAATGTTTTCTGCCCATTTCTTCACTGGGTTATTTGTTTTTCGGGTGTGGAGTTTGGGGAACTCTTTATAGATTTTGGATACTAGCCCTTTGTCTGATATGTCATTTGAAAATATCTTTTCCCATTTCGTTGGCTGCCTTTTAGTTTTGTTGATTGTTTCCTTTGCTGTGCAGAAGCATTTATCTTCATAAGGTCCCAGTAGTTCATTTTTGCTTTTAATTCCCTTGCCTTTGGGGATGTGTCGAGTAAGAGATTGCTACGGCTGAGGTCAGAGAGTTCTTTTCCTGCTTTCTCCTCTAGGGTGTTGATGGTTTCCTGTCTCACATTCAGGTCCTTTATCCATTTTGAGTTTATTTTTGTGAATGGTGTGAGAAAGTGGTCTAGTTTCAACCTTCTGCATGTTGCTGTCCAGTTCTCCCAGCACCGTTTGTTAAAGAGACTTTTTTCCTTTGGATGTTCTTTCCTGCTTTGTCAAAGATTAGTTGGCCATACATTTATGGGTCTAGTTCTGGGGTTTCTATTCTATTCCATTGGTCTATGTGTCTGTTTTTGTACCAATACCATGTTGTCTTGATGATTACAGCTTTGTAGTAGAGGCTAAAGTCTGGGATTGTGATGCCTCCTGCTTTGGTCTTCTTCTTCAAAATTACTTTCACTATTCGGGGCCTTTTGTGGTTCCAAATGAATTTTAGGATGGCTTGTTCTAGCTTTGAGAAGAATGCTAGTGAAATTTTTATTGGGATTGCATTGAATGTGTAGATAGCTTTGGGTAGTATTGGCATTTTGACAATATTTATTCTTCCAATCCATGAGCATGGAATGTTTTTCCATTTCTTTATATCTTCTTCAATTTCCTTCATAAGCATCTTATAGTTTTCAGCATACAGATCTTTTACATCTTTGGTTAGATTTATTCCTAGGTATTTTATGCTTCTTGGTGCAATTGTGAATGGGATCAGTTTCTTTCTTTGTCTTTCTGTTGCTTCATTGTTAGTGTATAAGAATGGAACTGATTTCTGTACATTGATTTTGTATCCTGCGACTTTGTTGAATTCATGTACCAGATCTAGCCGACTTTTGGTGGTGTCTCTTGGGTTTTCCATGTATAATATCATGTCGTCTGCAAAAAGTGAAAGCTTGACTTCATGTTTGCCAATTTTGATGCCTTTAATTTCCTTTTGTTGTCTGATTGCTGATGCTAGCACTTCCAACACCATGTTAAACAACAGCAGTGAGAGTGGGCATCCCTGTCCTGATCCTGATCTCAGGGAAAAATCTCTCAGTTTTTCCCCATTGAGGATGATGTTAGCTGTGGGCTTTTCATAAATGGCTTTTATGATCTTTAAGTATGTTCCTTCTATCCCGACTTTCTCGAAGGTGTTTATTAAGAAAGGGTGCTGTATTTGTCAAATGCTTTTTCTGCATCGATTGACAGGATCATATGGTTCTTATCTTTTCTTTTATTAATGTGATGTATCACGTTGATTGATTTGCGAATGTTGACCCAGCCCTGCATCCCAGGAATGAATCCCACTTGATCATGGTGAATAATTCTTTTTATATGCTGTTGAATTCGATTTGCTAGCATCTTATTGAGAATTTTTGCATCCATATTCAAGAGAGATAATGGCTTGTAGTTCTCTTTTTTAACTGGGTCTCTGTCTGATTTAGGCATCAAAGTAATACTGGCCTCACAGAATGGGTTTGGAAGTTTTCCTTCCCTTTCTATTTTTTGGAATTGCTTGAGAAGGATAGGTATTATCTCTGCTTTAAATGTCTGGTAGAATTCCCCAGGGAAGCCTTCTGGCCATGGACTTTTATTTGTTGGGAGATTTTATAACTGATTCAATTTATTCACTGGTTATGGGTCTGTTCAAGCTTTCTATTTCCTCCTGTTTGAGTTTTGGAAGTTTGTGGGTGTTTAGGAATTTGTCCATTGCTTCCAGGTTGTCCAATTTATTGGCATATAATTTTTCATAGTATTCCCTGATAATTGCTTGTATTTCTGAGGGATTGGTTGTCATAATTCCATTTTCATTCATGATTTTATCTATTTGGGTCATCTCCCTTTTCTTTTTGAGAAGCCTGGCTAGAGGTTTATCAATTTGGTTTATTTTTTCAAAAAACCAACTCTTTGTTTTGTTGATCTGCTCTACAGTTTTTTTTAGATACTATATTGTTTATTTCTGCTCTGATCTTGATTATTTCTCTTCTTCTGCTGGGTTTAGGGTGTCTTTGAAGTGCTTCTATTTCCTTTAGGTGTGCTGTTAGATTTTGTATTTGGGATTTTTCTTGTTTCTTGAGATAGGCCTGGATTGCAATGTATTTTCCTCTCAGGACTGCCTTCGCTGCATCCCACAGCGTTTGGATTGTTGTATTTTCATTTTCGTTTGTTTCCATATATTTTTTTATCTCTTCTCTAATTGCCTAGTTGACCCACTCATTCGTTAGTAGGGTGTTCTTTAACCTCCATGCTTTTGGAGGTTTTCCAGACTTTTTCCTGTGGTTGATTTCAAGCTTCATTGCATTGTGGTATGAAAGTATGCATGGTATGATCTCAATTCTTGTATAGTTATGAAGGGCTGTTTTGTGACCCAGTATGTGATCTATCTTGGAGAATGTTCCATGTGTCCTCGAGAAGAACGTATATTCTGTTGCTTTGGGATGCAGAGTTCTAAATATATCTGTCAAGTCCATCTGATCCAATGTATCATTCAGGGCCCTTGTTTCTTTATTGACCGTGTGTCTAGATGATCTATCCATTGCTGTAAGTGGGGTATTAAAGTCCCCTGCAATTACCACATTCTTGTCAATAGGGTTGCTTATGTTTGTGAGTAATTGTTTTATATACTTGGAGGCTCACGTATTCGGTGCATAGACATTTATAATTGTTAGTTCTTCTTGATGGATAGATCCTGTAATTATTATATAATGCCCTTCTTCATCTCTTGTTACAGCCTGTAATTTAAAGTCTAGTTTGTCTTATATAAGTATGGCTACTCCAGCTTTCTTTTGACTTCCAATAGCATGATAAATAGTTCTGCATCCCCTTACTTTCAATCTGAAAGTGTCCTCAGGTCTAAAATGAGTCTCTTGTAGACAGCAAATAGATTGGTCTTGTTTTTTCTTTCCATTCTGATACCCTATGTCTTTTGGTTGACGCGTTTAGTCCATTTACATTTAGTGTTATTGTAGAACGATAGGGGTTTAGTGTCATTGTGATGTCCATAGGTTTCATGCTTTTAGCGATGTCTCTGGTACTTTGTTGCACAGGATCCCCTTTAGGATCTCTTGTAGGGCTGGTTTAGTGGTGACAAATTCCTTCTGTTTTTGTTTATTTGGGAAAACGTTTATCTCTCCTTCTATTCTATATGACAGATTTGCTGAATAGAGGATTCTCGGCTGCATATTTTTTCTGTTCATCACATTGAAGATTTCCTGCCATTCCTTTCTGGCCTGCCAAGTTTCAGTAGGGAGATCAGTCATGAGTCTTATTGGTCTCCCTTTATATGTTAGAGCATGATTATCCCTAGCTGCTTTCAGAATTTTCTCTTTATCCTTGTATTTTGCCAGTTTCACTATGATATGTCGTGCAGAAGATCAATTCAAGTTTCGTCTGAAGGGAGTTCTCTGTGCCTCTTGGACTGCAATGCCTTTTTCCTTCCCCAGATCAGGGAAGTTCTCAGCTGTGATTTCTTCAAGTACACCTTCAGTACTTTTCCCTCTCTCTTCCTCCTCTGGAATACCAATTATGCGTAGATTATTTCTCTTTAGTGCATCACTTATTTCTCTAATTTTCCCCTCATACTCCTGGATTTTTGTATCTCTCTTTTTCTCAGCTTCTTCTTTTTCCATAATTTTATCTTCTAGTTCACCTATTCTCTCCTCTGCTTCTTCATTCCGAGCCGTAGTCATCTCCATTTTATTTTGCAGCTCATTAATAGCATTTTTTAGCTCCTCCTGGATGTTCCTTAGTCTCTTGATCTCTGTAGCAATAGATTCTCTGCTGTCCTTTATACTGTCTTCAAGCCCAGCGATTAATTTTATGACTATTATTCTAAATTCACTTTCTGTTATATTGTTTAAATCGTTTTTGATCAGTTCATTAGCTGTCGTTATTTCCTGGAGGTTTTTTTGAGGGGAATTCTTCTGTTTTGTCATTTTGGATAGTCCCTGGAGTGGTGCAGAACTGCGGGCCCCTTCCCCTTTGCTGTCTTGAATAACTTGTATTCGTGGGCGGGGCCGCAGTTAGACCTGATGTCTGCCCCCATCCCACTGCTGGGTCTACAGTCAGACTGGTGTGCACCTTCTCTTCCCCTCTTCTAGGGGTATGATTCAATGTGGGATGGCGTGGCCTGTCTGGGCTACTTGCACACTTCCAGGCTTGTGGTGCTGGGGATCTGGAGTATTAGCTGGGGTGGATTGGCAAGATGCACAGGGGTGGGAGGTGCAGGCTCAGCTCAGTTTTCCTTTGAAGATCTACTTCGGGAGAGGCCCTACTGCAGTGAGACTGAGTCAGACCCACCTGAGGGATGGATCTGCAGAAGCACAGCGTTGGGTGTTTGGGTGGTGCAAGCAAATTCCTTGACTGGAACTGGTTCCCTTTGGGATTTTGGCTGGGGGGATGGGCGAGGGAGGTGGCGCTGGCGAGTGCCTTTGTTCCTCCCCAAGCTGTGCTCTGTCTTCTGGGGCTCAACAACTCTCCCTCCTGTTGTCCTTCAGCCCTCCTGCTCTCCAAGCAGAGCTGTAACTTATAACCTTCCAGATGTTAAATCCCACTTGCTGTCCAAACACACTCTGTCCGGCCCCTCCACTTTTGCAAGGCAGACTCGGGGGCTCTGCTTTGCCGGTGGGCCGCCTCTCTGCCCCGGCTCCCTCCTACCAGTCCATGTAGTGTGCACCGCCTCTCTGCCCTTCCTATCCTCCTCCATATGCCTCTCATCTAGGCTTGGCTCTGGAGAATCCGTTCTGCTAGTCTTCTAGCGATTTTCTGGGTTATTTAGGCAGGTGTGGGTGGAATCTAAGTGATCAGCAGGACGCAGTGAGCCCATCGTCCTCCTACCCCGCCATCTTCCCAGAAGCCTATCATGTTTATTTTAAAGTATATTTTCCAAGGTAAATTTAGCTAGCTCAGTTTTTTTTTTATGTTACCATTTACTTAAAATATATTTTTCCATCACTTTACTCTGTCTTTGAGTGCTGTTAAGGCTAAAGTGACCCTTTTGTAGGCAGCATATAATTGGATCTTGTGTCTTTATCCATTCAGCCACACTAAATCTTTTAATAAGAATACTCAATCCATTGGGGTGCTTGGGTTGCTCAGTCAGTTGAGCCTCAGATTCTTGGTTTTGGCTCAAGTCATGATCCCATAGATTCTGATTTTGAGCCCTGCATTGGTCTCTGCACAGGCAGTGCAGAGCCTGCTTGGGATTCTCTTTCTCCCTCTCTCTGTCCCCCACCCCGCTCTCTCTCTCTCTCTCACACAATAAATAAATAAACAAAAAAAAAAAGAAAACTCAGTCCATTACCATTTAAAGTAATTAATGATAGGTAAGGACATACTATTGCATTTGTTTTCTGACTATTTTATGGATACATTTTCCTTGCTTTTTTATCCCGCAATATGTTTTTTTGTATTTTGGTGTCAGTATACTTTGATTTATTTTATCATGTCTTTTGTGTAATTACTACAGATTTTTCCCTTGGGATTAATATAAAGATCACATAAATATGCTAAAATTGGACCACTCTATTTTAAACTGATAAGGTTAGCGTTCCTAAACTTATCAGTTCCTAAACTTTACAGTTTTATTTCTCCCACTTATATTTTACATAGTTTAAGTCACTGACATTTAAGTTCATATTTTTGTTTAATATTATTTATTCAATAACACTATTTTAGTTATTTTTACTATGTTTGTATTTTAACTTCAAAAGTTGTAAGAGGGGCACCTGGGTGACTCAGTCGGTTAAGCATTCGACTTCAGCTCAGTTCATGATCTCATGGTTTGTGGGTTCGAGCCCCACGTCGGGCTCTGTGCTGACATCTCGGAGCCTGGAGCCTGCTTCAGATTCTGTGTCTCCCTGTCTCTCTGACCCTTCCCCTCTTGAGCTCTGTCTCTCTCTCTCTCTCTCTCTCTCTCTCTCTCAAAAGTAAATAAACGTTAAAAAAATTAAAAAATAATAAAAGTTGTAACAGAATTACACACCACCATAAACATATTACAGTGCTCAAGTTTGACTATAAATTTGCCATCAGCAGTGAGTTTTACACTACTTTTATATGTTTTTGTGATGTCAATTAGCATCCTTTTACTTCCCATCACAGAAATCACTTTAGCATTTCTTGTGTGAAAGGTCTGGAGGTGATGACATCCCTTACCTTTTTGCTGCTGTTCAAAAGATACTTTATCTCTTTCCTTTCTAAAGGACAGTTTTGTCAGGTATAGAAATTTATACTTGACATATTTTCTTTCTTTCAATATTTTCAATATATTAACCCATTCTCTCTCCAGAAAAACTTCTGTTAAAAGTTGTATCTATAGTATTGAGTGAATTCCCTTGTATTTAACTTACATATTTTCTTGTTTATTTATTTTGAGAAAGAGAGAGAGCATGGGGGAAAAGGAGAGACAGAGAGAGAGAGGGAGGGAGGGAGGGAGAGGAGTGGGAGAATCCCAAGCAGGCTCCTGCACTTTCACTTCAGGGACTGATATATGGGCTGGATCTCATGAACCATGAGTTCATGACCTGAGCTGAAATCAAGAGTTGGATGCTTAACAGACTGAGCCACCCATGTGCCCCCAACTTATCTTTCTTCTAATGTCCTTGTGCAAGTGGGCCTTATTATCAGGCTCCATTTTGGGACAAGACCAATGTTTAAGTCTTCATGTAGGAGAGGGAGCCACTGGATGAGAACCCTTGGATAGGACTGCTGGCTTGGTTTCCTGCCTATATGATGCTATAGGTGGACTAAGTGTTTGCGTGTGTTGTCTGGTCACCCTTTCTAGACTGTTGGGACTGATACTATACTCAGAGATATGGGGAATATGAATTAGCTTTCTTTGCTTGGTGGGGCATCAGCATGGACCCCAAGGCTTTCATGACTTAGTTTAGGGGCCTGAATCAGGCAACACTGTGTACTGAATTTCCTGGACAAACATATCCACCAGTTTTACTTTATAGATGGGGCAAGCCATGGATCATGCTTTCTGTAAGCAGGGATACTGGAAAGATTACATAGTTTTTCATGTGTTCTGGTTAATTTACCTGGTTAGGCTCATTGAGGTCTGTATTCAGCATTGTGCAGGACTGCAAATCAGTTTCCCTGTTCAGGAAAAATGACAAAGCCAGTTCCAAGGATGAAAAGGTTCTTTGTTGTCATGACTTATGCCAAACCACAACCCAAGTGGCTTGGCAGAATGGGATCACTTGCTTTGGTCTGCAGATGAACTCTTCCTGCTGGACTCTGCTCAAGTGTTGCTAAGGTGGACAACTTCCCAGATGTTCTAGGCAGGATTTCTGGTGGATTGGGCCAGATTCTATACTCAGCAATGAATGGCGCTATATATTAGCTACCCTGCTTGGACAAGCAAGGAAGCCAGCTCCAAATCTTCCTTCCATGTTTCCTATTCAGGTTTTCTGGTCAGGATGGGTCAGGAGCTATACTCAGTAATAAGCATGGCTATGAATTAACTCCCTTGCTTGGGCAAAACAGAACATCTATCTCAAAGCAATCTTACAGGTGTTTCCAGTCAGGATTTCTGGTTGAGAGGGCCTGAGAGCTACCCTCAACAGCAGGTGGGGTTATAAATTAGCTCCTCTTCCCGGGTGAAGTGTTGGCAAGGGGGCGGTTAACTAGTTCCAAGCTTTAAAAGGCTCTTTGTTTGTGGTCTTGACTTGAGTTGATCTATACCCCCAGTACCCTGGACAAAAAGAGTGACAGACTTTGGGTTTGCAGATGATCAGCTTTGTCTGCTGTACTCTGGCTTCGTGTTTCTGGGCTATACAACACCCAGGTATTCTGACCAGGCTTTCTTGTTGGGCAAGAACAATACATACATTCAACAGTGGACTGCCTTATGATAGCTCCCCTGCATGGGCATGGGAGAAGATGGGGGAAAGATCAGACCCTGAGCCAGCAAGCTCTTCTTTTGAAGATATTAGTCAGGAAAACCTACACTTTCTTGGATTTTCTGGTCAGACTGCATCACTGTTTTTTCTCTGCAGATAAGTAAAGCAGCTGGTTGGGATTACTACTTGGGTGCTTCAGATAGGACATTGATCTGCCAACATATAAGCATTGGTTGTTGCAAGCCCCTCCCTTTTCTCCATCACAATCAGATTCCCAGTGGAAAAGTTTTGCAGATTACCCCCACAGTTCCCATAATGTAATACAAGAGTGGAGGACCCTCAACGAACCCAAAATTCTGGGGGAGCTGGATGTACCCCTTGTGCTCTGTTTTCCCACTGGATGAAACATAGACTCGGGGGACATCTCTGGGTGTTGTGCTATGCTCTCTGGGGAGAAGAGTAATGCCAAAATGTAGCCATTTACTTTACCTTTCTAATGTACTCTGTTTTGGTCTCTGTGGTGAAGGGAGCTACTTCAGCCTCATCCATACTATTCTTTCAGTAGTATCTTGTTCATGAGTAGTTAGTTCTTATGAGTGGGAGCAAAGTCTGTAATGACCTATGTTGTTATCTTTATAACATCACCCTCTAATCCATTTATCTTTAATGTAATTCCTGGTAAAGTAGAATGTATGTGTGCCATTTTGCTATTTTTTGATAGGTCGTGTTTTTGTTTTTGTTTGTTTGTTTGTTTGTTATTATTGTTGTTGTTTTCATGGTGGTGGTGATGTTGTTTGTTTCCTCCTGCCTTCAATCCTGCTTTTGTGTAAAATGAGTATTTTCTATCATACTGCTTTTCTTTTAGTGTGTTTTGAAGTTATTTTCTTAGTAGTTTCACAGTAGATTGGAATTGACATCTTAATTTCTAACAATCTAATTTAGATTAATACTATCTTAATTTCAATAGTGTACAAAAGTTTTTTTTTTCTTTACAGCCCCATCCACACACTTGCTGCTATTGACATGCCAATTATATCTTTACACATTTTATGCTCATTACCATACTTTTTATGAGTATTGTTTTATTGTCTTTCAAATTTTATTAAAAAGAAAAGAAGTTTTGCAAACAAAAGTACATTTCTACTCTTAAAACATCTGTGTACTTATATTTATCTCTGCCTTTATTGAGAATCTTGTGTTTTGATAAGTCGCTTTTGGCTTGCTAGTTTCAAGCTACTTTTCGTTGTCTTTTTGTCTTTTGCTTTCAAGAGTGTTTTAGAGTTCTCCAGAGAGATAGCAATGTCAATATCATATATATGAAGATATTGTTTTGAGAGATTGTTTCATGTGATTATGGAAGCTGAGAAGTCCCATGATTGACTGACTGCTAATTGAAGGCACAGGAAACTAGAGGTATAGTTTCAGTCCAAATCCAAAGGCCTGAGAACCAGGGGAATCAATGGTGTAAGTCCTATTTTGAGTCTGAAGACCTGAGATCCAGGAACACCCATGTTGAAGGGCAGGAGAAGATGTATATCCATATTAAGCAGAGAATATATTCACTTTTTCTCTGCCTTTTTGTTCTTTTGGATCCTCATTGAATTGGAGATGTCCACCTGCATTGGTGAGGGTTTTATTCTTTATTCAATCTACCAATTAAAATGTTAATTTCTTCCGGAAACACCCTCACAGACATACCAAGAAATATACTATCTGGGCATCTCCTACCCCAGCCAATTTGACATATAAAATTAATGATCATAAATTATTTGATTACAAATTGTCTAATTTTGTACCTCTGAGTTCATACGACCTATGTTCATAAAGTTTCTTGGATGTCAGGGGTGCCTAAGTGGCTCAGTAAGTTAAGCATCTGACACCTGCTTAGGTCATGATCTCACAGCTTGTGGGTTCGAGCCCTGTGTTGTGCTCTGTGCTGACAGCTCAGAGCCTGGAGCCTGCTTCGGAGTCTGTGTCTCCCTCTCTCTCTGCCCTTCCCCCACCCACACTGTCTCTGTCTCTCAAAAAATTAATAAATATTAAAAATAATTAAAAATAATAAAATTTCTTGGTTGTCTAGATCAATGATTTTCATAAAGTTTGAATAGCTATCAACCATTATTTTTTCACATGTTCTTTCTGAACTATTCTCTCTTTCCTATTCCTGTGGAAATTTTTATGTGTATGTGTGCATGCCGGTGTTCCAAAAGTTTTTGAAACAGTTTATTTTTATTTTTCTTCTTTTATTTCTTCAGACTGGGTAATCTCAACTGCCCTATCTTTAAATTACTGAATTTTTTTTTTGCCTACTAAAATCTGCATTTGAGTCTCTCTAATATGTGTTTTTTTTATTTCAATTATCTTACTTTTAATCTACAGAGTTTCTATTGAATTATTTTTTATATTTTATCTCTTTACTGATTGTATTTGGTGAAATGTCATTCTTACTTTTCCTTTAATTTTATAAAAATGTTTTTTAGTTATTAGAAAATAAAATCAATAGTTAAAGTCTTTGTCTAATAAGTTCTTCCTTCTGACTTTCTCAGGTAAATTTTCTGTTAATTGCCTTTTTATCCATATCTGAGCCACACTTTCATGCTTGTTTGAATGGTGTACTCCCTGTGTGTTAGGGCACGCTTTCTGTAGTCATTCAGTTTACAACTCTGCCTTTACCTTCCCCTCCTGCTTGTGCAGAGAGCCTTGAATTCAGCCACAGTGAAAGCTTAGGGTCTTTTCCAATTTTAATGTGCACATTCCCTATAGATGTATCTCCTTCTAAATTCTCAAGAATATGTTGAAGATTTTAAAGGCCCTTATTACTATCTAATTCCCCACAGTTTCTTGTTAAGCTTTTTGGTTAGCCTATTATTTGCCCCAGTTGTTTTCCACTACCTCAGGCAGTCTTAAAATTACACAATTGCCTGTAAATATTATCAGTACCTTCCCCCAGGTAAAAAGCTTTTCACAGTTGGTGAGTTCCAAGTCAAATCACATAAAGGCATCCTTTCAAGTTGTGTCTTCCCAGGAGACAATAAATAGACCATATAATAATAATTCTCTTGGGATGAAGTTTTGAAAGAGCTCTATCCCTGTTTTCCCCAGTGGATGTCAGGTCGCTGCATTTCATTGTGAACCATGGATTGTAAGATTTGATGTCTATCATGGATTTTTACAGTAGGAGATTGGAATACGGCAAGTAAAAATGAGAAAACTCACTGCTATTACCAGAAACCAGCCTTTTTCCTTGAATAAATGCTTTCTAAATTGCCACAAACCTTTGAATAATTCCCAGTTTTCTGAAAACATTGATTTTAATAATTTTTTGACAATTTTCTTGTTATTTTGTCCAATAACCTCTACCATTTTATTGACATCACCTCCAAATTAAGTTTTTAACAGTTGTCAGTAATTGTCTTTAAGATTCAGTTTACTCATGCTCCTTAATATTATGTCAATTTTAAAAATTCCATTGAAAAGAAATCCACTAACTGAAGAGTACTATTTTGCTATCTATATAGTTCTTATAGAAGAATCATAAAACAAGTACAGAAATAATTATAATGTAGGTTATGATAATTGGCTTAAAAGTGCTAAGGACATGTGGAAAATTCTCAGAAAAGAAGGATCACTTTTGAGAATAAGTAAAGATTTCCTGAATAAGATGTAAACTCTTATTTTTCCAAATCTCAATTTGTTATATTTTGTACCTTTTGTATGTTACTTAAGTTTTCCCTTATGCATAAATATTCTTTTTTTTTTTGTAATTTTTCTATCCCCCTAACCACAACCCAGTAGGCTGCAAGCTCCTTAAAGCCAAAGGCTATATTTTAGTGTACCACACAATATAATATTGCATAAAGTCAAACGCATAGTTGGTATGAAACTTATTTAGTTGAAAATATTTGAAGCAATCAATGAAATATTTAAAGAAAAATCCCAAGCAGAAATTATGTGAGTTACTGGTTTAGTAAAAAGTACACTCATCCTTCAGGACCTTATCAGGCTCTCTTCAGCTGACAGTTAAATCATAGAAAGTTACCCTTAACTGGGAAGTATAGAAAAATTTCCTATTAAAATAGAGCCATTTCACATCTCTTAAGCAGAACTCTTGTCAAGCAATTACCTTCAAAGGAGAAAAGTGAATCCACACATATTTGGGTGGATTCATAAAATACCTTGAATATGTTAAATGCCTCTTGTTGGTAATGTCAGCTTGTTCAGTCTTAGACTAGATTTTTTTCCTATATTAATCTTATAAATGTAATAATATTAAAACATCAAGTGAAAACTTGTGGAGAAATTAACCTAGGGCCATTATATCCCAGTAGAGACTACCACTCCCCACTCCATTTTAATGGATTGAGCAGACTGACATGGGATTAAGGGATTAAGCTACATGTCATACTCAGAAACTAGCAACAAAAGTAAATTTTTTAATGATATGCAGTATGATTCTATTAGATTACACATAGTATTAGCTTACTAACAAACTCTGATATTGTTTTGCATACATGCCAAAGACCTCTTAAAACTATAGATATTTTAACTATGGGTTACAGTAGAAACTTCATCAACATATGTCTGTAAATTAGTAGAGTCACTTCTTTTTGTTTCTTTGTTTCAATGTCCCTTTTACTTAAAATTAAGAAATTAGACCAAATAATTATTCTTGTGTTTATGTAAAATACATATATTCTTATTAGAAGGGAAAATTTCATGTAATATTTTATCCATTTCTCCCACCTTAATACATAAAACATATAAGGAAATAATAATTTCCACAATAAAATATTAAAATTGGTTATTAAATTTGTTTCTAGCCTACACAGACATCCAAGGAAAAGGAAATTATCATCTGGTTTGGAAAAATATATTTTGAAAACAAGTTATAACTTTGTAGAAATAAAATTCAATTTCCAAATCCTTTTCTCTCATCATATGTTAACAATATAATATGTTTTCTACAATGAAGTAAATTCTTTTTACTTGCTACAGTAATAATGCATAAAAATTGATTTATTACTTGGGGCACCTGGGTGGCTTAGTTGGTTTAGTGTCCAACTTCGGCTCAGGTCATGATCTCATGGTCTGTGAGTTCGAGCCCCATGTCGGGCTCTGTGCTGACAGCTCAGAGCCTGGAACCTGCTTCGGATTCTGTGTCTCCCTCTCTCTCTGACCCTTCCCCATTCATGTTCTGTCTCTGTCTCAAAAATAAACATTAAAATTTTTTTAATTGATTTATTTCACAGTGGTCTCCTCAACTCTGACTTCATGCAAAGCATTGTCATAGTTAACATTATTGTAGGAAAGAACAAAGATCAAAGAGACTTCTTCCCTCAAGGAGTTTTCATTCTATTGATTGTGACAGATTTGTAAACAGCTAAACAGTGTACAAAGCATAGAGAGCCCAAATGTGCATCAACTGACAAATAGATAAAGAATATATATATATATATATATATAGAGAGAGAGAGAGAGAGAGACAGAGAGAGAGAGAGAGAGAGAGAGAAATATTACTTGCCAATCCAAAAGAATTAAATCTTGCCATTTGTAACAATATGGGTGGAACTAGGGTGTATTATGTTAAGTGAGATAAGTGAGTCAGAGAAAGACAAATATATGATTTCTTTAATATGTGGAATTTAAGTAACAAAACATGAACACAGGGGAATAGAATGAAAAATAAGATAAAAACAGAGACAGAGGCAAAACATAAGAGATTGTTAAATACAGAGAACAAACTGAGGGTTACTGGTGGAATGTTGAATAGGGAGACAGGCTATATGGGTGATAGGCATTAAGGAAGGCACTTGGGATCAGCACTGGGTGTTATATATGAGTGATGAATCACTAAATTCTACTCAAAATCATTATTACACTATATGTTAACTAACTTGGATTTAAATGCAATTTAAAAAATTAAAAATAAATAAAGGAGTATAAGATTTTTGTTATGAAAAAATAAAGGAAGACATTTTTAGTTCTAATTCTGGTATCCCAGGAAGTATAGTGGAAAATTCTGTTTTTATGTGTGAGAGGTTCATTTTTAATATGTGTTGTTTGTGATAAGGCTAAATATGCTGTTATATTATTGTACTTACATATAAAGGCAGTGTTGGCTTTGTAAAGTGAGGTAATTCTTGGTGTCAAATATGCATTAAGGAAGAGGCATCTCTCAGAATAATAATAATAATAATAATAATAATAATAAAAACAGAACTGGAAGGGAAATAACATAGTTGAACTGCAGTGTAAGAAACTGACTTCTGGCCTGGCCCCCTCACAAATGTCAAGAAGTCTAGGATGGAGTTTTTGAGAGATGGATGGAAAGATGGCTCTCTCAATGCTTGGGCAGCTAATAAAGAAATATTATCCTTTGGGACTGAAATGTAGATATCCCTAATGGCACAGACTGCAGAATCCAGAGATCAGCTTCTTATGTCGAGATTGCAATACTGGGTATTTTTTAACTAATTAATTTATTATTTTTTTCGGTGCTGGGTTTTTAGAATAATAGATGATTTTGGACTTTTTATCATCTCCATATATTTTACTATTTGGTGCTTCTCCAATAATATGTACTAAGCTCAGTGAATTATATCCCATTTACACCAACAAGAACAAAGGTGGATTAGTTCCACACTTGGAAAAAAACTTGTAAAAGATGGACAATAGGTATCTAGGATTCAAGATGTTGATAATAGCACTCAGTGGAGAAAACATACAAGTGGGAAGGCAAAAGTGGGGGGGGTGCTGCAGATAAATTTGGAGATCCTAAATCTAGGCACCCTTTCTTATTTGACTTGGAATTCCTTGTTCCACACACACACAAAATTAAGATATGTTTTTCAAAGTAAGCAAGGCTTTTCATATTAAGTGAAGTATCACAGAAGAAAAGGTAAGTTTTCCTAGACCTTAATAAGTTCAAGTTTTACATAACCAGTGACAAAGAAAATTCCAATCCTACATAAAATGCCTTTAAGAAATGCTAGCCATGTGCATAATAAATAATTTACAATAATATATTTGCTTCAGTATTTTATAGATAAATAAAAACATATCAACAGAGGAATGCAAAACTCTATGTTTGTGACACAATACTACATGGCAGCTAAAATAACTGAAATAGGGCACTGCTGGCGCGTGTGCCTGAGATGGAGGGGAATCAACCCCAAGCTTGGTAGTGCTCTTGGGAACACACTGGCAGAAAGCAGTCCCTCCCCTCCAGTACTGTGGAAAGAGGGTTTATTGTTCCTCCAAGGACAAAAGACCCTGCAGGTGCCAGATGGAGGCCTTTTGTTGACTGTGCAGAATGGTGGTATTCCATAACTGGGTCGCATGAAGCAGGATCTTTTAAGACACGAGGTTGTGAATTCCAGTCAAGTGCCTGAGAGGTTTGGGAGACTATGGAACAGGGGAAACCTGCCCATGGGCACCCATGCTGCTCTGTGAGGGTTGTCTGAACAGCGTGCTTTAAGACACGTGGTCTTATGGTGAGAATATGGTTTCACCATTTTCCTTCCCATCACCAACACACTGGGGTCTCAGGGAGAAGGAGAGTGGCACTGCTTACCCGCTTACACCAAACCCTGCCCCTCTGTGCTGGGTAAGTGCTTATCTACTGAAATGAAGTTGACATTGACCAAACCAGAGGGCCCCTCCTCCAGAACAGCACAACCACTGGTTCCAAGACACCAACAGACAACTGTCCTGCAGTTTTGTATATTATTGTATATTGTCTATAGTCTATTTATTGTTGTTGTTGTTGCTGTTGCTTTTCTTTTTAATTATTGTTATTTTTTTTAATTTTCTTTACTTCTCTTTTGCCTGCTGTATGTTTCCACTCTCCTCATTTTTTCTTCTCCCTTTGGAATCAGCCTGATAGTTTCTGATTTGATCTTTGGTTGATTCTTATATTCATTTCTTCTTTTTTGTTTTTTTCTATGTTCTGGTGGTTTATTTAATCAGTCATTTTTTTACTCTATTCTTTTTAAACCTTTTCTTTATCTGCTTCTTCTTTATTTTTCCTCTCTCTGAATTAAGCCCTATAGTTTCTTTGATTCTCTGCCTGGTATTTTTTTCCACCTCTATCATTTCTCTCCTTGTTTGGGATAAAGTTTATTTCTTTGCCTCCTTCTCCTATTTTCCAGGGTTAATTCAAGGAACAAACCAAAGCACACCTAGTCGAGGGTCCAATCTACCCCTACGAATAGTGAAATAAAGCAGCCAATGACACAACAACAGAGTGCATGTAATACACTCCAAAAACACTTCCTGAAGTGCCAGGCCCTGGCCAGTGTATGACCCCTTTTTAAGACAGTAGTACCCATAGGCACAGGACAATAACAAGCTATTAAACACATAAAGAAAAAAAAAAAAGCCAAAATGACCAAACAGAAGAATTGTCTTCAAAAGAAATTCCAGGAAGAAATTATAGCCAGAGAATTGCTCAAAACAGATATAACAATATATCTGATGAAAAATTTAGAATAATAATCATAAGACTAATAGATGGGCTTGAAAAAAAGCATAGAAGACAGCAGAGAATCTATTGCCACAGAGATCAAGGACCTAAGAAATAGCCATGAGTTAAGAAATGCTATAAATGAAATGCAAAATAACTAGAAGCAGTGACAACAAGGATGGGAGAAGCAAAGGAGAGAATAGGTGAGATAGAAGATAAAAATATGGAAAATGATGAAGCTAAGAAAAGGAGAGAAAGGAAGTTACTAGACCACGAGGAGAAAATTAGAGACCTAGGTGATTCAAGGAAATAAAATAATATTTGTATCATAGGAGTTCCAGAAGAGGAAAACAGAGAGAAATAAGAAAAAAGGTTTATTTAAACAAATTATAGATGAGAATTTCCCTAATCTGTAGAAGGAAACAGACATCCAAATCCAAGATACACAGAAAACTCACTTCAAAATCAACAAAAACAGGTCAACGCCATTACATATCAAAGTGAAACTTGCAAAATACAAAGATGGAGAATTCTGAAAGCAGCTGGGGGCATACAGGCCTTAACCTACAAGGGTAGACACATAAGGGTAGTAATAGATCTGTCCACTGAAACTTGGCAGGCCAGAGGGGGTGGCAGGGATTATTCAGTGTGCTGAATAGGGAAAAAATATGCAGCCAAAAATCTTTTACACAGCAAGGCTGTCATCCATAATAAGAGAAAGAAAGGCTTTCTCAGGCAAACAAAAACAAAGGAATTGATCACCAGTAAACCAGCCCTGAAAGAAATATTAACAGGGATTCTGTGAGTGCAAAGAAGCAAAGACTACAAAGGATCAGAGACTTCACCACAGGCATGAAACCTACAGAAAATACAATGATTTTAAATCTATATCTTTCAATAATTATTCTGAATGTAAATGGACTAAATGCCCCAATCAAAAGACATAGGGTATCAGAATAGATTAAAAAAAAAAAAAGCAAAATAAAAAAAAAGATGCATCTATATACTGCCTACAAGAGACTCATTTTATACCTGAGGACATCTGGAGATTGAAAGTGAAGGAATGAAGGACCATATATCATGCTACAGGATGTCAAAAGAAAGCCAGAGTAGCTATACTTATATCAGACAACTAGATTTTAAAACAAAGACTATAACAAAAGATGAAGAAGGGCATTATATCATACTTAATGGGTCTATCCAACAAGAAGAGCTAACAATTTTAAATGTTCATGCCCCAAATGTGGGGCAAACAAATGTATAAATCAATTAATCACAAACAAAAATAAATGTATAAATAACAATACTGTGATTGTAGGGGATTTAATACTCCACTTACAACAAAGGACAGATCATCCAGGCAGAAAATCAGTAAGGAAACAATGGTCTGGATGACACATTGGATCTGATGAACTTAACAGATACATTCAGATCTTTTCATCCAAAAGCAGAAGGAAATACATTCTTCTCAAGTGCACATGGAACATTTTCCAAAATAATCACATACTGGGTCACAAAACAGCCCTCAACAAACATAAAATACTGAGATCATATCATGTATATTTTCAGATCACGCTATGAAACTTGAAATAAACCACAAGAAAGTATTTGAAAAGCTTCCAAATACATGGAGGTTAAAGAACATCCTACTAAAGAATGAATGGGTCAACTAGGAAATTAAAGAAGAAATTAAGAAACATATGGAGGCAAATGAAAATGAAAATGCAACAGTCCAAACCCTTTGGGATGCAGCAAAGGCAGTCCTAAGAGGAAAACATGCCACAATCCAGGCCTATCTTCCAGAAGCAAGAAAATTCCTAAATGCAGGATCCAACCTCACACCTAAAGGAAATAGAAAGACAGCAGCAAAGAAACCCCAAAGCCAGGAGAAGAAGAGGAATAATAAAAGTTAGAACAGAAATAAAAAACATAGAACAAAATAAAAACACAGTAGAACAGATCAATGAATCTAACAACTGTTTTTTTGAAAGAATAAACAAAATTGATAAGCCTCTAGCTAGGATTCTCAAAAACAAAAGAAAGAGGACCCAAATAGATAAAATCACGAATGAAAGAGAAGAGATTGCAACCAACACCACAGAAATACAAATAATTATTACAGAATACTATGAAAAATTATATTCCAACAAACTGGACAATCTGGAAGAAATAGACAAATTCCTAGATACCCACACTACCAAAACTAAAATGAGAAGAAACAGAATATTTGAACAGGCCCATAGGCAGCAAAGAAATTGAGTCAGTTATCAAAAATCTCCCAACAAATAAAGGTCCTAGGCCAGAAGACTTCCCAGGGGAATTATACCAGACATTTCAAGCAGTGTTAATACCTACCCTGCACAAAGCTGTTCCAAAAAATAGAAATGGAAGGAAAGCTTTCAGGCTCGTTTTATGTAGCCAGAATTACCTTGGTTGATTCCCAAACCAAAGACTCCACTAAAAAGGAGAATTACAGGCCATTTTCCCTGATGAAAATTCTCAACAAGTTGCTAACAAATCGAATTCAACAGTATATTAAAAAATATATATATTCACTATGATCAAGTGAGATTCATTCCTGGGCTACAGGTTTTGTTCAATATTCACAAATTAATCATTGTGATATATCTCATTAATAGAAGAAAAAATAATAACCATTTGATCCTGTCAATAGTTGCAAAAAACATTTGACAAAATACAGCATCCTTTCCTAATGAAACCCCAAGAAAGTTGGAATAGAGGGAACATATCTTAACATCATAAAAGCTATATAGGAAAGGCCCACAGCTAATATCATCCTCAATGGTAAAAAGCTGAGAGCTTTCCCCCTGAGATCAGGAACATGACAGGGATGTCCACTCTCACCACTGCTGTTTAACATAGTGGTGGATAGAAGTCCTAGCCTCAGCAATCAGACAACAAAGTGAAATAAAAGACATCCAAATTGGCAAAGAAGAAGTCAAATTTTCACTCTTCGCAGATGACATGATACTCTACATGGAAAACCTGAAAGACTCCACCAAAAAAAAAAAAAAAAAAAAAAACTACTAAAGCTGATACATGAATTCAGCAGTCACAGGATATAAAACTAATATACAGAAATCTGTTGCATTTTTATACACCAATAATGAAGCAACAGAAAAAGATATCAAGTAATTGATCCCATTCACAATTTCACCCTAAATGATAAAATACCTAGGAATGAAGCCTAACCAAAGATATAAAAGATCTATATGCTGAAAACTATAGAAAGCTTATGAAAGAAATTGAAGAAGACAAAAATAAATGTAAAAATATACCATGCTCATGGATTGTAAGAACACATAATGTTAAAATGTTGATACTACCCAAAGAAATCTACACACTCAATGTAATCCCAATCAAAATAGCACCATCATTCTTCTCAGAGCTAAAACAAATAATCCTAAAATCTCTATGGAACCACAAAAGACCCCTACTAGCCAAACTAATGTTGAAAAAGAATAGCAAAGCAGGAAGCATCACAATCTTGGACTTTAGTCTGTACAAAGCTGTAATTGTCAAGACAGTATGGTATTGGCAAAAAACAGACATATAGAAAATGGAATAGAATAGAGAACCCGGAATTGGACCCACAAATATATGGCCAACTAATCTTCAACAAAGCAGGAAAAAGTATCCAATGGGAAAAAGACAGTCTCCTTAGTAAATGGTGCTGGGAGAACTGGAAATGACATGCAGAAGGGTGAACCAGGACCACTTTTTTACACCATATACAAGAATAAATTCAAAATAGATGAAAACCCTAAATATAATAAAGGAAACCATCTACATCCTGGAGAAGAACAGAGGCACAAACCTCTTTGACCCCAGCTGTAGCAACTTCTTACTAGACATGTCTCTGGAGGCAAGGGAAACATAAGCAAAAATGATATATTGGAACCTCATCAAGATAAATATCTTCTGCACAGAGAAGGAAACGATCAACAAAACTAAAAGGCAACCAATGGAATGGGAGAAGATATTTGCAAATGACATATCAGATAAAAGTTAGCATCCAAAATCTATAAAAAACTTACCAAATGCAACGCCAAAAAACATATAATCCAGTGAATAAATGAACAGAAGACCTGAATAGACACTTTTCCAAAGAAGATATCCAAGATGGATTACAGACACATGGAAAGATGTTCAACATTGCTCATCATCAGGGAAATACAAATCAAAACCACAATAAGATACCACCTCACATTTGTCAGAGTGGCTAAAATGAACAACTTGGGAAACAACAGGTGTTGGCAAGGTTTTGGAGAAAGGGGAATCCTCTTGCACTGTTGGTGGTAATGCAAACTGGTCCAGCCACTCTGGAAAATAGTGTGAAGTTTCCTTAAAAACTTAAATATAGTTTACCCTAAGATCCAGCAATAGTACTACTAGGAATTTATCCAAAGAATACAGGAGTGCTGATTCAGAGGGGCACATATACCCCAATGTTTATAGCGGTGCTAGCAACAATAGCCAAATTATGGAAAGAGCCCAAATGTACATCAACTGATGAATGGGTAAAGAAGATGTGGTATACACTCACACACACACACACACACACACACACACACACACACACACACAATGGACTACTACTCAGCAATGAAAAAATAATGAAATTTTTCCATTTGCAACAATGTGGGTGGAACTGGAGGGAAAGTTAGTCAGAGAAATACAGATATATTTTTTCACTAATATGTGGAATTTGAGAAACTTAACAGAAGAACATGGAGGAAGGGAAGGAAAAAATAGTTACAAGCAAAAAGGGAGGCAAACAACAAGAGACAAATACAGAGAATAAACTGAGGATTGATGAGGGTGGGGAAAATGGGTGATGGTTATTGAGGAGAGCACTTGTTGGGATGAGCATTGGGTGTTGTATGTAAGTGATGAATTATGGGAATCTACTCCCGAAGCCAAGAGCACACTGTATACACTCTATGTTAGCTAACTTGATAAGAAATTATATTAAAAATAAAATAAAATAATAAAATAAAATAACTGAAACATGTTTCAACGTAAATAATTATAAAACAAAATATAATTTCTTAAAATTTCATAAGATTGCAACATTAAGGCACTATTTATATAAACTTTAAGAGCATGAAAAACAAATATGATGTATACATGCATAGCAAAACTGGGATGGCAATTTTAACCACCCACTTCAGAAGAGTGGATATTTATGGTGAAGGATGATGTGGTATGAAACAAGGAAGTAATATACAGTGTTATTCAATTTAATGATAATGCCTTATTTCTCAAGAAGAAATACTGAAAAAAAAAACGTGAAAAATATTATGAGTAAACAGAACTGCATGGTAAATAGCCAGAGGTTAATAGTATTATTCTATACAAACATCTGTATTCTTGATGTAATTCATAAATTAAAAAAATAAAAATAATGAATATGACTTTGCAAAGACGAGAAAAGAAGGACAATCTATATGGGGGAAATAACATGAATACAGGCTATGAGGCCATAAAGACAATACTGTGATTTGAAATATGGCTAAAGGGTAGGCTATGTAGAGAGATATTGTGGGATAAGATGTTAGGAAGATAGACTAAGCTTAGTTTGTGAAATAGATTCAGAGGATATTGTTATTTCTTGTTAAAATGAATTCTTCCATCCAGAATGGGAAAATTCTAAAAAAAAAATTTTATATCAAAAGCCCTCATCTTACCCAAGGAGAATGTACTCCTGTTTTGAGTGCTTATACATTTAAGGTTGTGGATGCAAATATATAATTGTGCGCATGCACATGATTGTACCAATGCACACTGAAATCTTAACTGAACCCCTTTCAATCAGCTATTTGTCACATAACATTGTTGGGGGATTAAAACACAATCACACTTTCTTAAAAAAAGAAAGACATTTGAAATAGTGTAGACATCAGTTCTCTTGAAAATAACTTGAAGGGTCATTGAGTTTTATTGAAGGAATAAATGTGACAGTCATAGAGTTTTTATTTTTAAAAATTGTGCATAAACTTGCCAGATTAAAGTTTCTTCCTGGTGTTATCTCCATTATCTCTATTCTTAGTCATTGAAAAAGAAAATAGAAACAAAAAGCAACTCTTCCTGTCACCACAGCCAGTAAATGCTGGTTTGAACCTTATGTCAAGGGACATTATTATCCTTTAAAATAGATAACAACTGAAACAACCACAATTAGATGCCCAGCAATGGGCAGTCACAATGACAAAGTGACACTGATCCAGCTGTTTCCAATGGCCACTAAATTCTTGGAGAATAAATATAGAAGAGTTGCAGAACCAGGTATACATGATGGCTTCTTGGAAACAAGTTGAGCAGGTATGCACCAAGTATCTAGTCAGAACCCTTCTGTAACATAGCCCACATAAGATGTACATTGGGAGCCCCCCTCTATGTTCTCATAACCTTAACTACTATGCTTTTCATAGTTCTTTATAAGTAACTCTTCTTGTGCCAAGAGAAAGAAGGAAGGAAGGAAGGAAGGAAGGAAGGAAGGAAGGAAGGAAGGAAGAAGAAAGAAAGGGAAAGAGAAACTTTGAGTCTCTAAAGGAAATCAAGTATATTTTGTTTTGTTTTGTTTACCTCAGGATTCCAAAAGTACTTCATACATAGTGGAACATGTTTGTCGACAGATTAAATAAATAAATTTACTGTATGGAATGGTTTCTTGGTACTAGTGGCACAGGACACAAAAATTTAAAATACAAACAGTCTCCTATAAACCTCTAAAAGGATTGAAGATAGGGTAGGAAGTGGAAAACAGAACAGACAAATGTAATAAATGAGAACATTTATATAAAACTATAGTCATTATACAAGTATGCAGAGTGAAGGATGTCAAGAAATGGGGTTAGGGGTAGATAATATGAGAACAAATTCACTGTGTAGGCAGAAGCTTTGCAAGTGCACTGTGAGTTGAGATTTACAGAGAAAGATGTGGAAAGGTAGATGGAAATGGAACCATATGGTTAAACCATACATAAGACAGCTTTTCTAGAAAGTGGCATGAGCTGCTAAATATTTTATCAAAGCGTTTTCAGATCGTTTTGGAAAGAAAGTCGGCTGGAGTATCTTCCTGGCAAGACGTTAAATGATATTGTGGCTAAATGTCAGGACTTTGAAGTAACATAAACTAAGGTATGTATTCTGGCTCTGCCATGTATTTTGTGTTTGAACTTTGACCTGCTTTTCATTTATAGGAACATTGGTTTCCTCACCTCTAAAACATGGATTACAATAATACCTATTGGATCCTGTTCTGGGTAAGATGGAGTAAACACATGCTACCTAGTTGCACCTACTAAAATTAACTATAAACACCGAATATAATTCATGGAACAACTCTGAAGACACTGACACTGTTAATAGTAGCAAATGCATCAGGGAAGAAGAGAAGAACTTGAAGTACTGTCAAACATGTCATTGGTTTGCCTTTTTATTTTCTTTTGGTATTCCTTGGCCAAGATCCAATGCAGCTCAAAACCTGGAAGTGCAAGTTGGCATTAACAGAAAAAGCACTCTAATTCTGACTCAAATAATGGGAAGGGTATCTCCTAATGCTTGGTAAAACTGGGAAGGAATCACTTGATATATAGTTTTTCTTAGTACACTTGATCCCTATCTCCAAAAACCCCTATGGTTTCCAAAATAGAAATGATAACTTCAAACAGGAGCCCAATACTCAAAGAAGTGGATAATATTTTCTTATTAAAGTAGTTGTGAACCCAAAAGGGTAGAACAAAGACCAATGCATTTTTGCTCTCTGTTCTTAAATTGCTTGTCTCTGAATATAAAATACAGACTTAATAAGTGCCCAGAGTTAAGACCCCAACTTTCTGTTAGAAAATCAAAACGGGGAGTTCTTGGAAACCGTAAAATACTGGCAATATCAGAGAGAGAATTCAGTTCTGGAAACCCACTATATAAAGTTGTATAAAAACTCCTAGGCTCAAACTAGAGCTTCACAGGCTTGTATTTGATCCTATTCAACATAACAAAGACATTGAAATCATAGTAATTGCTTTGTGATAGATTACTCTTCAGTCGTCCAGACTGATCACAGAGTGGCTATACATGGGGTACTTCTAAATAGCTCTACAAATAATTTGTAAATAAAATTGATATTGAAACTACCACCCACAAAACTTGAGGCTGGAACCCAAAACTTCACTACATGTTAAAACAGAACTTAGAATGTCTAATAACATAATATTGAAAAATTTCAGAATACAATTCACAGGTACTGTGCATAACAAGAACAAGGAAATGTCAGTTTACATAGTAAAAGATGATCTGCACACACCAACACTGTAAGGACACAAATTTTCGACTTGCCTGAAAAAGATTTTAAAGCAGCTATTACTAACAATGGAACAATAACTAATGGCAAGTGTCTTTGGGGGAAAAATCAAGTAAAATAGAAAATCTCTATTTAGGATTAAAAATATAAAACAGAACTAAATTAAAATTTTGAAACTAAAATAATGCAATAACTAATATTTAAAACTCATTGGATGACTTCAGAATATATGGTAGAGTAAGAAACTTTGAAATTCTGTCCCTCCAAAAAAAAATCAATGAACAAACTCACAAAAAAATTAAATACCAACTTGTTTTGAAATAGAGAAGTTAATCAAAGGATTTCAGAAAAGCAGTTCTTGTTTAAGAAAATGAATTGATTCCAGCAAGATCAGAGAGGTTTGTGATAAAGAAGGCTAAGGCAGAATTGTAAATACTCTGGGTTAATGTTGAAGGTGTGCACCAACATATAGAAAGAACCATAGTGAAGACTGGGAAATTTTTGATACCAGAAATTTAAAGACATGTGTCTCCAAACATTAGCTAACCACTTACCCAATGGAACACAAACTTCAATGGTGACACATGACAAAGAATGCAGACTTTACAAAATAAGTTCAGAATAATCACTTATCAAACAATGATTGCAGAAGCTGGAACAAAACTTTTGAGAAGAGAGAGAATCTGATTTCCAGAAATGCCACGTTATGATATTCAAAATACCCAGTTGACAACAACAAAACATCTTTGAACACACACACACACACACACACACACACACGTATGGACCATTCACATGGGGTAAAAAAAAAAGCAATCAATAAAAACAGTACTTGAAGAGGCTAAACCTTTGATTGTCTAGATAAAGACTTTAAATCAGCTGTTTTATTTTATCCTATTTTATTTTATTTAATTTTGAGAGAAAGAGAAAGAAAGCGATCTGGAAAGGGCCAGAAATAGAGGGAAGGGAGCAAGAATCCCAAGCAGGCTCCACACTGTAGGCACAGAGCCTGACACGGGGCTCAAACTCACGAACCATGAGATCATGACCTGAATGGAAATAAACAGTCAGACGTTTAACCAACTGAGCTGCCCAGGCACCCCTACAGAATTCTTCAAGTATTATATTCTACACCTGAAACTAATACTATTATATTGTACACCTGAACTAATATAACAGTGTATGTTAATTATACTCAAATAAAATTTAAAAAGACTTTTTCAATAAACAAGTATTAGCAAATTAAGTCTTGCCATGTATAAAAATTAATAATACACCACAACCAAATAGGGTTTATACACTCAATATAAAAAAAAAAACACTCAATATAGTTTACTATATTGATATAATTAAGAATGAGAAACATATGATCATATCAACCTACACAGAGAATATACATGATGAAAGTAATTAATTATAAAAGCACGTATTCATGGTATAAACGTCAGCTAACTAGGACTAAATAGGATGATTCTCAATCTAACAAAGGAAAATACGCTATGCAAATTTTAAGATGGTCCCCAAGATTCCCTACCCTGACATACTCACTCTGTAATTGTCTTCTCTTAAATGTGGATCAAAAATTATAGAAGCTATCTGATATCAGTCTTATTATTAGATTCGGTATGGTATGTCAAAGGTGTAGGTATTTTGAGGATTTAATTAAACAGCTACTCCTTTACTCAGGTTAATCAAATTGAAGCTTGTTATGGGTGGTTTTGACCTAATCAAGTGAGACCATATAGAGTGTCCAGAGTAGTCATTCTATTATTGGGTTTAAAGAAGCAAACTTCCACATTGTAGAGAGAAACATGTAACAGGAAATAGTTGTTGGTCTCTACTAGATTAGGTACTCAGTCTTACAACCACAGTAAACAATTCTGCCAATAAGCAGTGAGCTTAGACAAGAACCATGAACCTCAAATGAGGTTTCAGTCCCACACATTTCACTCTGGGAAGACTCTGAGAAGAGCACCAACAAATTTATACTTGGATTTTTTCCACAGACATTATGAGATAATGAATTTACATAGTTTTAAGCCACTAAGTTTGACGGCAATTTTTTTATATAGCAATAAAATATACAAAAATCCATAAAATAATTACAGTTACTATTACCTTGAACCATTAAAAATGAAAGGTTTTCCCTTTAAGATCAAGAACAAGAGAAGAATGACAACACTCATGGCTTCTATTAAACACTATATTTGAGTTCCTTGCTAATGCAGTAAGGAAAGCAAAGAAGAGGTATGCCGATTGGAAAGGAAGAAATAAAACTGTATTCATAAAGACTTCCAGAGAATGTTTAACCACCCCCTTAAACTATAAGTGAATTAAGCAAGAGTGTAAGACACAAGTTGAACAAATCAGTGATGTTTATACATATTTATATTCTAGCAATGAACAATTAGAAAATAAAATTTTAAAATCACCAATTATAATGTCTCCAACAAATAAATTACTTACCTAGAAACCTTATCAACATATGTGCTAAATACTAGAAAATGCTAAGGAATGTAATCAAACAGTTTCTAAATATTTACAGATAAAGACTGTGTTTATGGATGAGAAGACTCAACATTTTAAAGATGTAAACTAAACTCCATTGATCTATGGACTTAATTCAATAACAATCACAGTCCCAGAAGAATTATTTTAAAAACATAGATATGGTTATTCCAAAATTTGTACACCGTGAAAATAACACAAACACGAAAAATTATTACTTATTTTATATATTTTTTTAATATATGAAATTTATTGTCAAATTGGTTTCCATACAACACCCAGTGCTCATCCCAAAAGGTGCCCTCCTCAATACCCATCACCCACCCTCCGCTGCCTCCCACCCCCCATCAACCCTCAGTTTGTTCTCAGTTTTTAACAGTCTCCTATGCTTTGGCTCTCTCCCACTATAACCTCTTTTTTTTTTTTATTCCTTCCCCTCCCCCATGGGTTTCTGTTAAGTTTCTCAGGATCCACATAGGAGTGAAACCATGTGGTATCTGTCTTTCTTTGTATGGCTTATTACACTTAGCATCACACTCTCCAGTTCCATCCACATTGCTACAAAAGGCCATATTTCATTCTTTCTCATTGCCACGTAGTATTCCATTGTGTATATAAACCACAATCTCTTTATCCATTCATCAGTTGATGGACATTTAGGCTCTTTCCATAATTTGGCTATTGTTGAGAGTGCTGCTATCAACATTGGGGTACAAGTGCCCCTATGCATCAGTACTCCTGTATCCCTTGGGTAAATTCCTAGCAGTGTTATTGCTGGGTCATAGGGTAGGTCTATTTTTAATTTTCTGAGGAACCTCCACACTGCTTTCCAGAGCGGCTGCACCAATTTGCATTCCCACCAACAGTGCAAGAGGGTTCCCGTTTCTCCACATCCTCGCCAGCATCTATAGTCTCCTGATTTGTTCATTTTGGCCACTCTGACTGGCGTGAGGTGATATCTGAGTGTGGTTTTGATTTGTATTTCCCGGATAAGGAGCGACGTTGAACATCTTTTCATGTGCCTGTTGGCCATCTGGATGTCTTCTTTAGAGAAGTGTCTATTCATGTTTTCTGCCCATTTCTTCACTGGGTTATTTGTTTTTCAGGTGTGGAGTTTGATGAGCTCTTTATAGATTTTGGATACTAGCCCTTTGTCCGATATTTCATTTGCAAATATCTTTTCCCATTCTGTTGGTTGCCTTTTAGTTTTGTTGGTTGTTTCCTTTGCTGTGCAGAAGCTTTTTATCTTCATAAGGTCCCAGTAATTCACTTTTGCTTTTAATTCCCTTGCCTTTGGGGATGTGTCGAGTAAGAGATTGCTACGGCTGAGGTCAGAGAGTTCTTTTCCTGTTTTCTCCTCTAGGGTTTTGATGGTTTCCTGTCTCACATTCAGGTCCTTTATCCATTTTGAGTTTATTTTTGTGAATGGTGTGAGAAAGTGGTCTAGTTTCAACCTTCTGCATGTTGCTGTCCAGTTCTCCCAGCACCATTTGTTAAAGAGAGTGTATTTTTCCCATTGGCTGTTCTTTTCTGCTTTGTCAAAGATTAGTTGGCCATACGTTTGTGGGTCTAGCTCTGGGGTTTCTATTCTATTCCATTGGTCTATGTGTCTGTTTTTGTGCCAATACCATGCTGTCTTGATGATGACAGCTTTGTAGTAGAGGCTAAAGTCTAGGATTGTGATGCCTCCTGCTTTGGTCTTCTTCTTCAAATTACTTTCACTATTCGGGGCCTTTTGTGGTTCCATATGAATTTTAGGATGGCTTGTTCTAGTTTTGAGAAGAATGCTGGTGCAATTTTGATTGGGATTGCATTGAATGTGTAGATAGCTTTGGGTAGTATTGACATTTTGACAATATTTATTCTTCCAATCCATGAGCAGGGAATGTCTTTCCATTTCTTTATATCTTCTTCAATTTCCTTCATAAGCTTTCTCTAGTTTTCAGCATAAAGATCTTTTACATCTTTGGTTAGATTTATTCCTAGGTATTTTATGCTTCTTGGTGCAATTGTGAACGGGATCAGTTTCTTTATTTGTCTTTCTGTTGTTTCATTGTTAGTGTATAAGAATGCAACTGATTTCTGTACATTGATTTTGTATCCTGCAACTTTGTTGAATTCATGGATCAGTTCTAGCAGACTTTTGGTGGAGTCTATCGGATTTTCCATGTATAATATCATGTCATCTGTAAAAAGCACAAGCTTGACTTCATCCTTGCCAATTTTGGTGCCTCTGATTTCATTTTGTTGTCTGATTGCTGATGCTAGAACTTCCAGCACTATATTAAACAACAGCGGAAAGAGTGGACATCCCTGTCATGTTCCTGATCTCAGGGAAAAAGCTCTCAGTTTTTACCCATTGAGGATGATGTTAGCTGTGGGCTTTTCATAAATGGCTTTGATGATCTTTAAGTATGTTCCTTCTATCCCGACTTTCTCAAGGGTTTTTATTAAGAAAGGGTGCTGGATTTTGTCAAAGGCCTTTTCTGCATCGATTGACAGGATCATATGGTTCTTATCTTTTTCTTTTATTAATGTGATGTATCACATTGATTGATTTGTGAATGTTGAAACAGCCCTGCATCCCAGGAATGAATCCCAATTGATTATGGTGAATAATTCTTTTTATATGCTGTTGAATTCGATTTGCTATCATCTTACTGAGAATTTTTGCATCCATATTCATCAGGGATATTGGCCTGTAGTTCCCTTTTTTTACTGGGTCTCTGTCTGGTTTAGGAATCAAAGTAATACTGGCTTCATAGAATGAGTCTGGAAGTTTTCCTTCCCTTTCTATTTCTTGGAATAGCTTGAGAAGGATAGGCATTATCTCTGCTTTAAACGTCTGGTAGAACTCCCCTGGGAAGCCATCTGGTCCTGGACTCTTATTTGTTGGGAGATTTTTGATAACTGTTTCAATTTCTTCGCCGGTTATGCGTCTGTTCAAGCTTTCTATTTCCTCCTGATTGAGTTTTGGAAGAGTGTGGGTGTTTAGGAATTTGTCCATTTCTTCCAGGTTGTCCAATTTGTTGGCATATAATTTTTCATAGTATTCCCTGATAATTGTTTGTATCTCTGAGGGATTGGTTGTAATCATTCCATTTTCATTCATGATTTTATCTATTTGGGTCATCTCCCTTTTCTTTTTGAGAAGCCTGGCTAGAGGTTTGTCAATTTTGTTTATTTTTTCAAAAAAACAACTCTTGGTTTCATTGATCTGCTCTACAGTTTTCTTAGATTCTATATTGTTTATTTCTGCTCTGATCTTTATGATTTCTCTTCTTCTGCTGGGTTTAGGCTGCCTTTGCTGTTCTGCTTCTATTTCCTTTAGGTGTGCTGTTAGATTTTGTATTTGGGATTTTTCTTGTTTCTTGAGATAGGCCTGGATTGCAATGTATTTTCCTCTCAGGACTGCCTTCGCTGCATCCCACAGCGTTTGGATTGTTGTATTTTCATTTTCGTTTGTTTCCATATATTTTTTAATCTCTTCTCTAATTGCCTAGTTGACCCACTCATTCGTTAGTAGGGTGTTCTTTAACCTCCATGCTTTTGGAGGTTTTCCAGACTTTTTCCTGTGGTTGATTTCAAGCTTCATAGCATTGTGGTCTGAAAGTATGCATGGTATAATTTCAATTCTTGTAAACTTATGAAGGGCTGTTTTGTGACACAGTATATGATCTATCTTGGAGAATGTTCCATGTGCACTCGAGAAGAAAGTATATTCTGTTGCTTTGGGATGCAGAGTTCTAAATAGATCTGTCAAGTCCATCTGATCCAATGTATCATTCAGGGCCCTTGTTTCTTTCTTGACCGTGTGTCTAGATGATCTATCCATTTCTGTAAGTGGGGTGTTAAAGTCCCCTGCAATTACCACATTCTTATCAAAGAGGTTGCTTATGTTTATGAGTAATTGTTTCACATATTTGGGGGCTCCGATATTCGGCGCATAGACATTTATAATTGTTAGCTCTTCCTGATGGATAGACCCTGTAATTATTATATAATGCCCTTCTTCATCTCTTGTTACAGCCTTTAATTTAAAGTCTAGTTTGTCTGATATAAGTATGGCTACTCCAGCTTTCTTTTGGCTTCCAGTAGCATGATAAATAGTTCTCCATCCCCTCACTCTCAATCTAAAGGTGTCCTCAGGTCTAAAATGAGTCTCTTGTAGACAGCAAATAGATGGGTCTTGTTTTTTTATCCATTCTGATACCCTATGTCTTTTGGTTGGCACATTTTATCCTTTTACATTCAGTGTTATTATAGAAAGATATGGGTTTAGAGTCATTGTGATGTCTGTATGTTTTATGCTTGTAGTGATGTCTCTGGTACTTTGTCTCACAGGATCCCCCTTAGGATCTCTTGTAGGGCTGGTTTCTTGGTGACGAATTCCTTCAGTTTTTGTTTGTTTGGGAAGACCTTTATCTCTCCTTCTATTCTAAATGACAGACTTGCTGGATAAAGGATTCTCGGCTGCATATTTTTTTCTGTTTAGCACACTGTAGATATCGTGCCAAGCCTTTCTGGCCTGCCAAGTTTCAAAGGAGAGATCAGTCACGAGTCTTATAGGTCTCCCTTTATATGTGAGGGCACGTTTATCCCTTGCTGCTTTCAGAATTTTCTCTTTATCCTTGTATTTTGCCAGTTTCACTATGATATGTCGTGCAGAAGATCGATTCAAGTTACGTCTGAAGGGAGTTCTCTGTGCCTCCTGGATTTCAATGCCTTTTTCCTTCCCCAGTTCAGGGAAGTTCTCAGCTATTATTTCTTAAAGTACCCCTTCAGCACCTTTCCCTCTCTCTTCCTCCTCTGGGATGCCAATTATGCGTATATTATTTCTTTTTAGTGTATCGCTTAGTTCTCTAATTTTCCCCTCATACTCCTGGATTTTTTTTTATCTCTCTTTCTCTCAGCTTCCTCTTTTTCCATAACTTTATCTTCTAGTTCACCTATTCTCTCCTCTGCCTCTTCAATCCGAGCCGTCGTCGTTTCCATTTTGTTTTGCATTTCGTTTAAAGCGTTTTTCAGCTCCTCGTGACTGTTCCTTAGTCCCTTGATCTCTGTAGCAAGAGATTCTCTGCTATCCTCTATACTGTTTTCAAGCCCAGTGATTTATTTTATGACTATTATTCTAAATTCACTTTCTGTTATATTATTTAAATCCTTTTTGATCAGTTCATTGGCTGTTGTTATTTCCTGGAGATTCTTCTGAGGGGAATTCTTCCGTTTGGTCATTTTGGATAGTCCCTGGAGTGGTGCGGACCTGCAGGGCACTTTCCCTGTGCTATGGTGTATAACTGGAGTTGGTGGGCGGGGCCGCAGTCAGACCTGATGTCTGCCCCCAGCCCACTGCTGGGGCCCCAGTCAGACTGGTGTTTGCCTTCTCTTCCCCTCTCCTAGGGGTGGGATTCACTGTGGGGTGGCGTGGCCTGTCTGGGCTACTTGCACACTGCCAGGCTTGTCGTGCTGGGGATCTGGTGGATTAGCTGAGGTGGGTAGGCAAGGTGCACGGGGGCAGGAGGGGCAGGCTTATCTCGCTTCTCCTTAGGTGATCCACTTCATGAGGGGCCCTGTGGCAGTGGGAGGGAGTCAGATCCGCTGCTGGAGGTTTGGCTCCACAGAAGCACAGAGTTGGGTGTTTGCGCGGAGCGAGCAAGTTCCCTGGCAGGAACTGGTTCCCTTTGGGATTTTGGCTGGGGGATGGGCGAGGGAGATGGAGCTGGCTAGCGCCTTTGTTCCCCACCAAGCTGAGCTCTGTCTTCTGGGGGCTCAGCAACTCTCCCTCCCTTTGTCCTCCAGCCTTCCCGCTTTCTGAGCAGAGCTGTTAACTTATGACCTCCCAGATGCTAAGTGGCTCTTGCTGTCGGAACACACTCAGTCCGGCCCCTCCGGTTTTGCCAGCCAGACTCGGGGGCTCTGCTTGGCTATCAGGCCGCCCCTCTGCCCTGGCTCCCTCCCGCCAGTCTGTGGAGCGCGCACCGCCTCGCCGCCCTTCCTACCTTCTTCCGTGGGCCTCTCGTCTGCGCTTGGCTCCGGAGACTCCGTTCTGCTAATCCTCTGGCGGTTTTCTGGGTTATTTAGGCAGGTGTAGGTGGAATCTAAGTGATCATCAGGACGCGCGGTGAGCCCAGCATCCTCCTATGCCGCCATCCTCCTCCAAAAAAAAGAAAAATTATTTTTTTAAGAAGGATAAGTTTGGAGGACTAACGCATCTCAATTTTAAGATATATATAACATAATACTCCTGAAAAACCATTGGGTCAAAGATGTAATCACAGGGAAATAAAAAAAAATACATTGGAAGAAAGGAAAATGGAAGCACAATATACGAAACATATGGGATGCAGAAATAGCAGTTCCAAGATGGAAGTTTATAATGGTAAATGTTCACATTAAGAAAAACTGAATATCACAAATAGACAACTAAGCTTTACATCTAAAAGAACTAGAAAAAGAGGAAAAAACTAAGCCCAAATTTAACAGAAGGAAGGAGATAATAAAGATAGGAACAGAAATAGAGAATAGACGATGGAAAAGATAAAGCAAACTAAAAGTTATGTTTTGGGAATTATATACAAAATAGGCAAATATTTAAACATATTTTTAAATTAAGTTTATTTGTTTATTTTGAGAGACAGAGACAGTGCAATGTGGGGAGGGGCAGAGAGAAAGAGGGTGAGAGAGAATCTCAAGCAGGCCCCTCACTGTCAGTGCAGGGCCCAATGTTGGCCCTGTTCCATTGATCTCCATGAACCCTGAGATCATGAGCTGAGCTGAAATCAAGAGTCAGATGTTTAACCAACCGAGCCACCCTGTAGTCCCCATTTATGTTTTAAACATATTAGTTTGTTTGTTTGTTTATAAGAAAATAGACACATAGTTAGGATCAATAAGAAAAAAAGAAAAAAAGGACTCAAAATTATAAGTTAAATAGGACAAACTACAACTGATAACACAGAAATACAAAGCGTAAGAGACTCCTATGATCAATTATATACCAACAAATTAGATAATCTAGAAGAAATAGATAAATTCCTAAACACATTCACCTACCAAGTCTGAATCAGGAAAAAAGTAGATTTCCAAACAGACCTATAACAAGTTAAAAGATTGAATCAGTAATCAAAAACTTCCCAAGAAAGAAAAGCCCAAGACAAAATGGTTTTGTGGGCGAATTAATAAAAACATTTAAACATTTAAATGTTAAACATTTAAATAATTCTCAGACCCTTCCAAAAAATTGGAAAAGAGGGAAGACTTCATTCAAGTAATTTTATGAGGCCAGCATTAAAACTGATACCATATCCAGAAAAAATATACAATAAGAGAAAACTATAGACCAATAACCTCAATGAGCATACGCATAAAAATCCTCAGCAAACTATTAGCAAATCAAATCCAACAATGTATTAAAAATATTATACACCATAATCATGTGAGACTTATTCTAAGGATGCAAAGAATGGTTCAACATCTACAAATCAATTTGTTACACTGCATTAACAAAATGAAGGATAAGAATAACATGATCATCTCAGTAGATGTAGAAAAAGCATTTGAAACGTTTAACTTCCATTTATCATAAAAATCATTTAAAAAATGTGTATAGATGAAGCATATCTCAACATAATAAAGGCCATATATGACAGGTTCACAATTAACACCTTACTCAATGGTGAAAGGCTGAAAGATTTTCATCTCTGTTCAGGAAAAAGAAAAACATGCCCAGTCTTGCCATTTATTTGCTTACTTATTAATTTATTCATGTATTCATTCGAGTATAGTTGACATACAATGTTACATTAGTTTCAGGTGTACAACTTAGTGATTTGACAAGTTTATACCTTATGCTATGTTCCCCACAAGTGTAGCTACAACCTGCCCCATTACATTATTATAAAATATCATTGACTGTATTTCTTATGCTCCAGTTTTTTTTATTACCCTGAGAAGTCATTCCATAATTGGATGCCTGTGTCTCCTTCTCCTTTTAACCCATTTTTCTCACCCCCCAACTCCCCTCTGCTCTGACGACCATTAGTTTGTACTCAGTATTTATAGTTAAAATTCTGTTTTTTGTTTATTTTTTTTTCAGATTGCATTTATGAGTGGAATCACATGGTATGTGTCATTCTCATTCTGACTTATTTCACGTAACATAACACCATCCATGTCATCTCAAATGGCACATATCATCCTTTTTGTGGCTGTATAATATTCCATTATGTATTATATACACATATTATTTATATATATTATGTATTTCCATTTATCTATCCATTCATCTGTTGATGGAAACTTATGTTTCTTCCATATATTGGCCATTATAACTGATGCTGCAGGGGTGCCTGGGTGGCTCAGTCGGTTAAGCATCCAACTTCAGCTCAGGTCATGATATCATGGTCCATGAGTTCAAGCCCCACATTGGGCTCTGTGCTAACAGCTCAGAGCTCGGAGCATACCTCAGATTCTGTGTCTCCCTCTCTCTCTGCCCCTTCCCTGCACACACTCTGTCTCTCACTCTTCTTCCAAAATAAACATTTTTTTTTTAATTAATGCTGCAACAAACATAGGGGTACATACATCCTTTTGTGTTAGTGTTTCTGTTTTTGCTGGGCAAATACTCAATAGTGGAATTATTGGATCATATGTTATTTCTATTTTTAATTTTTTGAGAAACCTCCATACTGTTTCCAATGTGGTTACACAAATTTACATTCCCACCAACAGTGCATAAGTGTTACTTCTTATCCACATCCTCACCAACACTTGTTCCTTCTTGCCTTCTTGATTGTAATCATTCAAATAGGAGTGAGGTGATATTTCATTGTAGCATTTTGATTTGCATTTCCCTGATAACTAGTGATGTTGAAAATCCTTTCTTGTGTCTGTTTGCCACCTATATGTCTTTGGAGAAATGTCTATTCATGCCCTCTGCTAAAATTTAATTTGATTGTTTATTCTTTTGATGTTAATTTGTATATGTTCTTTAATAATTTGGGTGTTATTCCCTTATCAAATATATAATTTCCAAATATCTTCTCCCATTCAGTAGGATTTTTGTTTTCTGTTGGTTTCCTTTGATGTATTTTTTTTTTTAAATTTTGATGTAGCCCTAATAGTTTATCTTTGCATTTGTTTCCCTTGCCTTAGGAGACATAGCTAGAAAAACACTGCTGTGGCCTACATCAGAAAAATTACTGGCAGTGTTCTATTCTAGTGCTTTTATGGTTTCAGGTCTCCTGTTTAGATCTTTAATTCATATTGAGTTAATTTTTGTGTGTGGTGTTAGAAACTAGTCCAGTTTTATTTACTTACATGTATCTGTCCAGTTTTTCCAGCTCTGTCTATTGAAAAGACTATCTTTGTATGTTCTTGTCTCCTTTGTCATAGATTAATTGGCCATATATTTGTGGGTTTATTTCTAGGTTCTCTCTTCTGTTCCATTGATCTATGTGTTTATTTTTCTGCTAGTAACATACTGTTTTGATTACTACAGATTTGTATTATACTTTGAAATCTGGATTTGTGATATTTCCAATTTTGTTCTTCTTTCTAAGTATTGTTTTGGCTATTTGGGGTCTTCTGTGGTTCCATACAAATTTTAGTATTATTTGTTCTACTTTTGTGGAAAATGCTGTTGGTATTTTGATTGGGATGGCATTGAATCTATAGATTGCTGTGGGTAATATGGACATTTTGAAAATATTAATTCTTCCAATCCATGAGCATGGAATATTTTTCCATTTGTCTCCTTTTCAATTTATTTCATCAATGTTTTATAGTTTTTGGAGTACAGGTCTTTAACCTTTTTGGTTCAGTTTATTCCTTGGTATTTTATTCTTTTTGTTGGAATTCTAGATTTTTTTAAATTTCTCTTTTTCTGTCAGTTTTAGTGTATAGAAACACTACAAATTTCTGGGTATTACTTTTTCATCTGGCACTTTACTGAAGTTATTTATTGCTTCTAGTAATTTTTTGATGGAGTCTTTAGGATTTTCTATGTATAGTATTTTGTTGTCTGCAAATAAAGGCTCTTTAACTTTCTCTTGACCAATATTTATGTCTCTAATTTTTTTATTGTCTTTTTTTCTGTGGCTAAGACTTTCAGCACTATGTTGAATATAAGTAGTGAGAGTAGACAACTTTGTCTTGTTCCTGTCCTTAGAGGGAAAGCTCTCAGTTTTTCCCCATTATGTATGATGTTTGTTGTGATTTTTCATATATGGTCTTTACTATTTTGAGGTATGTTCCTTCTAAACTTAATTTGTTGACCGACTATGAATGGATATTTTAATTTGTCTCAATTTATTGAGATTATCATATGCTTTTTATCTTTCATTTTGTTGATGTGGTGTATGAAATTGTTGATTTGCAAATATAGCACCACCCTTGCATCCTGGGAATAAATACCACCTGATCATAGTGAATGATATGTTTAAAGTATTGTTGTATTCAGTTTGCTATTATTTTGTTGAGGATTTTTGCATATTTGTTCTTCAAAAACATTGGCTAGTATTTTTCTTTTTTGGAGTGTTTGTGTCTGGTATTGGTAAAGTTTCTTTAACATTTTTTGTAAGGATGGTTTAATGGTGATAAAGTATTTTGTCTTTTGCTAGAAAACTTTTTATTTTTTTTTCTTTCAAATCTGAGTGATAACCTTCTCAGGTAGGTTTTGTTCTAGGTTTTTCCCTTTCAGCACTCTGTATATATCATGCCTCTCCCTTTTGGCATGTAAAGTTTCTGCTGAAAAATCAGCAGATAGCATTATAGGTTTCCCATTGTAGGTAACTTTTTGTTTCTCTCTTGCTGCTTTTATGATTCTCCTTTATCTTTAATCCATGACATTTTAATTATATGTAACTGTGTGGACCTCCATTGATTAACCTTGTTTGTAACTCTCTGTGACTCTTGGACTTGGATGTTTATTTCTTTCCTTAATTTAGGGATGTTTTCAGTTATTTCCTCCAATTAGTTTTCTACACATTTTTCTGTCTTTTCTGGTACCCCTCTATTGTGAATGTTATTGATTTAATATTGTCCAAGAGATGTATTAATCTGTCCTCATTAAAAAAAAATATTTTCTCAGGAGGAGCCAAGATGGCGGAACAGCATGAAAGCTTTTTGTGTGTGTGTGTCTCACTTCCATGAAATGTAGCCAGATCATCACTAAACTGTCTTGCATACCTAGAAAACTGATTTCAGGATTAACACAACAATCTGCACAACCTGAACCACAGAACTCAGTGGCATGGAGAGGTGAACTGGGGGAGAGAGAAGTCATGGAGGTCAGGGAGCTGTTTTTGCGTGCAGAAAGAGGACAGCGATGGGGTGGGGAGAATATGGAAAAAGCACCCCCCTGCAAAAGCAGCTGGAGAGAAAGTGGAAAAGTGGAAACAGACACAGGGACTGAACTAAAAATGGAGTAATGAGAAAGGAGAGACTTTAAATTCCATTAAGACTCTCTAAACAGGGGGAATGCAGACTCTGAAACTCCACAGCTCGATACCTGGTGTTGCTCTGGTGGGAAAGGCAAATCCCCAGGAGCAGAATAAAGTCCAGGGGTCTTTGGGCCACACAGGGAGAGGAAGTTCCCCTGCTTGGAGGACATCTGGTAGAGGCTGTGTGGCTCCCCCAAAGGAAAAGGCCCCAGTGGACCCAGAAGAACAACCATATTCACTGGTGCTGGAACAAGGTCATTGGGGATGAAGCCTGTTGCCAGATGCCTGTTGTGATTTTCCACAACCCCTGAAACACTGCTGCTGCACCATCACGCGAACTTTTTCTGGGGTGGGTTGGCACCCAGCTGCAGTCTCTGGGCATCAGCAGCAGCATGGTCCCACGAACATACCTGGGTGTGGCCAGGACCCAGCCATTGCTCAGTGAGACCCTCCCGCAGAGGGGCAGAATAGGTCAAAGAAGCAGTACCCAGGAAGTAAGGGGTCAGGAAACACAGCCACAGCTGGATAAAACTCAGGAGGGAGGTGCTACCTGAGGCTTGGTCATGGACAGTGTAAAAGTGGGGAGTGGATGGAAGCCGAAGACAAAGGACAGGTGCATGATTGCTGATCATGTAGAATAGAATTCCAATATTAGAGACTGGGTATCTGGGTGACACCATTTTCACCACTCCCACGCATGCACATACATACCTACAAGTGCCACAACAATCCACCCCAGTAAGCTAATCAGCACCATCTAGTGCAGAATGGATACTAACCCTTTATCTGATATGTTGTTTGCAAATCTGCTACCATTACATCAATTGCCTTTTAGTTTTGCTGATTGTTTCCTTCGCTGTGCAGAAGCTTTTTATTTTGATGAAGTCCCAATAGTTTAATTTTGCTTTTCCTTCCCTTGCCTCTGGAGATGTGTTGAGTAAGCAATTGCTGCGGCCATGATCCTAGAAGTTTTTTCCTGCTTTCTCCTGAAGGATTTTGATAACTTCTTGTCTTACATTAAGGTCTTTCATCCATTTTGAGCTTATTTTTGTGTATGGTGTAAGAAAGTGGTCCAGGTTCATTCTTCTGCATGTCACTGTCCAGTTTTCCCAGCACCACTTGCTGGAAAGACTGTCTTTATTCCATTGGATATTCTTTCCTGCTTTGGAAAGATTAGTTGGCCATACATTTGTGGATCAATTTCTGGGTTCTTTATTCTGTTCCATTGATCTGAGTGTTTGTTTTTGTGACAGTACTATATTGTGTTCATGATTACAGCTTTACAATACAGCCTGAAGTCCAGGATTGTGATGCCTCCTGCTTTGGTTTTCTTTTTCAAGATTGCTTTAGCTATAATAATCTAGTGAAGAAATGGGCAAAAGAGATGAATAGACACTTCTGTAAAGAAGATATCCAGATGGCCAACGAGCACATGAAAAAATGCTCAACATCATTCACCATGGAAATACAAATCAAAACCACAATGAGATACCACCTCACACCTGTCAGAATGGCTAACATTAACAATTCAGGCAACAACAGATGTTGGTGAGGATGCGGAGAAAGAGGATCTCTTTTGCACTGCTGGTGCAAATGAAAACTGGTGCAGCCACTCTGGAAAACAGTATGGAGGTTCCTCAAAAATTTAAAAATAGAACTACCTTACGACCCAACAATGGAACTACTAGGTATTTATCCAAGGGATACAGGTATATTGTTTCAAAGGGGCACATGCACCCCAATGTTTATAGCAGCAGTTTCAACAATAGGCAAAGTATGGAAAGAGCCGAGATGTCCATTGATGGATGAATGGATAAAGAAGATGTAGTGTGTGTGTGTGTGTGTGTGTGTACACACAAAATGGAGTATTACTCAGCAATCAAAAAGAATGAAATCTTGCCATGGATCTAGAGTGTATTATGCTAAGTGAAATTAATCAGAGAAATACAAATATCATATAACTTCAGTCATATGAGGATTTTAAGACACAGAAGAGATGAACACAAGGGGAGGGGAAGCAAAAATATTATAAAAACCGGGAGGGGGAAAAAGATAAGAGACTCTTAAATATGGAGAACAAACAGATGGTTATTGGAGGGGTTGTGGGAGCGGGGATGGACTAAATGGGTAAGGGGCATTAAGGAATATACCCTTGAAATCATTGTTGCACTATATGCTAAATAACTTGGATGTAAATTTTAAAAAAAGTAAAAGAAAATAAAAGAACAGAAAAGAAAATTATTTTATCTTTTTGCTGTTCAGCTTATGTGTTTTCTATTACCTTGTCTTCCAAGTTGCTGGTATATTCTTCTGCATCTTCTAATCTACTCTTAATCCATTCTAGTGTTTTTTTTTTTTATTTCAGTGCTTGTATTCTTCATTTTTTATTGTTTCTTAATATTTTCTACATCTTTATTGAAGGTTCCAGTGAGTTCTCCCATTCTTTTCTCCAGCCTAGTGAATATCCTTACAATAATTATTTTTTTAAACAAGCATATTGATTTTCTCTGTTTCATTTAGCTCAATTTCTGACATTTTTTCAGATTATTTCTTTCGGAGCATATTTTTCTGTCTCACTATTTTGCTTGACTTTCTGAATTTGTTATTAGGAACATTTCTCTTAAGCTTAAAACGAGTGGTCTTATATATGGTGTCTCCTATACAGACTGTGTGTGCTTGTTAACTTTGCTTGCTGGCTGGATAAACCTGTTGTTAGTTACTCTTTTAAACCAAAGCTTTTTACAGAAAGAAAAAAATAAATATAAAGTAATATAATAAAAGAAGAAAGTAAATAATATAATAAATAAAGAAAAAAAACAGAAAAGAGAAAAGGAGAAGAAAAAAAGAAGAAACGATAAAAGAACAAAGAGAAAATTTGGGGAGGTATTTGGGTAACTCAGTCAGTTGAGTGTCCAACTCTTGATTTCAGCTAAGTTCATGATACCAGCGTGGTGGGACCAGTCGCACATTGGGCTCCACACTGAGTATGGAGACAGTTTAAGGTTCTCTCTCTCTATCTCTCTCTGCCCCTCTTCCCACTTGCACTCTCTTTCTCTAAAAGAAAACCAAATATATAAAAAAGGAAAAATAAAGAAAATTTTAACAATTTAAGTTTATTTATTTATTGAGAGAGAGAGAGAGAGAGAGAGAGAGCAGGGGAAGGGCAGTGACAGGGAGAAAGAGAATCCCAAGCGGGCTCTGCACTGTCAGCACAAAGCCCAGTACAAGGCTTGAACCCATGAACCACGAAGTAATGACCTGAGCTGAAACCAAGAGTCAAACACTTAATTGAATGAGCCATCCAGGTGCCACTAGAAAGAATTTTTTTTTAAAAAGAAAAGAAATAAAAAAGAAAACAAGATAAATTTTAAAAAGTATAAAATTAAAAAATAAAAATAAAAAAATATTTAAAAAGCCCTCCCTCCCCCTCCCCCACAACTACAGTTTGTTTTTTTGAGTTTCAGCACCCCAGGGCAGCTGCAGTGGGGTTGTGAATCCTGGGCTCATTGAGGTTGCAAGCTCCCTGTGACTACTGGACCCACAAGTTATCTTGTCTGGCCACACCTGTTACACTGTCAGTACCCTCCAGTTATGGCATCTGAGCCTGCCAGTTATGGCATCCAAACCCTCCCCTTACAATGTCTAAACCCAGCTCTGGTCTGGGCTTTTAAGGTGATGGGAGAGACAACTCAGCACTGGGTGATGTATGGAGCTGTTAAATCACTAAATTGTACACTTGAAATTAATATAACACTGTATGTTACCTATGGTAGAATTAAAAATAAAACAATAAAAGTATGAATATAGTCAAATAGACATTCTCCCAAAGGAGACATGCAAATGGCTAGTAGGTATATTAAAAATGCTTAACATGACTAATATTCAGGGAAATAAAAATCAAAACAATAATGAAATATCACCTCATACTTGTCAACATGGCCATCATAAAAATAAAAACATAAAAAAACAAGTGATAGAACAATTTTAATTCTTGTACACTGTTGAGAATGTAAATGGTGCACGTGCTATGAAAAACAGAATGGAGGTTCCTCAAAAAATTAAAAGTAGAACTAACATATGATCAAAAAACACCACTTCTGTACATTCATCCAATAGCATTTAAAGGGTTGCAAAGAGATATTTGAACAATGTTCAGCATTACTCACAATAGCCAAGAGGTAGAAACAACCCAAATGTCTGTCAATTATAAAAGAGTCAAGCTCATTGAAGTAGAATGTAGAATAGTGATTTCCAGAGGCTAGGGGAAGAGGAAACAAGTAATTGTTGTTCAACAGGTATAAAGTTTTAATTATGCAGGTTGAAATAGTTCTAGATAGTTGCTGTACAACATTCTGCTTATAGTTAAGAATATTGTACTGAATAAATTTTTAAGTGGGTAGCTCATGTTTTTATCATTATAAAAAAGTTAATTTTCATTATAAAGTTACTTTCCTATTTTCCTTTGTTCTATAAAAATAACCTCAAACAGAGGGTCTGGCTCAAAATCCTTTGTAAACTTCTTTCAAAAGACCAAATTCTGGGGTGCCTGGATGGCTCAGTCAGTTAAGTGTTCGCCTGTTGATTTTTCCTCAGGTCATGATCTCACGGTTATTGGGTTCAAGCCCTGCTTGGGATTATCTTTTTTCCATCTCTCTCTGTCCCTCCCCTTCTCTGTCTCTCTCTCTTTCTGTCTGTCTGTCTCTCTCTCTTAATAAATAAATAAGTAAATAAACTTAAAAAAAGAGCAAAATTCTTTCCAATACCCTATAGACTTTTGTGAGCAACTGGAAAATTAATTCATGACGTTTTAACTCACAATCTCTTCAACATATTGACCATCTTTCACAACATTGACCTATTTTGCAATAATTATATATTTTTGTATTACAGTTACCTGTGTACTTGTGATAACACAGCTGTCCCCCATTAGAGTACTGTGAATGTATTATATTCAATTTTACATTGTCTTATCTAACACAATGGAAGTCTTCCATATACACATTATAAACATTCTATAATGATTGCTGCTCAAATTCTTTAATATATATTTGGTGATTTCAATGGAGATAGTCCATCTGTCTCAGAGTCATTTACAAAAGAATTCATTTTAATTTAACAGTACTTAATAAAACTAAAACATTGTTCTTGTATTTCAGACCTACATACCAATTTCACACCTCTCATTTTCTCAATGATATATGACCACATCACAAAGATAATTTGAATCATAGTTATGAAATTCAATAATACAAAAAGAATATAATCAATATTCCACCTGGGTGCTAATTAATTCACTTTCTGTGAATCAGAATTTCCCATCTTTATGGTTGTTTGTTCATTTGTTTTATTTTGGAATTCCATTTTAATTCACATACACTAGTATGTTTTAAGAGCTATACCTTGAGGGAAGATGGTGGCGTAAGAGGATGCTGGGCTCACTGCTTGTCCTGCTGATAACTTAGATTCCACCTACACCTGCCTAATAACCCAGAAAACCGCCAGAGGATTAGCAGAACGGAATCTCCGGAGCCAAGCGCAGACAAGAGGCCCACGGAAGAGGGTAGGAAGGGCAGCAAGGCGGTGTGCGCTCCACAGACTGGTGGGAGCGAGCTGGGGAGGAGGGGCGGCCTGCCGGCCTAGCAGAGCTGCTGAGTCTGGCTGGTAAAACGGAAGGGCCAGACGGACTGTGTTCCGACAGCAAGTGCGACTTAGCGTCTGGGAGGTCATATATTAACAGCTCTGCTCAGAAAGCGGGAAGGCTGGAGGACAAAGGGAGGGAGAGTTGCTGAGCCCCCTGACTACAGAGCTCAGCTTGGCAGGGAACAAAGGTGCTACCCAGCGCCATCTCCCTCGCCCATCCCCCAGCCATTTCCTGCCAGGGAAAATGCTCGCTCCACACAAACACCCAACTCTGTGCTTCTGTGGAGCCAAACCTCCAGCAGCGGATCTGACTCCCTCCCGCTGCCACAGGGCCCCTCCTGAAGTGGATCACCTAAGGAGAAGCGAGCTAAGCCTGCCCCTCCTGCCCCCTTGCAACTTGCCTACCCAGCCCAGCTAATACGCCAGATCCCCAGCAACACAAGCCTGGCAGTGTGCAAGTAGCCCAGAAGGGCCACGCCACCCCACAGTGAATCCCACCCCTAGGAGAGGGGAAGAGAAGGCAAACACCAGTCTGACTGGGGCCCCAGCAGTGGGCTGGGGGCAGACATCAGGTCTGACTGCGGCCCCGCCCACCAACTCCAGTTATACACCACAGCACAGGGAAGTGCCCTGCAGGTCCTCACCACTCCAGGGACTCTCCAAAATGACCAAACGGAAGAATTCCCCTCAGAAGAATCTCCAGGAAATAACAACAGCCAATGAACTGATCAAAAAGGATTTAAATAATATAACAGAAAGTGAATTTAGAAAAATAATCATAAAATTAATCGCTGGGCTTGAAAACAGTATAGAGGACAGCAGAGAATCTCTTGCTACAGAGATCAAGGGACTAAGGAACAGTCACCAGGAGCTGAAAAACGCTTTAAACGAAATGCAAAACAAAATGGAAATGACGACGGCTCGGATTGAAGAGGCAGAGGAGAGAATAGGTGAACTAGAAGATAAAGTTATGGAAAAAGAGGAAGCTGAGAGAAAGAGAGATAAAAAAAATCCAGGAGTATGAGGGGAAAATTAGAGAACTAAGTGATACACAAAAAAGAAATAATATACGCATAATTGGTATCCCAGAGGAGGAAGAGAGAGGGAAAGGTGCTGAAGGGATACTTGAAGAAATAATAGCTGAGAACTTCCCTGAACTGGGGAAGGAAAAAGGCATTGAAATCCAGGAGGCACAGAGAACTCCCTTCAGACGTAACTTGAATCGATCTTCTGCACGACATATCATAGTGAAACTGGCAAAATACAAGGATAAAGAGAAAATTCTGAAAGCAGCAAGGGATAAACGTGCCCTCACATATAAAGGGAGACCTATAAGACTCGTGACTGATCTCTCTTTTGAAACTTGGCAGGCCAGAAAGGCTTGGCACGATATCTACAGTGTGCTAAACAGAAAAAAATATGCAGCCGAGAATCCTTTATCCAGCAAGTCTGTCATTTAGAATAGAAGGAGAGATAAAGGTCTTCCCAAACAAACAAAAACTGAAGGAATTCGTCACCACTAAACCAGCCCAACAAGAGATCCTAAGGGGGATCCTGTGAGACAAAGTACCAGAGACATCACTACAAGCATAAAACATACAGACATCACAATGACTCTAATCCTGTATCTTTCTATAATAACACTGAATGTAAATGGATTAAATGCGCCAACCAAAAGACATAGGGTATCAGAATGGATAAAAAAACAAGACCCATCTATTTGCTGTCTACAAGAGACTCATTTTAGACCTGAGGACACCTTTAGATTGAGAGTGAGGGGATGGAGAACTATTTATCATGCTAGTGGAAGCCAAAAGAAAGCTGGAGTAGCCATACTTATATCAGACAAACTAGACTTTAAATTAAAGGCTGTAACAAGAGATGAAGAAGGGCATTATATAATAATTACAGGGTCTATGCATCAGGAAGAGCTAACAATTATAAATGTCTATGCGCCAAATACCGGACCCCCCAAATATATAAAACAATTACTCATAAACATAAGCAACCTCTTTGATAAGAATGTGGTAATTGCAGGGGACTTTAACACCCCACTTACAGAAATGGATAGATTATCTAGACACACGGTCAAGAAAGAAACAAGGGCCCTGAATGATACATTGGATCAGATGGACTTGACAGATATATTTAGAACTCTGCATCCCAAAGCAACAGAATATACTTTCTTCTCGAGTGCACATGGAACATTCTCCAAGATAGATCATATACTGGGTCACAAAACAGCCCTTCATAAGTTTACAAGAATTGAAATTATACCATGCATACTTTCAGACCACAATGCGATGAAGCTTGAAATCAACCACGGGAAAAAGTCTGGAAAACCTCCAAAAGCATGGAGGTTAAAGAACACCCTACTAACGAATGAGTGGGTCAACTAGGCAATTAGAGAAGAAATTAAAAAGTATATGGAAACAAACGAAAATGAAAATACAACAATCCAAACGCTCTGGGACGCAGCGAAGGCAGTCCTGAGAGGAAAATACATTGCAATCCAGGCCTATCTCAAGAAACAAGAAAAATCCCAAATACAAAATCTAACAGCACACCTAAAGGAAAGAGAGGCAGAACAGCAAAGGCAGCCTAAACCCAGCAGAAGAAGAGAAATAATAAAGATCAGAGCAGAAATAAACAATATAGAATCTAAAAAAAACTGTAGAGCAGATCAACGAAACCAAGAGTTGTTTTTGTGAAAAAATAAACAAAATTGAGAAACCTCTAGCCAGGCTTCTCAAAAAGAAAAGGGAGATGACCCAAATAGATAAAATCATGAATGAAAATGGAATGATTACAACCAATCCCTCAGAGATACAAACAATTATCAGGGAATACTATGAAAAATTATATGCCAACAAATTGGACAACCTGGAAGAAATGGACAAATTCCTAAACATCCACACTCTTCCAAAACTCAATCAGGAGGAAATAGAAAGCTTGAACAGACCCATAACCAGCGACGAAATTGAAACAGTTATCAAAAATCTCCCAACAAATAAGAGTCCAGGACCAGATGGCTTCCCAGGGGAGTTCTGCCAGACGTTTAAAGCAGAGATAATACCTATCCTTCTCAAGCTATCCCAAGAAATAGAAAGGGAAGGAAAACTTCCAGACTCATTCTATGAAGCCAGTATTACTTTGATTCCTAAACCAGACAGAGACCCAGTAAAAAAAGAGAACTACAGGCCAATATCCCTGATGAATGTGGATGCAAAAATTCTCAATAAGATACTAGGAAATCGAATTCAATGGCATATAAAAAGAATTATTCACCATGATCAAGTGGGATTCATTCCTGGGATGCAGGGCTGGTTCAACATTCGCAAATCAATCAACGTGATACATCACATTAATAAAAAAAAAGATAAGAACCATATGATCCTGTCAATCGATGCAGAAAAGGCCTTTGACAAAATTCAGCACCCTTTCTTAATAAAAACACTTGAGAAAGTCGGGATAGAAGGAACATACTTAAATATCATAAAAGCCATTTATGAAAAGTCCACAGCTAACATCATCCTCAACGGGGAAAAACTGAGAGCTTTTTCCCTGAGATCAGGAACACGACAGGGATGTCCACTCTCACTGCTGTTGTTTCACATAGTGCTGGAAGTTCTAGCATCAGCAATCAGACAACAAAAGGAAATCAAAGGCATCAAAATTGGCAAAGATGAAGTCAAACTTTTGCTTTTTGCAGATGACATGATATTATACATAGAAAATCCGATAGACTCCACCAAAAGTCTGCTAGAACTGATCCATGAATTCAGCAAAGTTGCAGGATACAACATCAATGTACAGAAATCAGTTGCATTCTTATACACTAACAATGAAACAACAGAAAGACAAATAAAGAAACTGATCCCATTCACAATTGCACCAAGAAGCATAAAATACCTAGAAATAAATCTAACCAAAGATGTAAAAGATCTGTATGCTGAAAACTAGAGAAAGCTTATGAAGGAAATTGAAGAAGATATAAAGAAATGGAAAGACATTCCCTGCTCATGGATTGGAAGAATAAATATTGTCAAAATGTCAATACTACCCAAAGCTATCTACACATTCAATGCAATCCCAATCAAAATTGCACCAGCATTCTTCTCAAAACTAGAACAAGCAATTCTAAAATTCATATGGAACCACAAAAGGCCCCGAATAGCCAAAGTAATTTTGAAGAAGAAGACCAAAGCAGGAGGCATCACAATCCCAGACTTTAGCCTCTACTACAAAGCTGTCATCATCAAGACAGCATGGTATTGGCACAAAACAGACACCTAGACCAATGGAATAGAATAGAAACCCCAGAACTAGACCCACAAACGTATGGCCAACTAATCTTTGACAAAGCAGGAAAGAACATCCAATGGAAAAAAGACTGTCTGTTTCACAAATGGTGCTGGGAGAACGGGACAGCAACATGCAGAAGGTTGAAACTAGACCACTTTCTCACACCATTCACAAAAATAAACTCAAAATGGATAAAGGACCTGAATGTGAGACAGGAAACCATCAAAACCCTAGAGGAGAAAACAGGAAAAGAACTCTCTGACCTCAGCCGTAGCAATCTCTTACTCGACACATCCCCAAAGGCAAGGGAATTAAAAGCAAAAGTGAATTACTGGGACCTTATGAAGATTAAAAGCTTCTGCACAGCAAAGGAAACAACCAACAAAACTAAAAGGCAACCAACGGAATGGGAAAAGATATTTGCAAATGAAATATCGGACAAAGGGCTAGTATCCAAAATCTATAAAGAGCTCCCCAAACTCCACACCTGAAAAACAAATAACCCAGTGAAGAAATGGGCAGAAAACATGAATAGACACTTCTCTAAAGAAGACATCCGGATGGCCAACAGGCACATGAAAAGATGTTCAACGTCGCTCCTTATCCGGGAAATACAAATCAAAACCACACTCAGATATCACCTCACGCCAGTCAGAGTGGCCAAAATGAACAAATCAGGAGACTATAGATGCTGGCGAGGATGTGGAGAAACGGGAACCCTCTTGCACTGTTGGTGGGAATGCAAATTGGTGCAGCCGCTCTGGAAAGCAGTGTGGAGGTTCCTCAGAAAATTAAAAATAGACCTACCCTATGACCCAGCAATAGCACTGCTAGGAATTTACCCAAGGGACACAGGAGTACTGATGCATAGGGGCACTTTTACCCCAATGTTTATAGCAGCACTCTCAACAATAGCCAAATTATGGAAAGAGCCTAAATGTCCATCAACTGATGAATGGATAAAGAAATTGTGGTTTATATACACAATGGAATACTACGTGGCAATGAGAAAGAATGAAATATGGCCTTTTGTAGCAACGTGGATGGAACTGGAGAGTGTGATGCTAAGTGAAATAAGCCATACAGAGAAAGACAGATACCATATGGTTTCACTCTTATGTGGATCCTGAGAAACTTAACTGAAACCCATGGGGGAGGAGAAGAAAAAAAAAAGAGGTTAGAGTGGGAGAGAGCCAAAGCATAAGAGACTGTTAAAAACTGAGAATAAACTGAGGGTTGATGGGGGGTGGGAGGGAGGGGAGAGTGGGTGATGGGTATTGAGGAGGGCACCTTTTGGGATGAGCACTGGGTGTTGTATGGAAACCAATTTGACAATAAATTTCATAAATAAAAAAAAAAGAGCAATACCTTGCAAGATTTAAATTAATCAATAAGTAACTATGTTAAAATTTTATTTCAGTAACTTATAGTTTTTATACAATTAAGGTGGTGATAAAGCAGAAACTTCACAAAACCTACAATACACCTGGGTAGACACACTGACAGCACTACTTTCAAAGTCATTCTATTCACAAAGGAAAGAATAACTTAGAACACAGTGTTAGATAATCTGTTCTGATTCAACTATACTTAATATAGATACTGAAATAATGTAGCGTTCAGATTCACATGTGGAAAACTTTATGTGGGTTTTTTAAAAACTATTAACTTTAAGGATTAGTAGTGTAACTTAATAAACATGTATATGCTGGGCCTCCACCTCCAGAGATTCTGATTCACTATTGCTGATGTGGAGCCCAATAATCTATTTTAAACAAATTCTCCAATTGATTGCAATGGAGTTGTGCTGTGCCTGATACCATATGGTAGAAATACCATAGCTTAGGATAAAAATAATAGATGGAAAAATGTGGATCAGGAACCAGGAAACTTGAATCCTAATTCCATCATTTTGTTTCTATGAGAATCCCTTTGATTCTTTTCAGACTTAATTTTCCTCAGCTATTGAAGAGTTAGGTTTAGAATCCATGATATCTGTGTTCCCTAAATCTCTCCTGATCTTCAAATGGACAGTCTTCTAATACATTAATAACTATATGTACCTGTCTTATCTCATAAGTTATATTTTTAGTAGCTACATTGGCTTGCAGGAGGCTATGCATATCTATCAACTAAGAAGTTTTGTCCCAGAAGTTAGCAAATATTTATAAAAGGTGCTATCTAGAGAGTGATAGGACTAGTCTCAGGTTCAGTTAGTTAACACCAAGTGTGGTGTCTAGAACAGCAGCAGCACCACCACCAGAAAATTTGCCAGAATTTTAAATGATCACGCTTTCTCTCAGATCTACTAATTATTAATTTTCAGGGTTGGGTCCAACATCTATGTTTTAAGAAAGTTCTTCATATCATTCTCATATACATTCAACATTGAGATTGATTGAATTAACACAAGGTATAAGAATGTGGCTTCAATTCCACCAGTGAGGGTCAGTTTCTTCATTCTATTCCATGGTCATGCAATGCAACTTGAGGAATTTATATTTCAAGGACATGAAGCAGCAGCAGTGGTTTTCTTTATCCCCAAATAAAAGCTTTCTCAAAAACCAACGTTTACTTGACACTACAAGGATAGCTGATTCCTGTTATCCTTTAGGTGTATACTGTCTTCTGTGCTCTAATGCTTCATATAACATGTTTCCTTACTTAAGATGATTTCACTAGAGGTTGTAAAACAATTCTATATGTGTGTGCAGTATTTTTTTCCTCCCAGCTTTGTGAGGCTTTTATACAGCTTGGAGAATTAAAACAAAACAGGACTTATATTTCTTGATTATATGTATTAAAGAGAAACTAGAACTGTGCTACATAGAGATGCATATTTGCATGCAGTTTTATAAAATAAAACACACTCACAACATAGATGAAGCTTTTTCAAGCTCTGCATTCACTTTCATTGAAATATATACATATATATATATATATATATATATATATATATATATATATGTTAGTGATGGGACATATTTTATGGGACAAATATATATGGTGAGTTACTTACCCACATATTAGGTAACTAACAATCATCTAAAAGTTATAATGTAGTAAGTTGGGGAAGACTTAAGGTTAGGTAATTTGAAAAGCTCCCCCAGGTATGATCAGATCTTCCAACATTAACTATATTTCCTAACACTGTCTGGCTTCCCCCTTCATGTGCTGCTTTAACTTTGGCAAGAGAGAAAAAAAGGAAATGGATGGAAAAAAGAAGAATATAGAGGTTTTAAAGGAAAAATCAGATGAAAAGGAGTGATAATTCTCTCCATTATTACCTTTCCTATAGAATCAATTTATTATTCTTTATTGTGTATCCACTCTGGATAAAGTTGGGCACATGGAGCAGCTATGCAACGTTTTAAAATAATAGACTGCATGCTGAGTTTGATGAATTCTTTATATATTTTGGATAATGACCCTTTATCTGATATGTCATATGTGAATATCTTCTCCCCTTCCATATGTTGTCTTTTAGTTTCGTTGATTGTTTCCTTTGCTGTGCAGAAGCTTTTTATATTGATGAAGTCCCAAAAGTTCATTTTTTGTTTTCATTTCCCTGGCCTCTGGAGACATGTCTAGAAAGAAGTTGCTATGGTTGATGTCAAAGATGTTGCTGTCTGTGTTCTCCTCTAGGATTTTGATGGTTTCCCATCTAACATTTAGGTCTTTCATCATTTTGAAGTTATTTTTGTGTATATAAAGATCTTATCAAACTCAACACCCATAAACAAATAATTCAGTTAAGAAATGGGGAGAAGCCATGATAGACACTTTTTTCCAAAGAAGACAAGTGGCTAACGGACACATGAAAAGTTTCTCAATATCACTCATTGTCAGAGAGATACAAATCAAAACCACAATAAGATGACACCTCACACCTTTCAGAATGGCTAAAATTAACAGCACAGGAAACAGCAGATGTTGGTGAGGCTACAGAGATAGGGGAACCTTCTTACACTTTTGGTGGGGATGTGAACCAGTATAGCCACACTGGAAAACAGTATGGAGGTTCCTCAAAAAGTTAAAAATAGAACTACCCTAGCACCCAGCAATTGCAGTATTAGGTATTTACCCAAAGGATATAGTAATACTGATTTGAAGGGGCATATACACCCCAATGTTTATAGCAGCAGCATCAATAATAGCCAAATTATGGAAAGAACACAAATGTCTATTGACTTATGAATATATAAAGATGTTGTTATATACATATATATATGCATATATATATATATATATATATATATATATATATAATGCTAAGCAAAATAAGTCAGTGAAAGACAAAAAGCACATGATTTTACTTATATGTGAAATTTAAGAAACAAAACAGATGAACATAGGGGAAAGGCAGAAAGAGTGAGAGGCAAACCATAAAAGACTCTCAACTATAGAGAACATACTGAGGGTTGCTGGAGGGTAGGTGAGTAAGGGTTGGGCTAAATGGGTGATGGGTATTAAGATGGGTACTTATTGTGTTGAGCACTAAGTGTTATATGAAAGGGATTAACCACTAAATTCTAGTCTTCAAACTAATATTAGAGTATATGTTAACTAATGAAAATTTAAATAAAAACTTGAAATATTAAAAACTAAAATAAAATATTAGATTGCGGCTATAGAGTGAATTGTGTCTCCCTAAAATTTGCATGCTGATACCCTAATATCCCTAATACCCATGAGACTGTATTTGAATAAAGGGCCTACAAGGAAGTATGAAGCTTAAATTAAGTCATAAAGGTGGGGCTATGATATGATACAATTAGTATCTTTCTAAGGGTGGAAACAAGGGAACTCACCCTCTCTCTCTGTCTGCCATTTGAGAGCACAGTGAGGTGGCCATCTGCAAACCAGGATGAAAGTTTTATCCAAAACCGAAAACCTCCTGGGACCTTGATTTTGGACTTTAAACCTCTAGAACTGTGAGGAAATAAATTTCTGTTAAATCACCCAGTCCATGGTATTCTGTTATGGCAGCCTGAGCTGACTATTACAGTTGATTCAGTCATTTATAGATCTCTTTATAAAGGCTGATTCATCTCATAATTAAAGCCTTCCTATGAGATAGGTATTTATATGATTTCTGTTTTATGGATTAGAACACTAAAGCTCAACAATTTTCTCAGAGTCACATATCTAGAATGTAGCAGACTCAAGATTCAAACCATGATGAGTGACAAGCAATGGTCTATGCTAACGTAGAATATTAAGCAGGATATTTTTGTAGAAAAAGAAAAATGCTTTCCTGTTGGTTTGCAATTTCCTCAGGAGCTTCACTGGTGTAATCTGAAACAAGTCTCCTTAAGCAAAGGGCATGGAGAGACTGAAGAAAGAAACAGGCCTTTCCAGAATGGTATATGGCAGGTTTAATAAGCAAAGAACTCATATACAAGGGTTTTATAGGGCAGATGCATGACCTGAGTAGATCTCTTCACCCAAAATTCAAATTTTAAAAGTTTATGTGGGTACCTTAGCTAAGATTACTCACATGTACCTCCAGATGGTCTCAGAACTACGTTACTACTTCAAGGTTATGTTCTTGGTCATTTTCTGAAAGTGAGGAAGGCAAGTGAAATGCAGATTCTAAGGACAGGGAAGGGTTTGAGGAGCCTCTGATTGCTTGGATATATCTCACAGGTCAACCAGAGGCTGCATCCTCTTGATAACCTCCCCTAACATCTATCCCTTCAAAAATTATAAAGCATATATTGTCCAAAAATAAAATACCTAAAATATCAAAGTAATTTATTTATGTAGGATATGAATTTTAAAATGTGACCTTGCATAGGTTATAATGACAATAGTTGGAAATTAAAAAAAAAAAAATCCTCCCAACTATCACAGCACACTTATGAGTTTCTCATACATTATCAGGAAAAAAATAAATGGAACTTTGTGTAAAAAGTACTCCTTTAAGGGATACAAAGTTATCATATATAGTTCCTACATTCAAGGTACTTTTAGTTTTGTAGCCCAGAAAGGACAATAAAACAAGTGAATAAGGTTCAAACACAATACAAAATAAAGCTGTAAATAAAATGTTAGGGGTGTTCAGAGAGTCTTGTTTTTGTTTTTGATTTTGTTTTTGTTTTTTCCCTATATGTGGTAGACACTGATTTCAGCGTTGGCCAATTCTGATAGACAACCCAAGGACTCCATACTTGGTTTATACTCCACCCCTTCTTATATGACCATCCAGCCAACACTTCCAAGACTATTTATCCTACTCAGTAAAGGCGCATGATGGAGATTTTACTGGATATTTTGTGAGAATAAAAGGCAAATAGTTTACATTACATATCACTCTGCATACATTTTAATAATTACCAATTAGGTATGTCTACAATACCTCAGAGTCCCTTTCTTTTCACCTGCTACCTCACCAGACCTTCCTCGCTATTTGTTTACCCAGAAAAGCCTTAAATATCTCATTTCCAAGCCCTCTCTCTACTTCAAATTCCTTGGACCTTTACTCTAAGTATATCTATACAACTATCTCCTTTTCTTATGTAGAGCAAAAGCTCTGTTCAGACTCTTACAATATTGCACTGCCCATATCCATTATTCACACTGTTTAGCAAGAACGCATATATTATTAATATGACCTCTAAAAAAAGGAGATTTTCAAGAACATTTGTCCTTTAACACCAAGAGGTATTAATAAAGGCAGATACGGCATTTGGCATACTTCTTAGTGTGTGAGTAAAACAAATTCGAAAGTTTGTTCCAGGTTGAATAATGAGCACTACCAAACACTTGAACTATGAAGTGTCTCTCAAATAGAAAACTCTGAGTATAAAGTATTCTCTTTCTAATTCTTAAGGCAGTGAATGTTAACTAAATTGAGCAAATAATGTCATAATCGGAGCTGGCAGAAATAATATTGAGAAAAGACTAGGGGAGAAGAAACTGGTGAGGGCATTCATGTGACCCAAAATATGAGAAAAAGAATTGATCACTCATTCATATATTTAACAAGCCATCACTGAGCACAGATTATTTTAGATGCTGGAAGTAGATTGAGGTGTGAGACGCAGCCAGAAGTTACAACTAACAAACACTTCATCCCAATATTCTCATTGGAAGATAGGTGGCCCTAGCCCAGATAGTAAGATCTCTGCAGAGCCAGAGCAAAAGTGGCAAGCACATCTCATTTAAAATATGCTGGTATGTGTAGCCGGTGAGTGAATGCAAATAAAGTCCAAAGGTTAGTGCAGTTTCAGAGCCAAAAATTCTCTCCAAATGGCTATCTATACAAAGAGGCCCAGAGGCAAACAATTGGAAATACGACAGAGGGTTAAGAAAGCTAGCTAGGAATTCAGAGTAAGGAAAATCTAACAGAAATGAGTGAACAGGAGAGCAGTCTGGGTAAATTCCAGGGACAGAGGATTGATACCTTCAGCTAGATGCTTTCATATTATAGACAGGATATTGGTGGACAAGTCCAATTCACTTAAGGACCTAAGACAGATTTAACAGAGCACACTATTTGACTAAGATAAATTTATTGAGCCATGGACTAGTTTATTTGCCCATGCAAGCTACATCTGAAATATAATTCTTATTTAAATTCAATGATTTAAAATTAAATGTGCACAGCAGAGAAATCTTCCTTTAACTTACCTAATGTCACCATGTATGAAAGTAAATGCTCTCATATCCATCTGGTATCTGGAAATTTCCCATGATCCTTTACTTATGCTTTTTCATGTACTCACAGTAGCCCCATCAGAATGAAATTCTCACATTATGTTAAATGAAGTTGGGATGTAAAGCAAGATTCAGAGAGGTCAAATAAGGTTTAATAGCTGGTAAGAGAACTTGGGTTTCAATATATCTAAAAAATATATTGTAATCACATGCAGTAGCAACGGAAATGCACCATTCAATTATTAGACTGAAGGAAGTATATTTTATGAACAGCCCTGTCATTCCTATGTATCAACGTTGCATTCAGATTATGCCCATACTCCTACAGGTTTCTGTCCAGCCAGTGACTGAGTACAGTAGGAGTACTACTACATGCTAATTTCTCTGGAATCCTCTATTAGGGAATTAGCTTGTTGTATTCCAATAACCCAGCCAGAAATTTCTTTAGAAAAATACTGCAGTCTGATAGACCTCTTATCTGACCCTCCTCCATGTCCTCCCTCCTTGTACACGTATTAGATACATCACAGTGTGAAGGTTGTCCACATTGACTCATGCTGTCCCTCCTTTTCCCATCACGAGTGCTCCTTTCTTTCCCCAATAAATCTTTTGCACATCTAATTCCATTTTTGGCATCTGCCTCTCAGAGAACTCAAACTGATCAAGTCAGTATCAGTAAGAAAGAGTTTGGGTTACTCATATCCCAGCTAGCAAAAGGGAACCCATTTTGACTGGTATGTAAAGAAATGATTGTCTTTGGAAAAAGTGGAAGTGCAACTGCTAATGATTTTACTGGTAATCACCCTTTCCCAGGATAAAACACCCTTACAGATGCAATAATTCAATAATCTAAAATAATTGAGAGAAAAAATGGATGTCCACAAGGACAGTGGAGTGGTGTGCTTAGTGCTTAGTGGTATTGACACCCTGAAGTGAGACAATGAAAAACTGAGGGCAGGTAGCCATCTGATAAAAGCTAAGTGCAAAAACCATACAGCATCTTGGGTAGCTTGCAAAAATACATGTATTTCCTGTGGTGAAAACGTGGGCATAGCTAACGTACAGATACTGAATGAATGGATGGATTGATTCATCAATTCATTCTTTCATTGTTTCATTGATCCATTTATTTATTTTCCATACATATATTTTTATTTCATTCTTTATGTTTTTATATAAATACTAGTTAGTTAAACTATAGTGTAATATTGGCATCAGGAGTATAATTTACTGATTCATCACTTAACATGTAACACCCAGTGCTCATAACAAGTGCCTTCCTTAATACCCATCACCCACTTAGCTCATTCCCCACCCACCTCCCCTCCAGCAATGCTCAATATGTGCTCTGTAGTTAAGAGTCTCTTATTGTTTGTTTCCCTCTCTTCCCCCTCTTCCCTATGTTCATCTCCTTTGTTTCTGAAATTCCACATATGAGTGAAATCATATGGTATTTGTCTTTCTCAAACTGACATATTTAATTTAGCCTAATACTCTCTAGCTCCATCCATGTCACTGCAAATATAAAAATTTCACTCCTTTTGATGAGTAATATTCCATTGTATAAATATACCACCTCTTCTTTATCCATTCATCAGTTGATGGACATTTGTGTTATTTCCATAATTTGGCTATTGTTGATAATGCTGTTGTAATCATTGAAGTGCATGTGCTCCTTCAAATTAGTATTATTGTATCCTTTGGGTAAATACCTAGTAGTAAAATTGCCGGGTCATGGTGTGATTCTAATTTTAATTTTTTGAGGAACCTCCAAAGTGTCTTTCAGAGTGTCTGCACCAGTTCACATTCCCACTAAAAGTATAAGAGGGTTCCACTTTCTCTGCATCCTTGCCAACATCCGTTGCTTCCTATTTGTTAATTTTAGCCATTCTGACAGGTATGAGGTGACATCTCATTGTAGTTTTGATTTGTATTTCCCTGGTGATGAATCATGTTGAGTATCTTTTCATGTGTCTCTTAGCCATCTGTATGTCTTCTTTGGGAAAATACCTATTCATGTGTTGTGCCCAATACTTAACTGGATTATTTGTTTTCAATAATAACAAGTTTGACAAGTTTGACAAGTTTGACAAGTTATTTATAGATTCTGGATACTAACCCTTCATCAGATATATCATTTACAAATATCTTCTCCCATTCCATAGGTTGCCCTTTGTTATTTTTTTTTCCTTCGGTGTGCAGAAGCTTTTTAACTTGATGAAATCCCAATAATTCATTTTTGCTTTTGATTCCCCTTGCTTCCAGAGATAAGACCTTGCTACAGCTGAGGTCACAAATGCCTGTGTTATCTAGGATTTTGATTGTTTCGTTCTCACATTTATGTCTTTCATCCATTTTGAATTTATTTTTGTGTACGCAGTAAGAAAGTGGTCCAGTTTCATTCTTCTGCATGTTGTTGTCTGGTTTTCCCAACACAATTTGTTGAAAGAGATTGTCTTTTTTCCATTAGATTCTTTCCTGCTTTGTCAAATATTAATTGACCATATAGTTCTGGGTCCATTTCTAAGTTTTCTATTCTGTCCCATTGATCAACGTGTTTGTTTTTGTGCCATTACCAAGCTCTCTTTATGAGTATAGCTTTGTAATTTAGCTTGATGCCTGGAATTGTCATGCCTCCAGATTTGCTTTTCTTTTTCAAAATTGCTTTTGCTAGTCAAGGTCTTTTGTGATTTCATACAAATACAGTATTAAGCTTGTTCTAGCTCTTTGAACACTGTTGGTGGTATTTTGATAAAGATTGCATTAAACGTGTAGATTTCTTTGGGCAGTGTGGTTATTTTAACAATATTAGTTTTTCCAATTAATGATCATGAATTATTTCTCCTTTCCTTCGAGTCCTCTTCAATTTCTTTCATAAGTGTTCTATACTTTTCACAGTATACTTTACAGAGCTTGTACCTCTTTGGTTATGTTAATGCCGAGGTATCTTATGGTTTTGGATGCGATGGTAAATGAGACCAATTCCTTGATTTCCATTCATTATTGGTATACAGAAATGCAGTAGATTTCTGTATGTTGATTTTATATACTGAAACTTTGCTGAATTTCTGTATCAGTTCTAGCGATATTTTAGTGGAATCTTTCGAATTTTTCACATAGAGTATCCTGTCATCTGCAAATAGTGAAACTTTGACTTCTTCCTTGCTGATTTGATGCCTTTTTATTTTGTTTTGTTGTCTGATTGCTTAGGGTAGGGCTTCCAGTACTAAGTTTAATAATAATGGCTAGAGTGGACATCCCTGTCTTGTTTGTGACTGTAGAAGAAAAGCTCATTTTTTTGCCACTGAGGATGATATTAACTGTGGGTCTTTCCTAAATAGGCTTATTAATTGAGCCTATTTAGATGTGTTCCACCTATCCCTACTGTGTTGATTTTTTTTTTATCAAGAATGGATGCTGTACTACGTCAGATGCTGTTTCTGCATCTATTGAGAGAATCATATGGTTATTGTCCTTTCTTTTTTAATGAGGTGTATCACATTGATTGATTTATAAATATTGAATGGCCCTTGTCGTCCAGGAATAAGTCCCCCTTGATCAAGTTGAATCATTACTTTAATGTACTCTTGGATTCTATTTGCTTGTATCTTGTTAACAATTTTTGTCCCCATGTTATCAGGGATACTGGTCTGTAATTCACCTTTTTAGTGTGTGTGTGTGTTTTTTTTTTTTTTTGTCTGCTTTTGGAATCAAAGTAATGTTGACCTCATAGAATGAGTTTGGAAGTATTCCTTCCATTTCTATTTTTTGGAACATTTTGTGAAAAATAGGTATTAACTCTTCTTTAAATGTTTATTAGAATTTTCCTGGGAAGCCATCTGGCCCTGGACTTTAGTTTGTTGGGAGATTTCTATTACTGATTCAAATTCTTTGCTGATATGAGTCTGTTTAAATTTTCTTTTTCTCCCTTTTTCAATTTTGATAGTTTATATGTTTCTGAGAGCTTCTTAGAAACTCCATTTCTTCCAGATTGTAAAATTTGTTGGCATATAATTTTTCATAATATTCTCTTTTAATTGTTTGTATTTGTGTGGTGATGGTTGTGGTCTTTACTGTTTCATTCCAGATATTATTTATGGGACTTTTTTCTTTTTGATAAGTATTGCTGGAGGGTTTTCAATCATATTTATTCTTTCCAACAACAAGATTCTAGTTTCATTGATTTGTTCTAGTGTGATTTTTGTTTGTTTCTATACCATTTACTTCTGTTTTAATATTTATTATATCCCTTCTTCTGCTGGCTTTAGGCTTCATTTACTGTTCCTTTTCTAGCTCCTTTAGGTGTAATGTTATGTTATGTCTTTGAGACTTTTCTTGATTCTTGAGTAGGCTGCTATTGCTATTTACTTCCCAGTTGTGATTGCTTTTGCTGCATCCACGGGTTTGGACTGTCATATTTTCTTTTTCATTTGCTTCCATGTATTTTTTATTCTTTAATTTCCTGCTTAGTCCATTCATATTTTACTAGGATGCTCTTTAACCTCCATGTATTTGTGGTCTTTCCAAAACTTTTCTTGTGGTAGACTTCAAGTTTCATATCTTTGTGGTTTGTAAATATTTCTGTTAAGATATCAATCTTTTTGTACTTGTTGGGAGCTGATTTGTAACCTAGTATGTGATCTGTTCTGGAGAATGTTCCATGTGCATGTAAAAAGAATGACTATTCTGCTGCTTTAGGATGAAATGTTCTGAATATGTCCGATAAGTCCATCTACTCCAATGTGTCATTCAAAACCATTGTTTGTTGATTTTTTGCTTAGATGATCTGTCCATTGATGTAAGTGGGGTGTTAAAGTCCTCTATGATTATAGTATTACTGTCAATGTGTTTCTTTAAGTTTGTATTAGTTGCTTTACATATTTGGGTTCCTCCATGTTGGGACATACATATTTACAATTGTTAGATCTTCTTGTTGTGTAAACCCCTTTATTATCCTATAATGCTCTTCTTTACCTCTTGTTACAGTCTTTGGTTTAAAATCTAGCTTGTCTGATAAGTATTACTACACTGGCTTTCTTCTGACATCTATTACAATGATAAATTGTTCTTAACCCCCTCACTTTCAGTCTGTTGTTGTTTTTAGGTCTATGGTGAGTCTCTTTTAGGCTACTTATAGATGGATAGTGTTTTTTTTATCCATTCTGATACCCTATCTCTTTTGATTGAAAAATTTAATCCATTTGAATTTAGAGTGATTATTGATAGATATGAATTTAGTGTCATTGTGTTACCAGTGAAGTCAATGTTTCTGGAAATTTTTTCTGTTCCTTTCTAGACCTTCTTGCTTTCCCACTCAAAGAGTCCCCTTTAATATTTCTTCCAGCAGTGGGTTAGTAGTCATTAACTCCTTTTATTTTTGTTTGCTAAAAAAACCTCTGTCCCTCCTTCTATTCTGAATGGCAGCCTTACTGAATAATGTGTTCTTGGCTATATATATATATATATATATATATATATATATATTTCCCCATATATATATATTTCCCCATATATATATATTTCCCCATATATATATATTTCCCCATATATATATATTTCCCCATATATATATATATATATATATATATATATATATATATATTTCCCCATTCAGCGTGTTGAATATATCATGCCACTCCCTTGGTGGCCTGTTAGGTTTCTGTGGAGAGATCTTCTGCTAACCTGATTTGTCTTCCCTTGTATGTTAAGTGTTTATTTTCTCTTGCTGCTTTCAGGATTCTTTTATGTCTGTATTTTGCAAATTTTACTATGACATGTTTTTGTGTTAGCCTGCTCTTGCTGATTTTGATGGTAGTTCTATGTCACCCCTGGATTGCAATGTCTGTTCGCTTCTCCTGATTTGAGAAGCCCTTAGCCATAATTTATTCAATTAATACTTCTGCTCTTTCCCCTCTCTTCCTCTTCTGAGACTTCTGTGATATGAATGTTATTTTGATTTATGAAGTTGTTGTGTTCTCAAAGTTTACACTTGTGATCGAATATTTTTCTTTTCCTTGTGCTCGCTTCAGCAGCACATATACCAATATTTTTCTTTCCCTCTTCTTTTCATCTTCTAAATAATTTTACATAATTTTATCTTATATATCAGTTATTCATCCCTATATTTCTTCTTCTTCTTTTTTCTTTTCAAAGTTTTTTGTTAAATATGAAATTTATTGTAAAATTGGTTTCCATACAACACCCTGTGCTCATCCCAACAGGTGTCCTTCTCAATGCCCATCACTCACCCCCCATCAACCCTCAGTTTATTCTCAGTTTTTAAGAGTCTCTTATGGTTTGGCTCTCTCCCTAACTTTTTTTTTTCCTTCCCTTCCCCCATGGTCATCTGTTAGGTTTCTCAGGATCCACATAAGAGTGAAAACATATGGTATCTGTCTTTCTCTGTATGATTTATTTCACTTAGCATAACACTCTCCAGTTCCATCCACGTTGCTACAAAAGGCCATATTTCATTCTTTCTCATTGCCAAGTAGTATTCCATTGTGCCCCTATGCACTTGTACCCCGATGTTTATAGCAGCACTTTCAACAATACCCTCTATTTCTTCTATCCTTGTGGTCATTACCAACAGTCTGTTTTGCATCTCGGTTATAGCACTTTTTTATTTAGGCCTGACTAATTTTTAGGTCTTTAATCTCTGTGCTAAGGGACTTCTGGGTGTCTCCTATGCTTTTCTGAAACCCATCTAGTATCCTTATGATTGTTGTTTTAAATTCTGGTTTAGGCACATTACTTATATCTGTCTTGATTAGATTGCCGACCATGACTACACCTTGTTCTTTCTTTTGGAATGAATTCCTCCATGTTAGCATTTTGCCTAGGTCTCTATCTTCTCGGTGTTAGGAAAGCCAGTTTTGTTTCCTGATCCTGAGGATAATGGTTATATTAAGATGTCATATACTGTCCAGGGCCCAGCACTTCAGGAAGTTTTTCTTTTGTATTTTGGGTGCTATTCCCCTCAGGTTAGTCCTCTGCAGAGTTTCTCTTTGTCTGCAGTGGGGAGTGTTTGGGCCTTGCCCAGTGTGTGGAGAGCTTTTACTAGGTGTCTTTTGGTATGCTTGTTAAAAGAAGCTAGGTATTATTTCCCCTAAAGCTGAAGCTTTGCACCACTCTATGATCAGTATAAATGATGCGTGCTGGGTGTTTGTGCTGGGCAGGTGCCTAATGATGCTCTTTATCTCAGGTACACTTGCCCTATTAAGAAAGCACCTGGAGAGTGCAGGGGGTGAGACTTGCTGTAGGTAGCTCAAGTCTCCTCTGTGGGCAATGTGTTGCTCACTGAAGTCCATCTGTGCTGTTGCATGGGGGTAAAAATGGTGTCAACCAGTTCTCTCATCCCTGGAGAGGGGAATTCACACCCACAGTTGTTCAGGAAACCATTACAGAAGAGCAAACAATCTCCCCTCAACCTGTCTTCATTTGTTCCAGGCATCCTTCAGAACCCTCCCTTTACTCTGTCTGTGTCCAAAGGATCTGCGTGCCTGGCAGTGTAGTTCTCCTGTTTTTATCTCATGCGTACCAGCTGGATTTCAAAACTCCAAATTTCATGAACCTGGCATAGCATGTACCTGCACTGATCTTCTGGGGGAGGGTCTCTCTACATTGTGGCTGGTGGTGGTTTGTCCCAGAAGGGCAGTAGCATAACCACGAAGGTGTGGAGCTTATGGTAAAGCATAGCAGGTTAGTTGTCCTCAGCAGCTGCCTCTGCTCCTTTGCTAATAAACAGGGCATTTCAATGGCACATACCGGCTCCTTTGTCCCAGGAAAGGCAGTGCCACTTCTCCCAATTGAGCTCCAAGAAGAGGAACTGTCTCTCCCAGTGAAACCCAGAGGATCCTCAGACCATGCTGTCTGCTCCCAGCCTCTGCCCTCCTTCTCCATGTAGCAACTCTATGCCCACCAGGCTAAAGCCTGGCAATAATATGGAATTCTAAAACTTGAGATTTTCAGTTCTGTTCTTTGTAAAACCTTGTGATAATCAGCCCCTCTTATTTTTACAGTCAATAGTTTTGGGGAAGTGTTTCCTTGTGCAATGCCTTGTGCTCTGTTCTCTCTCCCTCTGTCTCTCTCTATCTCTCTCTCGCTCTCGCTCTCACTCTCGCTTTCACTCTTCTCTCTCCCTGATCAGGGCTCACTCCCCTCTACAGCATCAGCTTCTTTTCTCCCCCACATCACATCTCCACACCTCCTACCTTCCACAATCTGGCCTATTTTCTCCCTGTAGTTTTGCATTTTGTTCTCACAGTCCTCAGATTGACTTCCTGTGTATTCAGAATTATTTGATATTTACCTAATTGTGTTTGACGGACGAGGCAAGCATAGAGCCATTCTACTACTCTGTCATCTTAGCTTCTCCTGGATTTAATAGTAGGGAAGAGCTTCAAAGACATTTAACTTTTCAGCAAGACAAGATATGGCCTCTGTTTATGAGAAACTGGGGCTTTGAAATGTGGTATGTGCACATAGAGATGGATGTCTTGGAGGATTTTGACTGTGTAGACCCTTATGTATCCTCTGAACTTGCTGATATTACAACCTCTCCCTATTATTAACTAAAAATTATCCATTGTGAGCTGAAAGGACCAGTGAAAATGGGTAAAACTCACAGATAGGGTAGCTCTTAAAAGATTGAGGTAATGGGAAAATAGATATTTCAATGACTACTAAACAAGGGATAGATTTAACACTGATGCCAGGAGACCCAAGGAATAATCATAACTCCCAGTTAGAATGTTGCCATACAGGAGCTAAGTAATAAATGAAGTCCTGACTAAAGTTCAGACCACAATGAGACTTTTGGTTCCATAGACCCAAATAGTAGTCATTTCCTCAATGTGTCTCCAAATGGAGAACTGAAATCAATATACTTTCAATTGCAATAATTCCCACATTGAGTCCTTGTCATGTATAATGTGATTATCTAGTGGAGAAGGCTAAGTACAAACCTCTAAACTCTACTTGCCATGATCATAAACTAAAAAATATTATTATTTTCCACTGGAAATGACAGTTTTAACTATATTACCATGGATGAGGTACAATGAGGCCAGATGCAGATTAGGAGAGAAATAAGAAAATTTTTTAGTTTGGTATAGTCAGTTCTTGTGGAAACACAGATGTCATGCAAGGCCACTTGGGGGAAGAGTTAGGGTTTGTCAGGAGGCAGAGAGAGAAAGAAAGAAGGAAATAGCCATTTATTGTGATTTCTGTAGGAAGAAATGGGAGAGGTAATTCAAATAGACATAAGATTGGCTGGTTTAAATAATTTCAGTAGGCTCTGAATTGGGATATCCCTAGATGTCTGGTATGAGGCCCTGGGGTTATTTGGAAGGGGACTTGTGTCACAAAGTGTCAAAGTGCAATAAGGAAGAAGTTTGGGGTGTGGGTTTAATCTGCTGCTTAAGAAGGCTAACTGACTAGTACTTAGAGAAGTCTTCAGAACTAAGACAGCATTTACAAAAACTATATTATAATAACAGACTATTGCCTACATCAATGACCTAACGCATCCAATAGCCATAGTCCTTTATATTTTACATACAAGTCAACTTGTATCACTGTCTGAGTCAAGGGTTTGTGAAATGTTTAGTTCATAAGCATAGATTATCACACAACACAGCATCGTATTAAGGGACCTCCTACACAGTGAAGAAGGGAAGGAAACAGAGCTAAGATCATGGAATCTACCAGTTGTGACATATACCAAACCATGCAGAAGAATCTGGCCTAACAGGGTAGCAAAATATTTTGCTGAAGGAACAGTTGAAGTGTTAGGACAAAGGAAATACTCTTAAAAAACATGGGGTATCATCCTGCATGACTCAATGTGAATGTTCATGTAATCAGAAATCTCTATATGGCGCTGTGTTTCAAGTAGGACCAAAGAGTAGAAATGGGAATGATCCTACTGATCACCATTCTTTAGGACCCACTGGAGAACTTTGTGCTTTTCCATACTTACAAATATAAAATCTATAAGGTTTAGGAGCCTGATTTCCAGAAGTATGTATATTCTTGCCATGAGACAGCAAAAATTTCATTGAACTACAAGCTGCAGCTTCTGCTATGACATATTGGACATTCCATATCCAGAGACCAGCAGGTAAGAAAAGGAATTATTGGTTTGGCAAAGATAATTGACTTTGATCAGCAATAAGAGGTACGACTACTTTTACACAATGGGAACAGAAATGAATACATGTAGAATCCATGTGATCTCTCTAGGAACTGCTTAGAATTCCATTGTTCAATTGTAATTGTGAATGTTCATGTGCAATATCCTTCACCTGAGGAGGATATTACTAAGGATTCAAACCTCTCAAAAAATGAAGGCTGTAGTAACACCACCAGGTAAGTCTTCAAAACCTGCAAGAAGCAATAGCTGAAGGAGAAGGGAAATTCAAATAGATAGTGGAGAAGAAGGAGCACAATTTGTAGCCCATATTGCTACTGTAACAAATTACCATATGGTGGCTTAATACAACACAGAAGTATTATCTAACACTTCTGGAGGTCATTAGTCCAAAACGAGTCTCATTGCGCTAAAGTCAAGGTGTCAGCAAGATTGTTCCTTCTAAAGGATCTAGGAAAGAATCTGATTCCTTGTATTCTAGTTTTTAGAGGCTGCCTAAATTACCTGGCTCATGGCCCTGTACTCCATCTTCAAAGCCAGCAGTAGTGCAACTTGAAATCTCACTGGCTGTTACCTCTGCTTTTGTCACATCTTTGTCAACCCTTTTCTTCTACCATCGCATTGCTTATTCTCACTCTGCTTCCATCCTTGACTTGGACTCTCCTATCTCCCTCTTATACCACTGTGGTTACATGGAGTTCAGCTGGATACTCCAGCATAATCTTCCCAGCTCAATATCCTTAATACAGTCAAATGTACACAGTCCCTTTTACTGTAAAAGGTAATAAATTCAGTTTCCTAAGATTCTAATATAGATATCATTGGTGGGCTTTATTATACCACAGTTCACCCTTTGGCCACCAAAAATTTATGTCTGTTCAACAGACAAAATAAATTTACCTCATTCAGTTAAATTCCCAAGTTTCAACCCATTACATGTGGAAACCATAGAGAAACTGCTCCTAGAACCTGTATGGGGAAGTAGATCTATGCGACGTTTGGAGTGGATTGTGGAGGTCATAGAAATGTGCCATTCAAATATATTTCTAAAATTATATTTCTCCCCCACATCACATCTCCACACCTCCTACCTTCCACAATCTGGCCTATTTTCTCCCTCTAGTTTTGCATTTTGCTCTCATAGTCCTCAGATTGACTTCCTGTGTATTCAGAATTATTTGATATTTACCTAGTTGTGATTGACGGAAGAGAAGAGAATAGAAAGTTGGGTCACCTGGGTGGATAAATTTGTTAAGCTTCTGACTTTGGTTCAGGTCATGATCTCAAGTTCATGAGTTAGAGCCCCACCCACATCAGGCTCTCTGCTGTCAGCACAGAGCCCACTTCCGATCCTCTGTCTCCCTCTCTCTTTCTGCCCCTACCCCACTCTCTCTCAGTCTCTCTACATCTCAAAAATAAATAAATGTTAAAAAAAGAAAGCTGACAGCTCAACTTCATGTCTATATTCCCCATTGTATACATGTCAAGAATAAGTTTCCCAGATTAAGCAGTAAGAAATACAGAATTACAAATTAAATTTGAATTTCAGTAAAATAGAAAATACTATTTAGTATGTAATATTTAAGATATTTGGGATATATTTATACTGAAATCATTGTTATTTATCTGAAATTCAAATTTAATTGAATATCTTGCCTTTTATCTGCTAGCACTACCCAAAGTCAGGCTTTCTGCCTCCTCAAGCATCCCTTCTTCTCTTGTCCCTGTCCCTATCTTAAACTAGCACACAAAAAAATATTCTGTGTCAACACACACACACACACACACACTCATACACACACATCTTTCAAAAGAGAAGAATATATCTTATTAGGGATTGATGTTTTAAGATTCAAATCTAAAGTTTTACTGCACTGTCATCCTATTGGCTGGGCAGACCTCTTAGGTGGACACAAGAAAGGTGTAAACTTATAATCAAACATGGCCTTTTTTCTGGTGAGAGGATTTCATGCTTTAATATGATTTAACCTCACTGAAGAAGATGATAGCAGGTGAATACAAAAGAGTGGTAGCTGAAGAAAATTATATTTTCTACTGAGATTTCTTCAATTTACAGGCATTTTATAAACCAGGAGAGATGTATCATTTTTATTTCAGATATATTTTAAGCCGTCATTCAAAGCTCATCTAGAAATAAAAATAAAAATTACCTTGGGGCACCTGGGTGGCTCAGTCATTTAAGCATCTGACTCCTGGTTCAGGTGATGATTTCACAGATTGTGAGTTTGAGCCCCACATCGGGCTCTGTGCTGACAATGCAGAGCCTGCCTGGGATTCTTTCTTTCTGCCCCTTCACTGCTCATGCTCTCTTTCTCTCTCAAAATAAATAAATAAGCTTTAAAAAATAAAATTGACCTCAGAGTTTCACCATATACCTTTGACTAGCATTTTGTGGTGATCTTTCTGTCTTAATGACACAAAATGCTTTTCACATTCCAGTTTCTTCTTGTTTCTCTCTGTGAAACTTTTGTCTCTATGGCCCCCCTTTGTTTAGATACAGAATACTTCTTAAGCTTTCCCCTTCCTAAGTCCCCACTCTCTGGCCCTAGACTTTATGTTATTTCTACTTTTATGACTTTCTGTGCTGGACTTCGAAGACGGAAAGATACTAAGCCTTTTTTTGCTTCATGGATATTGTAATAAGACATCAAGGAATTCAAATAAAGCTCCTACTAGTGCAGTCAAGGTGCATCTTTTATTTCAGCTACAGCCTAGGATATGTCATTCTGCCTCTTCCCTTTCTAGCAGGTCTAAATTTGCACACACTCACTGTCAGATATCTGGAATGCAGGATATTGTATTGCCATATGGATGATCTTTAAATGAAAGGTGTATAATAATCATTCTTTGTTAGAAATCCTAGCCTGGTTTTTGAGCCCTACTTGGTATACCTTCACAAGTTTCTCAGCTACAGTCCCTACTGCTTATTTTCTAATCTGTGGGTATTGAGAAAATAAGACTCAGGATACTTTAGGAGAGTAGTCAAAGATTGGAAAACTGCAGGCTCAGAAATTTGTTTTAGCTCACAAAGTGTTATATAACTCTATTTGTCCACTGGGGGTTGCTAGCTTAATAGTAATTGAGCCTGAAGCTTCTGCAAAGAGACAGAGACAGAGAGAGACAGACAGAGACAATAGAAGTCTCATTTTTTGGTTTATCCACCCTGATTTGTATTTTCCATTATTTTAAAATTTAGATACCAGATTAATACACAAGTTGAAGACTTTCTTTTAGAATTCTTAAATTATGCAATCATAACCCATACCATTTGCTGAGTTGAGAATTTGGACTTTTACAGTGTTTATCCTTTAATCTTTAATTATTTTACTATACTTCAATCTTTAACTCTATTATTCTTGTTTTCTCTCTAATAAGCTACCAGAAATTATTGTAGAGCACTCCTGACAAAGGAATTTTTGTCTTTATGTTTACTCAGTGATTACTTTAATCTCTTGGTGTCATGATTGGTAATATTAATAGGTCCTTTTCTCTATGGTTTTATTCTTCAGAACTTTGTCTGATATCATTATCTTAGTGAATGTACATGATGATTCTGGGGATGCTCAACCCAAATACACTAAATGTATTTAATGAGGTATAGAAATAGAGAGCTGAGTTTAGCACCCTATTGCCCAGTATGCCTGTAATACTTCCAACACACTTTTCCTTGCTTTCTATATTCTGCCTATTTTCTTACTTTCCTTTGCTTGAACATGTCATATTATTTTTTTCTTATTTATTTATTTATTTATTTCTTTATTTATTTATTTTGAGAGAAAGTGAGAACAAGCAAGGAAGGGGCAGAGAGAGGGGAGGAAAGAGAATTCCAAGCAGGCTCCGTGCTCAGTTCAGATCCTGATGCGGGGTTCGATCCCACAACCATGAAATTATGACCTGAGCTGAAATCAGGAGTCAGACGCTTAACTGACTGAGCCACCCAGGTGCTCCATATTATTTCTTTTTATATTTATGACTGTCCAACTTGTTTCATATGTGGCCAATCCCTTTCTAATAGGTCATTGTTTATTTGAATTCTATTCTGTATTTTCAAAGTGATATTTTCTTGGTCACGTATAATGTCTCTGAATATCTGGAGGATTATCATTTCTCCTTTATTCAACCTCTGAATACTTAGTTCTGAATGTCAAAGCTGCTTTTGATTCACACTATCAGTAATGAGTGGCTTAGTAATTCACTAATGACCTGGCTTCCATATTCTTCTAAGACCCTTCTGGGAAGTTTTAAAGTCTCAATTTAGTTTTAAAAGCAATAATGGTTACAATAGGGTTTGACTATGAGTTAATAATATTTGAGATCCGTTTTTTTCTTCCCCTTTCTAAGTAAATGGTTCAGCTGACTTTTTTCACTTTATTTTGTTATTTCATGATTGTTCATAGTTTGTGGGCACTCAAAAAATAGTACATACTATGACATCACAATGCTCAATCTGCTAAGCTTGTTTTTCTCTAATCATGTCATTTCCTTTTCTATTATTATTTTAATTCCAGTGTAGTTAACATACAGTGTTATAGTAGTTTCAGGTGTAATATAGTGATTCAACAATTCCATACATCACCCAGTGCTCATCACAACTATTGCACTCCTTAATCCCCATCACCTATTTCACCCCATCTACCGCCACTCAACTAACCATCAGTTTGCTCTCTATAGAGAGACTATAGAGAGAGTCTGTGTCCTGGTTTGTCTCTCTTTCTCTCTTTTCTTTTGCTCATTTGTTTGTTTTTTAGATTCCATATATGAGTGAATCATATGACATTTTTCTCTATGAATGACTTATTTCACTTGGCATTATATTGTCTAGCTCCAACCATGTCATTACAAATGGCAAGATTACGTTTTTTGTCTGATAATATTTCATTGCATATTATATACATATTATAAATGTGTATATATATATATATATAGTACATTGTATATTATACAATATACATTGTATATTATATACATATTATACATGTATAATATATATATACATGTATTATATATAATGTATAATATATACATATTGTATATATATGTATATAATATACAATGAAATATTTATATACAATGAAATACTGTCAGTCTATATCTATATAAAACTATACATACACACACACACACACACACATATATATATAATACCCATTCATATATGTGTGTATGTCATATGTGTGTGTGTGTGTGTGTGCTTGTGTGTGTATATGTAACACACATATATATAAAATACCCATTTATCTGTCAATGAACACTTAGGCTGATTCCATAACTTGGCTATTATGAATAATGCTGTTATATGCATAGGGATGCATGTATGATTTTGAATTAGTGTTTTCACATTTTTTGAGATAGATATCCAGTAGTGCAAATTACTAGATCATAGGGAAGTTCAATTTTTAACTTTCTGAGGAAACTCCATACTGTTCTCCACAGTGGCTTCACCAGTTTGCATTCCTACCAACAGTACATTCTTTTTCCCCACATTCTCATCAATACTTGTTTCTTGTGTTTTTTGATTTTAGCCGATCTGACAAGTTTGAGGTGATACAACATTGTAGTTTTGATTTGCATTTCCCTGATGATATGTGATGCTGAGCATCATATCATGTGTCTGTGGCCATTGTATGTCTTCTTCAGATAAATATATATCCATGTCTTCTGCTCATTTTAATTGGATTATTTATTTTTGGGGTGTTAAATTGTATAAGTTTTTAATATATTTTGGATGCTAATCTTTTATTGGCTATGCCATTTGCAAATATCTTCTGCCATTAAGTAGATTGCCTTTTAGTTTTGTTGATTGCTTCATTCTCTGTGCAGAAGGTTATTTTCTTTTATGATTTTCATGTAGTCCCAATAGTTTATTTTTGCTTTTATTACACTGACCTCAGAAGACATATCTAGAAAAATGTGATGGCCAATGTTAGGGATATTACTGCCTATGCTCTCTTCTAGGCATTTTATGGTTGTAGGTCTAACATTCAGTTCTCTAATCCATTTTGAATTTATTTTTGTTATGGTGTAAGAAAGTGGTAATGTTTCATTCTTTCACATGTAGCTGACCAGTTTTCCCCAATACCATTTGTTGAAGAGACTACTTTTTTCCCGTTGTTATATTTTCCTGCTTTGTCAAAGTTTAATTTACCACATAATTGTGGGTTTATTTTTGGGTTTACTATTCTGTTGCATTGATCTATGTGTCTCTTTTTGTGCCAGTACTATACTGTTTTGATTACTACAGCTTTGTAATTTAACTTAAAATCCAGAATTGTGATGTGATGCCTCCAAATTTGCTTTTCCTTTTCAAAAATTCTTAGACCATTTGGGGTCTTTTGTGTTTTCATATACATTTTAGGTCTGTTTCTTCTAGTTCTGTGTGAAGTGCTTTAGTATTTTGATAATGATTGCATTAAATGGGTAAATTGCTTCATGTAATATAGACATTTTAAAAAATATTTGTCTTCTGCTCCATGGAAATGGAATGTTTTGCCATTTCTTTGTTTATCTTCAATTTCTTTCATCAATGTCTTATAGTTTTCAGAGTATAGGTTTTTTCACCTCTTTCTTTAGATTTATTCGTAGGTATCCTATTACTTTGGAGGAAATTGTAAATGAGATTGTTTCCTTAATTTCTCTTTCTGCTGCCTCATTATTAGTGTATAGAAATGCAACAGATTTCTGCACATTGATTTTGCATCTGGCACTTTTACTGAACTCATTTTTTCAGTTCTAGCGGGTTTTTTTTTTTTTTTTTGGTGGAATCTTTTAGGTTTTCTATAAAGAGTATTATATCATCTGTAAACACAAAGTTTTTTTCTTCCTTAGTGATTTGTATGCCTTTTAATTCTTTTTGTTATGTGATTTCTGTTGCTGGCACTTGCAGTACTATATTGAATAAAGGTGGTGAGAATCATCACTATCTTGATTCTGATCTTAGGGAGGAAGTTCTCAGTTTTTCCCCATTTATATGATATTCATTGTGGGGTTTTGATATATGGCTTTTGTGTGTTGAGGTATGTTCCCTCTAAACCTACTTTGTTGGGTTGTTTTATCATCAGTGGACGTTCTTTGTCTAGTACTTTTTCTGCCTTTACTGAAGTGATCATATGGTTTGTATCTTCTTTCTTACTTATGTGATGTATCCTGTTGATTGATTTGCAAATATTGAACCACCTTTGCATTTCAGGAGTAAACCCGTCTTGATTGTGGTGAATAATTTTTTTAATGTATTGTTGGATTTGGTGTGCTAGTATTTTGTTGGAGGATTTTTTTCTCTATGCTCATCAGAGACGTTGGCCATTGTTCTTTTTTATTGGGGTATCTTTAATTAGTTTTGTTATCAGTGTGATACCAGCCTCATATAATGAATTTGGAAGTATTCCTTCAATTTCAATTTTTTAAAAATAGTTTGGGAAAGAAAAGGTATTAACTCTTCTTTAAATTTCTGGTCTAATTCAACTGGGAAGCCATCTGGTCCTGGACTTTTGTCTTCTGATAATTTTTTGGTTATTGATTCAATTTCCTTGCTGGTAATTGATGTGCTCAAATTTTCAATTTCTTCCTGCTTCAGTTTTGGTAGGTTATATCTTTCTAGGAATTTACCCATTTCTTCTCAGTTGTTTAATGTTTTGGCATATAATTCTTCATAATATTCTATGACAGGTGTTTGTGTTTCTATGGTCTGTTGTTATTTCTCCTCTTTCATTTGTGATATTGTTTGAGTCCTTTCTCTCTCTCTCTCTCTCTCTCCCTTTCTTTCCCTCTCTTTATCTCTCTCTTTTTGATAAGTCTGGCTAAAGTTTTGTCAATTTTGCTGATCTTTTGAAAGAAGCAGCTCCTGTTTTGTTTTTTTTGTTTTTTTTTTTATTTATCTGTTCTACTGTGATTTTGTTTTTGTTTCTGTATTATTTATTTCTGGTATAATATTTATTATTTCCTTACTTCTGCTGGTTTGGGATTTTTCTTATGTTCCTTTTCTAACTTCTTTAGGTGTAAGGTTACATTGTTTATTTCAGATGTTTCCTTTTCTTGAGGCAGGCATGTACTGCTATAAACTTCTCTCTTAGAACCACTTTAGTTGCACTCCAAATGTTTGGAATCATGGTATTTTAATTTTTATTTGTTTCATGTACTTTGATTTCTTCTTTCACTTTGTAGTTGACCCATTAATTGTTTAGCAGCATGTTATTTGACATCCATATATGTGTGTGTTTTTCCAGATTTTCTCTTGTGGTTGATTTCTAGTTGAACTCAGAAAAACTTCATGGTATGACTTCAATATTTATGAATTTGTTGAAGCTTGTTTTGTGCGATAATATGTGATTTTTTCAGGAGAATGTTCCTTGAGCACTTGTAAAGAAAGTGTATTCTTCTGTTTAAAAATGGAATGTTCTGAATATATCTGTTAAATTCTTCTGGCCCAGTGTGTCATTCAAAGCCATTGTTTCCTTGTTTATTTTCTATTTGGGTTATCTGTCCATTATTGTAAGTGAGATGTTAAACTTCTGTACTATTGTTGTGTTATTATCAATAAGTTCCTTTATGTTTGTTATTCTTTTATGTATTTGATGGCTCTGTGTTGGGTGCATAAATATCTTCTTGTGGGATTGTCCCTTTTATTATTATATAGCATCCTTCTTGCTCCCTCTTTACAATCTTTGTTTTAAAATTTATTTTGTCTGGGGCGTCTAGGTGGCTCAGTCAGTTGAGCATCTGACTATTTATTTTGGCTCAGGTCATGATCCCAAGACCATGATGGGATCAGGCCTTGCATTGGGCTCCATGCTGACCATGGAGATTGCTTAAGATTCTCTCTGTCTCTCTGCCCTCCTAACCCACTCACACACTCTCTTTCTGTCTCTCTTAAAAAATCTGTTTTGTCCAATATAAATATTGTTACCCTGGCTTTCTTTTGACATTCATTTGCTTGATAAATATTTCTCCATCACCTCACTTTAAATTTCCAGGTGTCTTAGGTCTGAAATGAGTCACTTGTAGGCAGCAGGTCTTGTTCTTCATCTGCTCTGTCACCTTATGTCTTTTGATGAGAGGGTTTGGTCTGTTTACATTCAAAGTAATTACTGATATATATATATATATATATATATATATATATATATATATATGTATGTATTACCATTTTGGTACTGATTTGTGGGGGCTTTTTTGTAGTTTTTCTCTGATACATTCTTCTACTTCTCTCTTTCGTTGTTTGTGGGTTACATTCAGTGATATACAATAAAACCTTGGATTTAAAGTAACTTGTTCTGTGAGTGTTCTGCAAGATGAATAAATATTTCTAATATATTTTCACTAGATAAATGAGTAATTTCTTGCAATATGAGTAGTACATGATGCAGAACATCACATGATCACAACTGAGCCAATGGCTCTTCTCTCCCTCTTGCTGTGGGATTGTGGGTGATTGTCTCCCATGCTCAGATACTGGGTCTTAGACTGTGGTGCTTGGAAGAAATCAGTAATTTTTCAGAATGTTTGAAGGTGCCCACTAGAGGCATTAGTTAATTTTTTTGTCATTTCAAAACACCTGTGGACATTCCTTTGCTTTTCCAGACAAGAGTAAGCTTAAGAATGTTATGTTTCATTCTAGGTCAGGTTCCTTGCAGATATAGACCCTTTCCTCTGCTGCCTTATTGTCAGTTATACTACAGTATATGACACTACTTTATTAATACTGTATTGTAGTCAATATCCATGTGAGTGTATACAATGGCCACCATGCAGAAAAAGATTCTATTTAGCTAATGGACAGCAGTGATCCCATTAGTGACAGTGAAAGTCATCCTACATAATAACCCTCCTCTCTCTTATCTCCCTCACACCACCCACGAAGGTTTTCAAAAGTAAGTGCAGGTTAATTTGTTTATTTTTTATATTTTGTATTTTCTTTATTATTTGGTATTATATTACAGTATGATAATTATTTATATATGAATATTTTTGGGTTGTGTAATGAATCATCTCAGTTTCCATTATTTGTTATGCGGAAATTCACATTGATATACAAGTACTTTGGATAACAAGCATGTTTCTGGAATAAATTATGTTCACAAACCAAGGTTTTACTGTACTTGGATTCCATTATCTTTATTCTTTGCATGTCTTTAAGTGGTTTTTGATTTGTGGTTATGATTAGGTTTGTATATACCATATTTTGTGTATATCAGTCTATGTTAAATTGATGTTCATTTAAGTTTGAACCTATTGTTTATTTCTCCCTTCATCACTTTTTAAAATTTTTTTAACATTGATTTATTATTGAGAGACAGAGAGAGACAGAGCATGAGCATGGGAGGAGCAGAGAGAGGGGGAGATACAGAATCTGAAGCAGGTTCCAGGGTCTGAGCTGTCAGCACAGAGCCTGACACAGGGCTTGAACTCACAAACCGCGAGATCATGACCTGAGCTGAAGTTGGACGCTTTACTTACTGAGCCACCCAGATGCCCCTTCCTCCACCACTTTAAAAAAAAACACACTTTTAAATATTTATATATTTTTGAGAGACAAAGAACGAGAGCAGTGAAAGGGCAGAGAGAGAGAGGGAGACACGGAATCCAAAGCAAGCTTCAGAGTCCAAGCTCATAGCACAGAGCCAACGAAGAGCTCGAACCCACAGACCACGAGATCATGACCTAAGCTGAAGTCAGACACTTTACTGACTGAGCCTCCCAGGTGCCCCATGGGCTTTATATTCTGTTCCATTGATCTGTGGGTCTGTTATTGTGACAGCACCATACTGTTTTGATTATTATAGCTTTGCAATATATCTTGAATTCTGGAATTATGATGACTCCAGCTTTGTTTGTCTCTTTGTTTTTTTTCCAAGTTACTTTGGCTATTCAGGGTCCTTTGTTCTGTACGTATTTTAGTATTTTCTTCTCTGGCTCTTTGAAAAATGCTGTTGGTACTTTGATAAGGATTACAATAAATGTGTAGATTTCTCTGGGTAGTATAGACATTTTAACTATGTTTAACTATGGAAGAACTATGTTCTTCCAATCTGTGAGCATGGCATATCTTGTCCTTTCTTTGTGTCATCTTTACTTTCTTTCATCAATGTTTTATAGTTTTCAGAGTACATATTTTTTTTTTTTTACTTCTTTGGTTAAGTTTATTCCTATGTCTTGTTACTTTTGGTGGAATTTATTATTTAAGTCCTCTTTCTGCAGTTTCATTATTGGTGTGTAGAAATGCAACAGATTTTTTCACATTGAGTTTTTATGCAGCCATTTTACTGAATTCGTTTATTAGTTCTAGCCTATTTTAGGTGTTCTTTTTAGGGTTTTCCATATAGAGTATCATGTCACTTGTAAATGGAGAAAGTTTTACTTCTTACTTACCAATTAGGGTACGTTTTAATTTTTTTAAAAAATTCTGATTCTTGTAACTAGGACTTCCAGTATGCAATAACAGTGCTGAGAGTTGACATCCCTATCTTGATCCTGATCTTAGGGGGAATGCTGTCAGTTTTTCCCCATTGAGAATGATATTCATTGTTGGTTTTTCATATATGGCCTTTATTATTTTGAGGTATTTGTCCTCTAAACCTACTTTGTTAGGGTTCTTTTTAATGAATGGATACTATACTTTGCCAAATGCTTTTTCTGAATTTATTGAAATGATCATATGATTCTTATCCATTTCTTTATTAATGTGGTATAACACATTGATGACTGGTGAATGTTGAACCACACTTGCAAACCAGGAATAAATCCCACTTGATCATGGTGAATGGTTTTTTAAATGTATTTTCTTGGATTTGTATGCTAGCATTTTATTGAGAATTCTTGCATTCACTTTCATCAGGGATATTGGCCTATAGTTCTCTTTAGTGGGGTCTTTATCTGGTTTTGGTGTCAGGGTAATGCTGGCCTCATAGTATGAGGTTGGCAGTTTCCCTTGAATTTCTAGTTTTTGGAATAGTTTGACAAGAATGGGTATTAGCTCTTCTTCAAATGTTGGGTATAATTTTGCTGTGAAGTCATTTGGCCACTGACTTTTGTTAGGTGATTTTTGATTATTAATTCAATTTCCTTGCTGGTTATTGGTCTGTTCAGGTTTTCTAACTCTTTATGTTTCAGTTTAGGTAGTTTATATGTTTCTAAAAATTTATGCATTTCTTCCAGGTTATCCATTTTGTTGGCATATAGTTGTACATAATAGTTTCATAATTATATGTATTCTTATGGGATTTTTTTTGTTATATCTACTCTCTCATTTGAGATTTCATGACCACAAAACCAGTCCTGGAAGAGATATTAAAGGTAACTCTTTGAGTTTAAAGGAGAGACCAAATGTGACAAAGACAAGAAAGGATTAGAGAAATTTTCCAGAAACTATTACACAAGTGATAAAATGGCAAAAACATACATATTTATCCATAATTCTGACATGTTATCCATAATTTATCCATAATTCTGACATAAAATGTCATAATGGGTAGAAAAAAAGAAGACCCAATTATTTGCTTCCTACAAGGGGCTAATTTTAGACCTAAAGACACCTACAGATTCAAAGTGTGGCCATACACTTATGCAGATGGATATCAAAAGGAAGCTGCATGGGACACCTGGATGGCTCAGTCAGTTGAGCGTCTGGCTTGGGCTCAGGTCATGATCTCGTGGTCTGTGAGTTTGAGCCCCATGTCGGGCTCTGTGCTGACAGCTCAGAGCCTGGAGCCTGCTGCGGGTTCTATGTCCCCCTCTCTCTGCCCCTCCCCCACTCATGCTCTGTCTCTCTCTGTCTCAGAAATAAGTAAACACTAAAAAAAATTTTTAAAAGGAAGCTGCAGTAACAATACTTACATCATACAAACTAGGCTTTAAAATAAATCTCTAAAAAGAGAAAAAAAAAGACATTATATAATCTTAAAAGGGACAATCCAACAAAAAGATATAAGAATCGTAGATATTTATGGACCCTACATTGGAAGAATGCAAATACATAAAAGCTTTGTAACAATCAAAAAGAACTAATGGATAATAACACATTAATAGTAGGGATTTTAAGACCCCACTTACATCAATGGATAGATCATCTAAACAGAAAATAAATAAGGAAACAGTGGCTTTGAATGATACACTGGACCAGATCAACTTAACAGATATATTCAGAACATTCTAATCTAAAATAGTCAAATACACATTTTTCCCCAAGTTCACATGGAATATTCTCCAGATTAAATCACGTATTGGGTTACAAAACATGTTAACAAATACAAAAACACTGAAATCATACCATGCACCTTTTCTCACCACCACTCTATGAAACTAGAAGTCAACCATAAGAAAAGTTGGGAAGGATCACAAATACATGGAGGCTAAACAACATTCTAGTAAACAATAGATCAACTAGGAAATCAAAGAAAAAATAGATAAATATTTGGAAACAAATTAAAATTAAAACACAATTGAAACTTTTAGGATGCAGCAAGAGTTGTCCTTAGAGGGAAGTATATAGGAATACAGGCTTACCTTATGGAGCAAGAAAAATCTCAAATAAAGAACTTAACCTTACACCCAAAGGAGATAGAAACAGAACAACCTATGAAGCCTAAATCCAGAAGAAAAAAGGAAATAATAAAGATTATAGTAGAAATAAATTATATACAAACTAAAAAGCAATAGAACATTTCAATGAAACCAAGAGCTGTTTTTTTGAAAAAAATAATAAAATTGATAAGCCTTTAGACAAACATATCAAAAGAGAGAGAGAGAGAGAGAACCCAAACCCAAATCAAAACTTTTATCACTACGTTTTGCCATTTTGATTACTATGTGCCTTGGTGTGGACATACTTTGATTTTGTTGGGGGATCTCTGTGGTTACTGAATCTGGATATCTGTTTTATTCCCTAGATTTGGGAAGTTTTAAGTTATTATTTCTTCAAATAAATTTTCTGTTCCCTTTTCTCTCTGTTCTCCTTCCAATATCCCTAATGTGAACGTTGTTATGCTTGATGGAGTTACTGAGTTCCCAAAGTCTTCTCATTTTCCATAATTCTTTTTTTCTATCATTTGTTCATTTTTACAATTTTCCATTACTGTGTCTTCTCATTCATTAATTCATTCTACTGTCTCTTCCACTTTGCTATTTATTCCATCAAGTGTATTTTTAATTTCATTGGCTGTGTTCTTCATTTATGGTTGTTTCCTTTTTGTTTTCAATCTTTTTCTTAAGGGTCTCACTGATGTCCTCCACTTTTTTCTCAAGTCCAGTATGTATCTTTGTGATCATTGCTTCAAATTCCCTATCACACATGTTCCTTATATCCGTTTGCTTACGTCTCTTGTGGTCTTGTCCTGTTTGTTTGTTTGTTTGTTGTTGTTGTCTTTTTCATTTGTGATATATTCCTCTGTTTCCTCATTTTGCCTAACTCTGTGTGTCTATTTATGTGTGTTAAGAATGTTAGTTATGTCTCTTGTTCTTGAAAGTAATGGGTGGGTGTGCACTTTGAATTAGGTGGTGGTGATCTTTCTCCACTGGTGATGGGCAGCCGCCTTGGAGGCTGAGGCCAGCCAGGGCCATTCGCCAAAGCACTTGTAAGTGCATTTCTAAGAAGTCCTGTGCATCTTCCACATGAGATTGGGACATGCAGTGTTGGCAAGGTTAGTGTGGGTCTTCTGGGGAAGAATTTGCATCACCAGTACTGAGGCAGGTCTGGCTGGAGGGGGAAGGTCATGATGTAAGCACGTAAGCAAGCTAGGTAGTAAGAGCTGGTGCTGTGCTGGTTCCTTCAGGTTGTTGTGTGTTTATGATGAGGTGTGGGGGATAGAAATGGTACCCGACAGCTGCCTTGTTCCTAGAGAAGTCTTTTGGTGAACTCTGAGATTAGTAACTAGTTCTCCCCCTTGTAAACCCCAGGCACCTTTCAAACTGTTGCCTTTAAGCTGTATCTCTGCAGGTTGTTTGCTGTGTTCAGCAAAGGGCAGGGACTAAGCTTCTTATTGCCTTCCATTCTCTCTTAGAGTCCCATCCACTGTTTTTTAAAGTTCCATGCTTTATCTTTCACTGGTTGTAAGCACTCAAGAAATTTGGCCCATTCTGATTTTCAGTATATGTGTTTCTAAGCAATCACTCATTCTCATTTTCAAATCTAAGTGCTATAGGGATTTCTCTTCCTCTTATAGGCTTTCCAGTGTGCCAACCTGTCTGTTGTCCCACTCTATGCCTGAAACTCCCTCCCTCTGGTGGTCAGACCCACAAGGTTTAAGTTACCACTGAGCCCTCTTTAAACCAAACCTAAAGTTTGCCATTGAACTAGAAGAAAACATGAAGCTTATAATGCTATAGAATCCATAGAACTGGTGCCATATTACAAATTAAAAGAGGGCATTACTTTTTTAACTAATTGCATAATTTAATGTAAAACTCATGCTTTCAGTGATGATTATGATGATAATTTTTATTCAGTTGTCATGATCATGATCATGATGATCATTAGTTGTAATCCTCAAAGCTGGCTAGTGGTAATAAAAACTGCAGTAGACATATTATTCAAGGTAAATAGTCTTAGTAGGTGAATAAAAGGAAACCAGCTAAAGTTGTTTTATAATTTTACTTTGAAATTCCCCTCTTATATACTTGGTAGTAACTTACCGTCTTTCTAAAACAAAGAAACTTTACGGGGAAATATGAACTAATTTTAAACTCCTGGCCAGGTTTATGATGCCATTTTCTGTGTAGTTATAACACTGAAAATATACCAAAGTTAGAACATGTGGATGTCATACTACAAATCATGGTCATATGTTCCACATGTACATTTAGAAATAGTGAATGAACAATACAATTACCAAATCTTTCTGAAAGGTTCCCAAATCTTTATATAATTGTATCTTCCAATTAAACTCAGCATACATAACCTGAATAATAATCTTAAAAGGTACTTACTATATGCCAGGAACTGTTCTAAGCATTTGAAAACAATGAGGAATACAAACACTGTTTCTTCATGCCTTCTAACTTGTGGTAGAGGTGTGTGTGTGTGTGTGTGCATGGTGCATGTAAGAGGGGAAATGAAGACAATTAAACCAGCATATACATGCAACAAAATGATGTTTAAAGTATAAATTGTTGTTATATTATTAAGCCTATTTTGCAAGTGAAGAACTTGTACAAAAGATGAAAAAGTTAAAAAGTATGAAATGATTTACAATAATAGAGGCAAATGTGTGTGTGTGTGTGTGTAACAGATATTGCTGTTTGTGTAACAGATACTGTTGTATATCGGTTGGTGTTGAGTGTTTTGATGATTGTTGCAGTGCCCAGCTTGCTTTTCTAACTGCCTCAGAGGAAAGAAAAGATTTGGTGAAGGAAACAGATGACTTTTTGCTTTTATGTTGGACAGGAACTACTTGATAATATAAATGATCTTGCCATTAAATAAAAAACAACTTAACTAGAAATTTAGAATGTACAGTATTTTTTTAATTAAAAAATGAAAACCAGGAGTATATAAGCATTAGGAACCACATAAGATGGTTCCAATTAAAGAGTCATCAGAGACTATAAGATTATATATCTTACCTTTTGGCAATAAAATTGTAAAACTTTTTCAGGAGTAGTAGATTTTTTTGGAAGTGAAGTATGTTACTGTTTCATGGAATAGTGTTTATCTTTTTTTAATTGGTACCCTATCTCCCTTATTTTATTATAAAGTATTATGATTCCTCCACAGTTATCACTAAACACAAGCCTACAGTTGGTTTTGAATGAAACCTCTACATCTTCTTTACAACTTCTTTTGCCTTCCAGAGTTCTTTTGCTCTACTTACAACTTAAGTGACGGGAATAAGTTAGTTCTGAAGAACACTATATATATTGGAAGCATAAAAAGCAAAATCCTAATTGTAGATAGGTTGCTTGTGAGAGTGTATGGTTTCATAAAACAGAAAAAAAAACACAGTTACTCTGCTATATTTGTTGTCAATTTTTATCCAAGATTAACCAATGTAGAACAGATTCTTGACAGGATACCTGGGACCTAGCTGAGACAATAGGTCCTCTCAAACATGGAGCATTAAGACTCCAGACTGTAAGATATGTGTTTCTTGCTTGGGGCTATAATAAACAGGAGGGAAACAATTACAAGATGCCAGGAATAAAATATAAATATGATATGATTTTTTTCTTTTAGCATCTCTCAAGATAGTTGATGTCTTTCCAGTAAAAATTATTTTTCAGGAAAATTAAATGGAAGCCAAGTAATAATAAATAAGTTAAAATATGTCTATTTGACAAAATATATTTACACAATATTGTTCAAAGCTATTTTTAAAGGGTACTTTTCAACCACTAATTCTAAACTGATGTTTTATTTAATCATATATCTCAAGCAGTCATTTAGTTATTTATAAAGGACTTACACTGTACCAAAAATTGTGATGTGAGGGAAACAGAGAATAAGAAAAATTTCATGATCAAGGTTACAAAAGAGAAGATAGAGTCCTTATAAAGTCAGATTATATTTTCCAAAGATAGCAAGACCAACATATATATCTGCTATCTCACATGCCAGGCTATTCTTACAATGTGACCAACTTGTATCCCATTTAGAGACAGAATCTAACTTTCCTACATTTTAATCTGGATTCGAGATTATAATTTGTCTGAAAGAGCACGGAGAAAAGGATTTATGTGATTTCCAAGACCAAATTATAAAACAGACATAACTTCTGCCTGCTAATCTTTTTCATATGATGTTAATGCTTGGAAATAGCTACCATGCTATGTGGAAGCCCACACTAGCCCACTGGAAAGACCACATGAAGAAATCCACATGGAGAGTAACTGTAGCTCCCAGCTAACATCTTGCATCAAATGTATATATATGTACATACATACACACACACACACACACACACACACACATAAATCTCCAGCTGATATTAGTCCCTATACTTTGAGTCTTTGAAATGAAGTCTCAGAAATTATGAAGCAGAGGGATGCCTGGTTGGCTCAGTTGGTTGAGCATTTAACTCTTGATTTTGGCTCAGGTCATGATTGCTGGGTTGTGGGATCAAGCTCTGCATCAGTGTGGAATCTGTTTGAGATGCTCTCTTTCTCTCCTCTGTCCCTCACCACACCTAAAATAAAAAAAGAAATTATGGAACAGAGACAAACTGTTCAATGTGTGCCTTACTTTAATGTCTATCCACATAAGCAATGAGATATGACAAATCATTTATCTTAAGTCATTAATTTTTATGTAATTTGTTATACAACATGAGATACTAAAAATATATTTTGGTACTGTGAGTGGACTGCTGTCATAACAAATTCTAAAAATCTAGCAGTGGCTTTAGGACAAGGAAACAGGCAAAAATTGAAAATGGCCCTGAAAAGGCTATTAGTAGAAATCTTTTGGCTCTCTAGAAGGCTAAAGGTAAATAATTAAAGAAAAAACAGGAAATATAATTCAAAGCCAGAGAAAAGGGGAAAGTTTTCACAACAATGTTGTCTACAGTAATATGGAAAAGAAAAAAAAATCATCTAATGAAATGAATATGTCTAAGAAGATTTTCAGGCAGAATTACAAAGGACTACTGGCTTCCTCTCGCTGTTTATAGGAAAATGTGAGGGGAGCAAAAAATGTTAAGCTAATGGAAAAATTGTTAAACATAAAAGGACCAGGGTGTGCAGGATTAAAAAAATATATATATCGTTCATCAGAAATAAAAATCATGCGGGGTAAAAAAACAGAAGATGGTGGTGTAGGAGGACACTGGGCTCAACTCGTCTTGCTGATTGCTTAGATTCCACCCAGATCTGCCTAAATAACCCAGAAAAACACCAGAAGAATAGAGAATAGGCTCTCCAGAGCCAAGTGAAGACAAGAGGCCCACAGAAGAGGGTAGGAAAGGTAGAGAGGCAGTGAGCACTACACAAACTGTCTGGAGGCAGCCGGGGAAGGGGAGGGGCAGCCTTCCTAGTAAGGCAGAGCCCCCGAGTCTGGCTTGCAAAAGTGGAGGGGCCAGATTCCATGAGTTCTGACAGCCAGCAGGACTTAACACCTGGGATGTTAAAAGTCAACAGCTCTGCTCTAGGAAAGCAGGGAGGCCAAGAGGACACCAAGAGGAAGAGTTGTTGAGCCCCTGAAGACAGAGCTCAGCTTGGTGGGGAACAAAGGTGCTGGCAAGCACCATATCTGATCCCCCAGATGAAATCCCAAAGGGAACCAGTTCCTGTCACCTAACTTGCTTGCAATGCGCAAACACCCAACGCTGTTCTTCTTTGGATCCATCCCTCCTGGTGCAACAGAGCCCCTCCCACAAGGGACCTCCAATGGGAAATCGAGCTAAGCCTGCTCCTCTTGCCTCTGTGCAACTTGCGGATGCACACTGGCTAATATGCCAGATCCCATCAAAGCAACACCACAAGCCTGGCAGTGTGCAAATAGCACAGGCAGGGGCCACACCACTCCACAGTGAGTCCTGCCCTGGGAGAGGGGAAGATAAGGTACACACCAGTCTGCTTGTGGCCCCAGTGGTGGGCTGGGGAGAGACATCTAGTCTGACTGCAGCCCCACCCACCAACACAAGTTACTCCAGACAACACAAGGGAAGTGCCTGCAGTTTGGAGCCACCACAGGGACTACCCAAAATGATGAAATGGAAGAATTCTCCTCAAAATAAACTCCAGGAAGTAGCGACAGCTAAGGAATTGATCAAAAACGATTTTTATTGATTTTTATTTTAATTGATCAATATAATGGAACAAGAATTTAGAAGAATAGACATAAAATTAATCACTGGGCATGAAAAAAGCATAGAGGACAGGAGAGAATCTATTGCTACAGAGATCAAGGGAGTAAGAAACAGTCAGGAGGAGCTAAAAAATGCTATAAATGAGCTGCAAAAAAATGGAGGCAGTCATAGCACGGATTGAAGAGGCAGAGGAGAGAAAAGGTGAATTAGAAGATAAAATTATGGAAAAAGAGGAAGCTGAGAAAAAAAAAAGATAAAAAAATCCAGGATTATGAGGGGAGAATTAGAGAACTAAAGGATGTAATCAAACAGAACAATATTCACATCATAGGACTTCCAGAAGAGGAAGAGAGAGAGAAAGGGGCTGAAGGTGTATTTCAAAAAATTATAGCTGAGAACTTCCCTGATCTGGGTAAGGAAAAAGGCATTGAAATCCAAGAGGCACAGAAAACTCCCTTCAGACGTAAATTGAATCGATCTGTTGCACAATAATAGTGAAACTGGCAAAATACAAGAATAAAGAGAAAATTCTGAAAGTAGCTAGGGATAAAAATGCTCTAATTTACAAAGGGAGACCCATAAGACTAGTGGCAGACCTATGTACTGAAACTTGGCAGGCCAGAAAGGAATGGCAGGAAATCATCAATGTGGTGAACAGAAAAAAATATACAACCGAGAATACTTTATCTAGCAAGTCTGTCATTCAGAATAGAAGGAGAGACAAAGGTTTTCCCAAACAAACAAAAACTGAAGGAATTCATCACCACTAAACCAGCCCTACAAGGGATCCTAAAGGGGATTCTGTGAGTAAAATGTTGCAAAGACCACAAAGTACCAGAGACATCACTACAAGTGTGAAACCTACAGACATTACAATGACTCTAAACCCATATCTTTCAATAATATCACTGAATGTAAATGGACTAAATGCTCCAACCAAAAGACATGGGGTATCGGAATGGATTAAAAAAAAAACAAGGCCCATCTATTTTCTGTCTACAGGAGACTTATTTTAGATCTGAGAACACCTTCATTTTAAAGTGTGGGGATGGAAAACTATCTATCATGCTACTGGAAGTCAAAAGAAAGCTGGAATAGCCATATTTATATCAGACAAACTAGACATTAAATTAAAGGTGTAACAAGAGATAAAGGGCATTATATAATAATTACAGGGTCTATTCACCAGGAAGAGCTAACAATTTAAAATGTCTATGCACCAAATATGAAGGCCCCCAAATATATAAAACAATTAATCACAAACATAAACAACCTTATTGATAAGAATGTGGTTAATTGCAGGGGACTTTAATACTCCACTTATAACAATGGATAGATCATCTAGACACAGGATCAGTAAAGAAACAAGGGCCCTGAATGATACTTTGGATCAGATGGACTTGACAGATCTATTTAGAACTCTGCATCCCAAAGCAACAGAATATACTTTCTTCTTGAGTGCACATGGAACATTCTCCAAGATAGGTCACATACTAGGTCACAAAACAGTCCTTCATAAGTATAAAAGAATTGAGATCATACCATGCACACTTTCAGACCACAATGCCATGAAACTTGAAATCAACCACAGGAAAACATCTGGAAAACCTCCAAAAGCATAGAAGTTAAAGAATACCCCCACTAAAGAATGAATGGATTAACCAGGCAATTAGAGAAGAAATTAAAAGATACATGGAAACAAATGAAAATGAAAATACAACAATCCAAATGCTTTGGGATGCAGCGAAAGCAGTCCTGAGAGGAAAATACATTGCATTCAAGGCCTATCACAAGAAACAAGAAAAATCCCAAATACAAAATCTAACAGCACACTTAAAGGAAATAGGAGCAAAACACCAAAGACACCCCAAATACAGCAGAAGAAGAGAAATAATAAAGATCAGAGGAGAAATAAACAATATAGAATCTAAAAAAACTGTAGAGCAGATCAATGAAACCAAGAGTTGTTTCTTTGAAAAAATAAACAAAATTGATAAACCTCTAGCCAGCTTCTCAAAAAGAAAAGGGAGATGACACACAAAGATAAAATCACAAAAAATATGGAATAATTACAACCAATCCCTCAGAGATACAAGCAATTATCATGGAATACTATGAAAAAGTGTATGCCATCAATCTGGGCAACCTGGAAGAAATGGACAAATTCCTAAGCACCCACACACTTCCAAAACACAAACAGAGAGAAATAGAAACCTTGAACATACCCAAAACCATCAAAGAATTTGAATCAGTTATCAAAAAATCTCCCAACAAATAAGAGTCCAGGACCAGATGGCTTCCCAGGAGAATTCTACCAGACATTTAAAGCAGAGATCATACCTATCCTTTTCCAGCTGATCCAAAAAATGGAAGGGGAAGGAAAAATTCCAAACTCACTATATGAAGGCAGCATTACTTTGATTCCTAAACCAGACAGAAAACCCAGTAAAATAGAGAACTACAGGATAATATCCCTGATGAATATGGATGCAGAAATACTCAATAAGATACCATCAAATTGAATTTAACAGCATAGAAAAATGTTATTCACCATGATCAAGAGGGATTCATTCCTGGGCTGCAGGGCTGGTTCAACATTCGCAAATCAATCAATGTGATACATCACAATAATACAAGAAAATAAAAGAACCATATGATCCTGTCAATCGATGCAGAACAAGCATTTGACAAAATTTAGAATCCTTTCTTAATAAAAACCCTCAAAAAAGTCGGGATAGAAGGAACATACTTAAACATCATAAAAGCCATTTATGAAAAGCGTACAGCTAATATCCTCAATGGGTGAAAACTGAGAGCTTTCCCCCTGAGATCAGGAACACGACAGGGATGCCCACTCTCACCGCTGTTGTTTAACATAGTGTTGGAAGTGCTAGCATCAGCAATCAGACAACAAAAGGAAATCAAAGGCATCAAAATTGGCAAAGATGAAGTTAAGCTTTCACTTTTTGCAGATGGCATGTTGTTATACATGGAAAACCCGTTAGACTCCACCACAAGTCTACTAGAACTGATCCATGAATTAAGTAAAGTCTCAGGTTACAAAATCAATGTACAGAAATCAGTTGCATCTTATCCACTAATAATGAAGCAACAGAAAGACAAATAAACTGATCCCATTCCCAATTGCACCAAGAATCATAAAATTCCTAGAAATAAACCTAACCAAAGATGTACAAGATCTGTATGTTGAAAGCTATAGAAAGCTTATGAAGGAAATTGAAGAAGATATAAAGAAATGGAAAAACATTCCATGCTCATGGATTGGAAGAATAAATATTGTCAAAATGTCAATACTACCCAAAGCTATCTACACATTCAATGCAATCCCAATCAAAATTGCACTAGCATTCTTCTCGAAGCTAGAACAAGCAATCCTAAAATTTGTATGGAACTACAAAAGACCCTGACTAGCCAAAGTAATATTGAAGAAGACCAAAGCGGGAGGCATCACAATCCCAGACTTTAGCCTCTACTACAAAGCTGTAATCATCAAGACAGCATGGCATTGGCCCCAAAACAGACACATAGACCAATGGAATAGAATAGAGACTCCAGAATTAGACCCACAAAAGTATACAAACTAATCTTTGACAAAGCAGGAAAGAATATCCAATGGAAAAAAGACAGTCTCTTTAACAAATGGTGCTTGGAGAACTGGACAGCAACATGCAGAAGAATGAAACTGGACCACTTTCTTACACCATACACAAAAATAAACTCAAAATGGATGAAAGACCTGAATGTGAGACAGGAAACCATCAAAACCCTAGAAGAGAAAGCAGGAAAAAACCTCTCTGACCTCAGCTGCAGCAATTTCTTACATCTCCAAAGGCAAGGGAATTTAAAGAAAAAATGAACTGTTGGGACCTCATGAAAATAAAAAGCTTCTGCACTGCAAAAGGAAACAGTCAATAAAACTAAAAGGCAACCAACGTAATAGGAAAAGATTTTTGCAAATGACATATCAGACAAAGGGCTAGTATCCAAAATCTATAAAGAGCTCACCAAACTCCACACCCAAAAAACAAATAATTCAGTGAATAAATAGGCAAGAAATATGAATAGACACTTCTATTCAGAAGACATCCAGTTGGCCAACAGGCACATGAAAAGATGCTCAACATCACTCCTCATCAGGGAAATACAAATCAAAACCACACTGTGATACCACCTCACGCCAGTCAGAGTGGCTAAAATGAACAAATCAGGAGACTATAGATGCTGGAGAGGATGTGGAGAAACGGGAGCCTTCCTGCATTGTTGATGGGAATGCCAACTGGAGCAGCCGCTCTGGAAAACAGTGTGGAGTTCCTCAAAAAATTAAAAATAGATCTACCCTATGACCCAGCAATAGCACTGCTAAGAATTTCTCCAAGGGATACAGGAGTGCTGAAGCATAGGGGCACTTGTACCCCAACATTGATAGCAGCACTTTCAACAATAGCCAAATTATGGAAAGAGCCTAAATGTCCATCAACTGATGAATGGATAAAGAAATTGTGGTTTATATACACAATGGAATACTACTTGAAAGTGAGAAAGAATGAAATATGTCCTTTTGTGGCAACGTGGATGGACCTCAAGAGTGTTATGCTACGTGAAATAAGTCATAGAGAGAAAGACAGATACCATATATTTTCACTCCTATGTGGATCCTGAGAAACTTTACAGAAAACCATAGAGGAGGGGAAGGAGAAAAAAAAGTTAGAGGAGTGAGCCAAATCATAAGTGACCCTTGGATACTGAGAACAATCTGAGAGTTGATGGGATGTGGGAGGGAGGGGAGGTTCCGTGATGGGTATTGTGGAGGGCACCTGTTGGGATGAGCACTGGGTGTTGTATGGAAACCAATTTGACAATAAATTACATATTAATAAATAAAATAATAAAAATAAAATAAAATAAACAAAAATAAATAAATAAAATTGTAAAAAAAAAACAAAAGATAAAAGTGGACTATGGAGTAGCTAAAAATTAATATCCCCCTTTTTTGTAGATAAAATTGGCAGCAAAAAAAGTTGATAGGATCATAAAAATGAGAGGAAAGTATAAAAATGAAAAACTTGATTATTGAAGGCAGAGAGAAGGGAAATATTCTAGAAAAAATTACACAAATTTAAAAGTAGCAATACTATATAATCAACATTTGTAAAGACAAGATGTGAAATTAGGCTGAGAATTTCACATGAGGTAAAACTTGATTCGATAAACACCATGTTATTTTTAGCCCTCTTCCCTTGGTTGAAATAATGCTATAAGCCATTATAAACTATTCCATTCATCCTATAGAAAATCACCAGGGCAGTGTCCTTCCTGATGAACATGATCTCCCAATTGTAACCACAGTAATCTATAATTGTTTGTTTTTGCTCAAGTCTTCTGAATCAATTGTTGATAATGTCCAGATAGGATATATATTTAACTAAAATACTTTAAAAATAAGTTACAAATATTGTTTTTAGGATGTATGGATATCTTACAAACAATTAAAATAAGAAATAATTCAGAGCATGAATTTAGGTTGTCCTCAGGCATTAAACTCAGTTAAGATGACACTGTTCACTCTTTTTGCCAAAGATTGTGAAAATAAATTTCAAGATCAATGGCTAAGAACTCCTATTAGTTTACAAGATCACTTATGTATGCAGCTTTTCAAATAACCAAATTTGATTGTTTTCCATCTGGAAAATCCAACATTAAATGTAGATTATGATTTCATAACAATTTTGAGGCTCCAATCAACCAAGGGTATAATCCATAAATGTTTAATGAAATGAAATTTACTATATTTTGCCTGAAATATGGGTTGGGCAGAGGAGAAAAACCACTATGTGGAGATGTTTATGAAGAGTAAATAAATATGTGTCTGACAAAATCTACATACAAAACAATAAAAAACAATCCTCCAAACAACATCTACTTCGGTTATTGGGTTCTGCAAATGGCTTAACACAATGACATCAATTAGAAAGTTTGTTTACCAAAAACTTTTTTATAATCTTGGCCCTCTCCCAGGCATACTCACATTGCTTAGATTGCACAGTTTACAAACAAGAAATCAGATATCAATATAAAAATATGCAATATTACATAACAATGTGTTTCAAAGACTAGAATTAAAAATTTATGAGTAATACACAAAAATGAGTGCATGCATACTGATAAAATCTGAATAATCTGTGTGGATTAGATCAACATCAGTTTTATGGCATTGATATAGTATCAAGATACATGAAAGATGTCAACAATGGGAAGTCAAGGATGCAGTAGAGGTCCTACACATATTTCAAAATAAAAAGTTCTTAAAAACTAAAAAAAATAAAAAATAAAAATAATGCAGACTGAAAAGGAGGAAGTAAATTAGTTTTATTTACATACTTTATAATATTTCATAGAGAAAATTCTAAAGAAGTTTATTAGAACTAAAATGACCATAGACTGATGAATGGATAAAGATGTAATAGAGACTCCCCGGGGCTTCCTCGCCTCCCCCTCACTTCCTCCTTCCCCAGCGTGGACACTAGCGGGTTGGGGGCCGGCTGGACCGCCCGGTATCCTGTTGTTGACTGGGGCACAAGGTCGGACTTACACACCTTTCCACCTGTGAGACCCTTCTGTTTTGCATTTGGCCTGTCTGCCATCATTCCCTGGCCCTCTGTGGATTCCAAGTCCTGTGACGCCTTGCTGTTAGAACGCTCCCTCAAGGTGTAAATGGTAAAGGACTCAGAATATTTTGACCACATATAGAATTCTGAGTTGAGAAGGAGGTTCCGGAAGATGGCGGCGTAGGAGGACGCGGGGCTCACAACGCGTCCTGCCGATCACTTAGATTCCACCTACACCTGCCTAAAGAACCCAGAAAACCGCCAGAGGATTAGCAGAAGGGAGTCTCCGGAGTCAAGCGCAGACTAGAGGCCCACAGAAGAGGGTAGGAAGGGCGGCGAGGCGGTGCGCGCTCCACGGACTGGCGGGAGGGAGCTGGGGCGGAGGGGCGGCTCGCCGGCCAAGCGGAGCCCCCGAGTCTGGCTGGCAAAAGCGGAGGGGCCGGACGGACTGTGTTCCGACAGCAAGCGCGACTTAGCGTCTGGGAGGTCATAAGTTAACAGCTCTGCTCGGAAAGCGGGAAGGCTGGAGGACAAAGGGAGGGAGAGCTGCTGAGCCCCCGGACGGCAGAGCTCAGCTTGGCGGGGAACAAAGGCGCTTGCCAGCGCCATCTCCCCCGCCCATCCCCCAGCCAAAATCCCAAAGGGAACCAGTTCCTGCCAGGGAACTTGCTCGCTCCGCGCAAACACCCAACTCTGTGCTTCTGCGGAGCCAAACCTCCAGCAGTGGATATGACTCCCTCCCGCTGCCACAGGGCTCCTCCTGAAGTTGATCACCTAAGGAGAAGCGAGCTAAGCCTGCCCCTCCACCCCCCGTGCACCTCGCCTACCCACCCCAGCTAATACGCCAGATCCCCAGCAACACAAGCCTGGCAGTGTGCAAGTAGCCCAGACAGGCCACGCCACCCCACAGTGAATCCCGCCCCTAGGAGAGGGGAAGAGAAGGCACACACCAGTCTGACTGTGGCCCCAGCGGTGGGCTGGGGGCAGACATCCGGTTGGACTGCGGCCCCGCCCACTAACTCCAGTTATACACCACAGCACAGGGGAAGTGCACTGCAGGTCCTCACCACGCAAGGGACTCTCCAAAATGACCAAACGGAAGAATTCCCCTCAGAAGAATCTTCAGGAAATAACAACAGCTAATGAACTGATCAAAAAGGATTTAAATAATATAACAGAAAGTGAATTTAGAATAATAGTCATAAAATTAATCGCTGGGCTTGAAAACAGTATACAGGACAGCAGAGAATCTCTTGCCACAAAGATCGAGGGACTAAGGAACAGTCACGAGGAGTTGAAAAACGCTTTAAACGAAATGCAAAACAAAATGGAATCCAAGATGGCTCGGCTTGAAGAGGCAGAGGAGAGAATACGTGAACTAGAAGATAAAGTTATGGAGAAAGAGGAAGCTGAAAGAAAGAGAGATAAAAAAATCCAGGAGTATGAGGGGAAAATTAGAGAACTAAGTGATACACTAAAAAAAAATAATATACGCATAATTGGTATCCCAGAGGAGGAAGAGAGAGGGAAAGGTGCTGAAGGGGTACTTGAAGAAATTATAGCTGAGAACTTCCCTGAACTGGGGAAGGAAAAAGGCATTGAAATCCAAGAGGCACAGAGAACTCCCTTCAGACGTAACTTGAATCGATCTTCTGCACGACATATCATAGTGAAACTGGCAAAATACAAGGATAAAGAGAAAATTCTGAAAGCAGCAAGGGATAAACGTGCCCTCACATATAAAGGGAGACCTATAAGACTCGTGACTGATCTCTCCTTTGAAACTTGGCAGGCCAGAAAGGCTTGGCACGATATCTACAGTGTGCTAAACAGAAAAAATATGCAGCCGAGAATCCTTTATCCAGCAAGTCTGTCATTTAGAATAGAAGGAGAGATAAAGGTCTTCCCAAACAAACAAAAACTGAAGGAATTTGTCACCACGAAACCAGCCCTACAAGAGATCCTAAGGGGGATCCTGTGAGACAAAGTACCAGAGACATCACTACAAGCATAAAACATACAGACATCACAATGACTCTAAACCCATATCTTTCTATAATAACACTGAATGTAAATGGATTAAATGCGCCAACTAAAAGACATAGGGTATCAGAATGGATAAAAAAAAAAAAAAGACCCATCTATTTGCTGTCTACAAGAGACTCATTTTAGATCTGAGGACACCTTTAGATTGAGAGTGAGGGGATGGAGAACTATTTATCATGCTCCTGGAAGCCAAAAGAAAGCTGGAGTAGCCATACTTATATCAGACAAACTAGACTTTAAATTAAAGGCTGTAACAAGAGATGAAGAAGGGCATTATATAATAATTACAGGGTCTATCCACCAGGAAGAGCTAACTATTATAAATGTCTATGCGCCAAATACCCGAGCCCCCAGATATATAAAACAATTACTCATAAACATAAGCAACCTTATTGATAAGAATGTGGTCATTGCAGGGGACTTTAACACCCCACTTACACAAATGGATAGATCATCTAGACACACAGTCAATAAAGAAACAAGGGCCCTGAATGATACATTGGATCAGATGGACTTGGCAGATATATTTAGAACTCTGCATCCCAAAGCAACAGAATATACTTTCTTCTCGAGTGCACATGGAACATTCTCCAAGATAGATCATATACTGGGTCACAAAACAGCCCTTCATAAGTTCACAAGAATTGAAATTATACCATGCATACTTTCAGACCACAATGCTATGAAGCTTGAAATCAACCATAGGAAAAAGTCTGGAAAACCTCCAAAAGCGTGGAGGTTAAAGAACACCCTACTAACGAATGAGTGGGTCAACCAGGCAATTAGAGAAGAAATTAAAATATACATGGAAACAAACGAAAACGAAAATACAACAATCCAAACGCTTTGGGATGCAGCGAAGGCAGTCCTGAGAGGAAAATACATTGCAATCCAGGCCTATCTCAAGAAACAAGAAAAATCCCCAATACAAAATCTAACAGCACACCTAAAGGAAATAGAAGCAGAACAGCAAAGGCAGCCTAAACCCAGCAGAAGAAGAGAAATCATAAAGATCAGAGCAGAAATAAACAATATAGAATCTAAAATAACTGTAGAGCAGATCAACGAAACCAAGAGTTGGTTTTTTGAAAAAATAAACAAAATTGACAAACCTCTAGCCAGGCTTCTCAAAAAGAAAAGGGAGATGACCCAAATAGATAAAATCATGAATGAAAATGGAATGATTACAACCAATCCCTCAGAGATACAAACAATTATCAGGGAATACTATGAAAAATTATATGCCAGCAAATTGGACAACCTGGAAGAAATGGACAAATTCCTAAACACCCACACTCTTCCAAAACTCAATCAGGAGGAAATAGAAAGCTTGAACAGACCCATAACCAGCGAAGAAATTGAATCGGTTATCAAAAATCTCCCAACAAATAAGAGTCCAGGACCAGATGGCTTCCCAGGGGAGTTCTACCAGACATTTAAAGCAGAGATAATACCTATCCTTCTCAAGCTATTCCAAGAAATAGAAAGGGAAGGAAAACTTCCAGACTCATTCTATGAAGCCAGTATTACTTTGATTCCTAAACCAGACAGAGACCCAGTAAAAAAAGAGAACTACAGGCCAATATCCCTGATGAATATGGATGCAAAAATTCTTAATAAGATACTAGCAAATCGAATTCAACAGCATATAAAAAGAATTATTCACCATGATCAAGTGGGATTCATTCCTGGGATGCAGGGCTGGTTCAACATTCGCAAATCGATCAACGTGATACATCACATTAACAAAAAAAAAGAGAAGAACCATATGATCCTGTCAATCGATGCAGAAAAGGCCTTTGACAAAATCCAGCACCCTTTCTTAATAAAAACCCTTGAGAAAGTCGGGATAGAAGGAACATACTTAAAGATCATAGAGGCCATTTATGAAAAGCCCACAGCTAACATCATCCTCAACGGGGAAAAACTGAGAGCTTTTTCCCTGAGATCAGGAACATGACAGGGATGCCCATTGTCACCGCTGTTGTTTAATATAGTGCTGGAAGTTCTAGCATCAGCAATCAGACAACAAAAGGAAATCAAAGGCATCAAAATTGGCAAAGATGAAGTCAAGCTTTCGCTTTTTGCAGATGACATGATATTATACATGGAAAATCCGATAGACTCCACCAAAAGTCTGCTAGAACTGATACATGAATTCAGCAAAGTTGCAGGATAGAAAATCAATGTGCAGAAATCAGTTGCATTCTTATACACTAAAAATGAAGCAACAGAAAGACAAATAAAGAAACTGATCCCATTCACAATTGCACCAAGAAGCATAAAATACCTAGGAATAAATCTAACCAAAGATGTAAAAGATCTGTATGCTGCAAACTATAGAAAGCTTATGCAGGTAATTGAAGAAGATATAAAGAAATGGAAAGACATTCCCTGCTCATGGATTGGAAGAAGAAATATTGTCAAAATGTCAATACTACCCAAAGCTATCTACACATTCAATGCAATCCCAATCAAAATTGCACCAGCATTCTTCTCAAAACTAGAACAAGCCATCCTAAAATTCATATGGAACCACAAAAGGCCCCGAATAGCCAAAGTAATTTTGAAGAAGAAGACCAAAGCAGGAGGCATCACAATCCCAGACTTTAGCCTCTACTACAAAGCTGTCATCATCAAGACAGCATGGTATTGGCATAAAAACAGACACCTAGACCAATGGAATAGAATAGAAACCCCAGAACTAGACCCACAAACGTATGGCCAACTCATCTTTGACAAAGCAGGAAAGAACATCCAATGGAAAAAAGACAGTCTCTTTAACAAATGGTGCTGGGAGAACTGGACAGCAACATGCAGAAGGTTGAAACTAGACCACTTTCTCACACCATTCACAAAAATAAACTCAAAATGGATAAAGGACCTGAATGTGAGACAGGAAACCATCAAAACCTTAGAGGAGAAAGCAGGAAAAGACCTCTCTGACCTCAGCCGTAGCAATCTCTTACTCGGCACATCCCCAAAGGCAAGGGAATTAAAAGCAAAAGTGAATTACTGGGACCTTATGAAGATAAAAAGTTTCTGCACAGCAAAGGAAACAACCAACAAAACTAAAAGGCAACCAACGGAATGGGAAAAGATATTTGCAAATGAAATATCGGACAAAGGGCTAGTATCCAAAATCTATAAAGAGCTCATCAAACTCCACACCCGAAAAACAAATAACCCAGTGAAGAAATGGGCAGAAAACATGAATAGACACTTCTCTAAAGAAGACATCCGGATGGCCAACAGGCACATGAAAAGATGTTCAACGTCGCTCCTTATCAGGGAAATACAAATCAAAACCACACTCAGATATCACCTCACGCCAGTCAGAGTGGCCAAAATGAACAAATCAGGAGACTATAGATGCTGGAGAGGATGTGGAGAAACAGGAACCCTCTTGCACTGTTGGTGGGAATGCAAATTGGTGCAGCCGCTCTGGAAAGCAGTGTGGAGGTTCCTCTGAAAATTAAAAATAGACCTACCCTATGACCCAGCAATAGCACTACTAGGAATTTATCCAAGGGATACAGGAGTACTGATGCATAGGGGCACCTGTACCCCAATGTTTATAGCGGCACTCTCAACAATAGCCAAATTATGGAAAGAGCCTAAATGTCCATCAACTGATGAATGGATAAAGAAATTGTGGTTTATATACACAATGGAATACTACGTGGCAATGAGAAAAAATGAAATATGGCCTTTTGTAGCAACATGGATGGAACTGGAGAGTGTGATGCTAAGTGAAATAAGCCATACAGAGAAAGACAGATACCATATGGTTTCACTCTTATGTGGATCCTGAGAAACATAACAGAAACCCATGGGGGAGGGGAAGGAAAAAAAAAAAAAAAAAAGAGGTTAGAGTGGGAGAGAGCCAAAGCATAAGAGACTGTTAAAAACTGAGAACAAATTGAGGGTTGATGGAGGGTGGGAGGGAGGGCAGGGTGGGAGGGAGGGCAGGGTGGGTGATGGGTATTGAGGAGGGCACCTTTTGGGATGAGCACTGGGTGTTGTATGGAAACCAATTTGACAGTAAATTTCATATATTAAAAAAAAAATAGGGGCGCCTGGGTGGCGCAGTCGGTTGAGCGTCCGACCTCAGCCAGGTCACGATCTCGCGGTCCGTGAGTTCGAGCCCCGCGTCAGGCTCTGGGCTGATGGCTCGGAGCCTGGAGCCTGTTTCCGATTCTGTGTCTCCCTCTCTCTATGACCCTCCCCCGTTCATGCTCTGTCTCTCTCTGTCCCAAAAATAAATAAAAAAAACATTGAAAAAAAAAAATTTAAAAAAAAAAAAAAAAAAAGATGTAATACGTATGTATATGTATACATACACACACACATAGTGGAATACTACTCAGAGATGAAAAAGAATGAAATCTTGCCACTTGCAACAACCTGGATTAGACTAGAGGGTATTATGCTAAGTGAAATAAATCAGTCAGAGAAAGACAGGTATCATATGATTTCATTCATATGTGTAATTTGAGAAACTCAACAGATGAACATAGGGGAAGGAAAGGAAAAAATAAGATAAAAACAGAGAGGGAGGCACGCCATAAAAGACTCTTACAGAGAACTAACAGGATTGCTGTAGGGGAGTTGGATGAGGGATGGGATAAATGGGTGATGGGCATTAAGGAGGGCACTTTCTGGGATGAGCACTGGGTATCATATGTAAAAGATGAATTGCTGGGTTCTACTCCTAAAGCCAAGGCTACATTATATATTCATTAACTTGAATTTAAATTAAAAAGAATAAAGAAAAAAAAGAAACAGGAAAAAGAACTAAAAGGAGTTCAGCAAGATTGCAAGTAAAAATCAATATAAAATCAATTGTATTATCTATACACTAACAATGAATAATCAAATCATAAAATTAAGAAAAATCCATTCACAATAGCATGAAAAAAGATAAAATACTTATACACGAATTTTTAAAAAGGAAGTTAAAGTCGTACTCTGGGGGCTCCTAGGTGGCTCAGTAGGTTAAGCGTCAGACTCTTGGTTTCGGTTCAGGTCTTAATCTCACAATTCCTGAGTTTGAGCCCCTCATCAGGCTCTGTGCTGACAGCATCGAGCCTGCTTGGGATTCTCTCTCTCTGCCTCTTCCTTGCTCACATTCTATCTCTCTCAAATAAATGAATAAAAACTTAAAAAAGATATGTGCACTCAAAAGTACAACATACTGTTGAAAAATTTTTAAAGAAATCCTAAATAAATAGAAAGGTATTTGGTGTTTACGGATTAGAAGAATTAATATTATTAAGATGGCAATACTTCCCAAACTGGTCTATAATTTTATTTTATTTACTTTTTAAAAAATTTTTTATAGTTTATTTGTTTGAGATAGAGACAGAGCGTGAGTGGGAGAAAGGCAGAGAGGGAGACACAGAATCTGAAACAGGTTGAGCTGTCAGCACAGAGACCACCGTGGGACTCAAACTCACAGACTGCGAGATCATGATCTGAGCTGAAGTTGGACGCCCAACCGACTGAGCCACCCAAGTGCCCCTTGTCTATAATTTTAATACAATCCTTATCAAAATCCCAACTGCATTTTTTAACAGTAACTGACAAGCTGATCCTAAAATTTGTAGAGGATATAATTGAGACTTCACAAATAAGACTTCCCACTTATAGTCAAATAATTTTTGACAAGGATACAAAGACAATTGAATAGAAAAAAATGTCTTTTCAAAAAGTGTTGTTGGGAAAATTGTGTGTCTCCATAAAAAAGAATGAAGTTATGTCCCTACTATATAAACAGTTATGTCCCTACTATATAAACTCAAAATGGATCATATACTTAATGTTTTTAAGAGCTACAACTATAAAACTATTAGAATAAATCATATGAGTAAATCTTCATGACCCTCTTAAATATAACACCAAAATCAAAAGTGAGAAAGCAGGGGTACCTGGGTGCCTCAGTGAGTTAAGCGTATGACTTAATTTCAACTTAGATCATGATCTCACGACTATGAGATCATGCCCCATGTCAGATTCTGCGCTGGATGTGGAGCCTGCTTAATATTCACTTTCTCCCTCTGCCCCTGCCCTGCTTGTGTTCTCTCTCTCTCTCTCAAAAAAAAAAAAAAAGGTGACAAAAGCAAAATGGAAAAAAAACATGGACTCATCAAAGTTAAAAACTTTTGTGCCTCAAGTAACATCAAAAATATGAAAATATAAGCCACAGAATGATAGGTAAATAAATGAGATATATCCATACAATAGAATATTATTCATCCACAAAATGTAATAAAATATTGATCCATGTTACAACATACATGAACCTTGGAAACATTAGATTAAATTAAAAAAGCAACATACTAAAGGTTGCATATTATATTCTTCCATTTGTATGAAATACCCAGAATAAGCAGATGCATAGATACAGAAAGATGATTAGTGGTTTTGAGGTCCTAGGGAGAGGGGAGAATACACAGTGACAGCTTAATGGATATAGACTCTCTTACTGCTGTAAAAAAAAAATGTTCTGTGATATTGTTTGCCCAACTTTGTGGATATAATAAAATTCATTGAATTGTACACTCTAAAATACTAAAAAATGTGAATTTTATCTCAAAGACAATTATCTATATATTTATATAGTTTATATTTCTGTATATTATATAAATATATGTCTTCAGTATATATTAAAATTCAGCTAAAGCTAGATAAAAAAGAAAGCAAAACAATACAATGAAAATGGGATTCAAGGTAGACGATCCAGAAGAATAAAATGGTGAGGGGGAAATGTATGATTAGATGTTAAGTTATTATTATGTCCTAGGCTAAATTTGGGGTATTAAATCCATTGGTCCTTATTCCATCATGAAAAGTGACTGGCAAAATTTAAAGCACTCCTTTACCTGCCTTTTTCTTCCCCCACTTCTTCTTCTTCTTCTTCTTTTTTTTTTAGTTTGTAGAGTTCTTTTATTGTGGTTTATTTTTATTCAGAAATTCTTTATTCTTTTCATTTTAGAAGAATTTTTGTAGTCCATTTTGTGATTATAGTATTGTTAGTTCTAGAGGAAATTTTTAGAGTTTGTGCAGTCTTGCTGTAGCATGATGTTAGAGATTCCAGAAGACACCAGTACTCTGCAGCTCCTAAGTTTGGGAGCTTGTTTCAGATGGGGGCTTTTAAATGGCTGGCATACGAATGACATATAATATCAGCAAATAGGACATCTTACAACAATCATATTCCCAAAGGGGCAAAGGTGGCATCCTCATGGTCAATTGCCTCTTTTCTTCTGATAAAATTTCCATTGTTCTCATGGGAGAAGTGGCATTTTATGTCAGTGGAAGAAGGGTGAACTAACATGACTAGAAAATAAGTTGGTATGAGTAGGTATGAGTTGGTAATGAGTTGTTCTTATGAAACAAAGAAACAAAGATCACCTATGTAAAATATTGATTCTTTTAATCTGTATTTGGGACATCATATCATCTCTTCCCAAGAACCCAGTGTACATCACAAAATAATGTCATTACTGTATTGATCTGTTTCACTTCATTCAGGTCAATGTTACCTCCTCAGGGAGTTTTTCACTGAACATATTATTTAAGAGGTGAGTATGGGGATAGGTTAAATAGATGATGGGGATTAAGGAGTGCACTTGCGAAAGCACTGGATGTTTTGTGGAAGTGTGGAATGACTATGTTGTACACATGAAAATAATATTACACTGTGTGTTAACTAACTGGAATTTAAATAAAAACATAATAAAATAAAATGAAATAAAGTGTATCTTCTACTCTATTCACTATCTTCTTACATTTCTTTATATATTTTTTCATAGCATGTATCATAGCACCTCATATTGTGTTTTGTATTCACTTGTTAATTTGTTTATTGTATCTCTAGTAGGATGTAAGCTCCATGAAAGCAAACATTTCTCTTGTTCATTGGTGTATTGTGATCACTTAGGAGGTGGCATTTATTGGTGAATGAGTAAGTGAGTGAATGACCTCTGGATCTAATCAGAAAGGTTGTGGCTACTAAAGTAAGGTTTGAGGGTATTCCAGTACCAATCAACAAAATATGCGTTTTGCAATGTTAATATTAGTGATTCTATTATATCTATTTTCAGAGAGAGAAAAAGAAAGAAAGAAAGAAAGAAAGAAAGAAAGAAAGAAAGAAAGAAAATTCACCATGAAGTTCCTCACCAAAGGTACCTTTGTATAGGTATTTCTCATTAAATACAATAAATGCATCTTGAAAAAGTCAGGAAACAAAGTTTTTCAGACTGGCTTCTCTGTTTCTATGTCTATAACTTTCCTACTGTTGCTATAACAAATTACCAGAAATTAAGTGGTTTAAAAATAAGGATTTATTATTTTACAGTTCTGGAGGTCAGACACCCAAAATGGGTCTCACTGAGCTAATAACAAAGTCATCAAGAGTTGGTTCTTCCTAGAGTTTAAAGACTATTTTTCCTCTCTTTTCACTATTAAGGACACTTGTGATTATAGTAAGCTCACTCGGATAATACAAGATAATCTATTTTAAGGTCAAATAGTTAGTGACCTAAATTCCATCTGCAACCTTAATTATTTTGTCATGTAAATTACATATTCAAAAAATGACAAGAACATTTTTGGAAAACCATTATTCTGCCTATTGCACTTTGTTACCAGTCTTCCTTTCGACATTTTTGGTAGGTCAAGTCAAACTGTTTTCTGAAAGTAAATAGGTATGTTTATAAATGTATCCATTTAATTTAGCGATTGTTCATCAAATATACATTGATTTATTGAAGATCTGAATACCCAGTATATGTCAGGCATAACAAATATTACTTGCTTCACATTTTTGAGAAACCCTTATCTCTACAGTGTATGGATTTTCAGAGGCAAACATCCCTAAATCCTTAGTTTTCTGTTTCTCTGCCCCTTTTTCCAGCTGCTTTGTGTAGTTAATAATCTGTAAGCATATATGCAAATGTACTTAGGGAACTCTATAACTAAAGAAACCCTGCAGTGAATCTTCATGCAAAACAAATAATTATTTTATAATGTAAACAATCACCCTGTGATATATCCATCTATCCATCTTGTAACTTCATATTTTTGCATACATAAAATTCCTCCCTTTGAGTATGCATTTATTATTCCAGTCAGATAAGCCACATATGGGCCAACAGCATCAGCTACTTAATGGCATATAAAACAGCTAAAATCTCTCTTTCATTCCCTCACTCTTCCCCTTTAATGGAATTGCTCACACTCTACCTTCCTTCTTTTACCTGGTGTTCCTCTGCTCATACTTGTTAATTTTACATTACACAATTTCCTTCACAGTATCTTTTTTAAGCCAATCATTATTCTGTTTTGTTATAATTTTTAGACTGATTTATTATATCAGTTATAATTCATCAATTATATGCAATTTATTAACCATTATATAACTGCAAGAAAGAAGATACATATGCCCAAGGGCATACCTCAATTTTTAATGTCAAACTTGGAAAATGACCAAAATTTTTGATGTATTTGAATAATCTACCAATAAAGGACATTATGGGGCACTTGAAATCTATCATCTTAAAACAAAGAAGGGAGAAGCAAGGAGGAAGTGGTGGGAGATGGATAAAACTGTGCCTACTAGTTCCCAAGACATATTTATTCTATACTTGCCTCTCCTGATACTTCAAGTGGTAGAGACAGGCCCCCCATTTCATAGTTGTAAAATCTTAAAGTTGAGTGAAGCGATGTTCTCATAATTACTCCATTACATTGTATATATGGTCAGCATAATTTAACACCTTGGTAGATCAGCAAAGAACAAGTTCAGAGCTCTGCGTGGCACTCAATACCTTCCATGTGTACATCAACCACATGGCTTATCACATATTTTTGAGGAGTGAAATCTGCCATCATAAATAAAGAGTATCATCAACAACCAAAGTGACTGAAAGTTCCCAGAAGTTCTTATCTTAATTTTCCCAAAATCATTCCACTTTATCCTCATCTTTTTTATACCCAGAAGTTACTACCTCTATATCAGAATTATAGGTCACAGCACACTAAGATCATGATAATGAAAAGCACAAAGCAGCCCTGATATAGACCGATATTTTACAAACAACTGTGGCAAGACTTTACTCCTTGGCACCCCAGGTGAATATCTCTTTTAGTAAATTCTTTTATTTTTTAATATGAAATGTATTGTCAAATTGGTTTCCATACAACACCCAGTGCTCATCCCAACAGGTGCCCTCCTCAATGCCCATAACCCACTTTCCCCTTCCCCCCACCCCCCATCAACCCTCACTAGTAAATTCTCTTTTGATAAGATGCTATGACTATTCTGTATGAAAAGGAGCTCACAAACTTTGTCCCTTTAAGCTTGGACAACTCACCTAACCTATCTGAGTCCATTTCATCATCTGCCAAGTGGAGATAGACTTGTTATTTGCTTATATTAATAGCTGTTTTTGCTTTCTTTTTGAGAAATTGTAATTACTAGACAAAAGAGAATCTACTATGAATGAAGAGCAGTATACTCAGAACTTCAAATCTTTAGACTCAAAAGTTTACCACCCAGGAGCAAAATCAGCAGAGAAATTCACAACTCATTCTCTTCCCCCCGCTTCTTCCTCCTGCTCCTCCTCCTCCTCATCATCGTCATCACCATCACACCACTGCCAACTCATTTTTTATCTATAATCTTAGACTATCCCTTATTTAAATTGCATCTACTCAAGCATAAAAACATTTTTTAACCTTTAAAACATTTTTTTTCAACACACAGGCCTATACTCAAGGATCATAAACATAAGGCCACATTCAGCCACAGATATACACATTAGTAAGTGAGATTGTGTGTGTGTGTGTGTGTGTGTGTGTGTGTGTGCGTGTGTTAATTAAACACATTTAGGTGGAGAAAGTACTCTACTTTCATTCCTATATCCTATTATTTTTATTCATACATGCAATCTCTTCACTTATTTATTGCACATTGATAGTCCCAGAAGATGTTTGAATTAGCAACACAATCAACTGCCTTTCTTTTACTCTTAAATTACTCATCCTGAATTTATATGCTTACAAACTCAGTCCAGAATTGTGTGCCTTTTGACAGATGGTCAATTCAGAAAACTTATTCATAACTTCTACCATCTCCTGACTAATATTATTCTTCCTATGTAAATTTGGTTCCAACTGTATCCTACATTGCTCAGAAACTATCTAGTACCCCCTCTACCTTCATGTAGGGACTAGCCTTCCCAAACCTTAGCTGGGGCTGTTAATTTCCACCATAAGACAGTCAAACTGAAATCTAATGTGCCTTTCTTAAGTTACAACATTCAAAATAAGTAAAACACTATCTCATGGAACTTGTAATTGTTCTTATTACTGTTTTGGTTCTGTTTAAATGCTAATGTTCTAATAGGATTATTGGCTTTTTTTTTTCATTGCAAATACACAATATTTCTGCTGCTGTAGGCTGAACTGAAACTATAATTACTCTTTTAAATGTACTGAAAATAAAGACAATTAACATACACAAATAAATTTTTTATATAACTAGAAATGGCAATAAACTTGTATTGATTTCATTAAAACTTAGTAAATATGAATGAAAATGGATTAAATACTTATATTCCTCAGTTGCAACAAACCTTTTTAGCAAACTATGTGGCATAATTTAAAAGATGATTTAGTGAAGTCCTCTTACTCATATTATCTACCTTTGTGTCAGTATTTTAGCATTGTACCTTCATGTCTTTGGGCTTTGAATGCTATTTTCTCATTAAAAGGGTCACTTTACAAATGTAAATGAAGCAGAAGATGTTAAGTCTTAGCAGATAACAAACTTTTCCGATGTAAAAGGCAAAGTCCTAAGTATGACCTCTTGTGAATCATTCTCTTGCATATGCTCCCCTCTTTCAGTCCCCTCTATGACTATGAAGTGATATCACTCTTGTGATTATGTCATCATATGGCAATGAGAGTCTATCTAGGTGTATTTAATCTAATCATGTGAGCCCTTTAAAAGCAGAGTTTTCTCTAGCTGGTGGCAGAAGTGGAAGTCAGGGATTTGAAACAGAAGAAGGATTTGATATATTATATCAGGCTTTGAAGATGGAATAGGCCATGTGAGAAGAAAAGCAGGTGGCTTTAAGGAACTAAGAGCAGCCTCTTCACTAACAGCCAGTAAAAAAAAAAAAAAAAAAGAGAGAGAATTTCGGACCTACAACTACAAGAAACATTTGTCCAACAATGTGAATGAACTTGGAAGCAGATTCTTCCTTGAGCCTCCAGTTGATTGTCAAGCCCAAGCAACACCTTGATTTTATCCTTGTGAGAGTAAATAATCTAGCTGAACCAACCAGGACTTTTGGCCCAAAGTTTGGCCTATTCAACTATTTGCAGTAGTTTTCAATTTGAATATCAAGTCACCAGGCATTTCTAATAACCACATAAAAAAGCTTCAACAGAATAGTTACTTAAGCAGATTACCCCCTGCCAAGAATAAAGGCTAGTTACTAATTCAACTTACTATTTCCTCCATTATTTGCAGGTTGCACATCCTTTATATATTTATCAATTATCACTATAGAGCTTAGTAGTGACGTCTGCACGTTGAAATTCAGTTTGTACAATTTTAACTGTTTTTTTCTAAGCAATTATTTCAATCAGAATGTTCCAAAATTGAGGAAAGGAATTCACTCAAAGATTACTGAATATATCTTATTTTATGATTTCATTCTCAATCTTTTCCAGCATGCAGCATATGCTATTTTAAAGAACCATTTCACTTATATGACATTTTATGTATGTGGTCCAATTTTTTTGTGAAATTCTTTGTCACTGCACATTTCTAGTTGCTCACTGAGGTCAGCAAAGCAGTCTATTCAACCTGCGTAAAGTATAATCTCAAATCTTTTGGAGCAAGAACTTCCAACAAATGTATTTCCTGATAATTAAATCGACTTTCAACTTCTATGTGTAGGGTCTCTTCTGTCTTAGCACTTAAAAGTAAATCTATGACATATCTGTTTTCTGCTGCAAATACTTTTTTTAAACATTTATTTATTTTTGAGAGACAGAGAGAGACAGAGCATGAGCGGGGGAGGGGCAGAGAGAGAGAAGGAGACACAGAATCTGAAGCAGGCTGCAGGATCTGAGCAAGCTGTCAGCACAGAGCCTGATGCAGGGCTCAAACCCACAAACTGTGAGATCATGACCTGAGCCGAAGTCGGTTGTTCAACCGACTGAGCCACCCAGGAGCCCCTCAAATACTTTTTTTAATGGCCTGTTTTTTTTCTCTTCCAAACTCCGTGGCTTTTTCTCAATAAAAATTTAGGGTGCATATATTGTTGCTTTATCTGTTATAACTTGGGGAAAAAGCTATCTTCACCCCAAAATCAATCTCTGACAGTCCATTTTTTTAATCTATATTTTAAGTGTTTCATTAGGCAACATTGGAAAGATGTGTCTGAGATACAAATAAGCCTGATGCCCCCATCCTGAAGCCTTATGGTAATGAAATTTTCTGTTCCTAAGGTCATCTTATCAAGGAACATTTCACTGGGCAAATAAACAGCAGTGTGCACTGTTGCACATTTCACTGTGTACTGTTTACTTCTGAAGACATGATTTAATGGGCATTATTATGTATATCATGGGTGGTTAATGCAAATGATGGAGAAATAATAGGTCACTCACATCGTAATAAATATATTACATTCCAAAAATCTAGAAATAGCAGAAATTGGTACTGGAATTTTACTATTAAATTATAGAATCTAGAAAAACCCATAATGCCTGGAAGGCTTCTCTCGAGAAGCTTTGTCAACATTTTCTAGGTAACACATCATAACTTACCAATATCACAGGAATTTTTTTAAAAAAAATACTGTTGAGGGGCACCTGGGTGGCTCAGTGGTTGAGCTTAACTCAGTGGGTTAAGCGTCCAACATCAGCTCAGGTCACGATCTCATGGTTTGTGAGTTCGAACCCTGCATCAGGCTCTGTGCTGATAGCTTGGAGCCTGGAGCCTGCTTCGGATTCTGTCTCTCTATCTCTCTCTGCCCCTCCCCTGCTCACACTCTGTCTCTCCTCTCTCTCTCTAAATAATAAATAAGCATTTAAAAAATTTAAAAATACAATCAAAAACAGTCTTTTATATTATTCAACCACCCTTACATAATGTTTTACATAACTTTAAAAATTCAGTTCTAGAGAAAACTTTCCCCTTCCCAGAAAGTTGGTTCATGTCTTTCTATTAGGCTACCTGTTTCATTCTTCTTTAGCTGTAGCTACCATGGTTCTCAGTGTTAAAATTATAGCTGAATATGATAACTATATCAAATAACTATTTGGTATGCTTACATTCTTTCATTTTACCTTTTACGAGTTTGTCATTAAAATATTATCCTCTCGGGGCGCCTGGGTGGCTCAGTCGGTTAGGCAGCCGACTTCGGCTCAGGTCACGATCTCGCGGTCCGCGAGTTCGAGCCCCGCGTCGGGCTCTGTGCTGACAGCTCAGAGCCCGGAGCCTGTTTCGGATTCTGTGTCTCCCTCTCTCTGACCCTCCCCCGTTCATGCTCTGTCTCTCTCTGTCTCGAAAATAAATAAACATTAAAAAATAAAATAAAATAAAATATTATCCTCTCATATTTTATAAAACTGTTATTATCATCTATGAAACCAAAGATAGTATACAACATAAATAAATAAGCCTTTATTAAGTATTTTGAAATGAAGATTGGGGATGGGTTGAAGGAGTAAATAAGGAGGAGAAGGAAGTTCAATCATCCTCCCAGGAGGACTTGAAATCATTTTGCTACATTTTATTTTATTTTTTAATATTAAATTTATTGTCAAATTGGTTTCCATAAAACACCCAGTGCTCTTCCCAACTGGTGTCCTCCTCAATGCCATCACCCACTTTCCACTCCCTCCCACCCCCCATCAACCCTCAGTTTATTCTCAGTTTTTAAGAGTCTCTTATGGTTTGCCTCCTTCCTTCTCTGTAACTTTTTCTCCCCCAGGGTCTTCTGTTAACTTTCTCAGGATCCACATAAGAGGGAAACTGGAGAGTGTTATGCTAAGTGAAATAAGTCATACAGAGAAGAACAGATACCATTTTGCTACATTTTAGCTAATATAGCTTAGAGGTCTGGATATTTAGAAAATCATTTTACTACTACTTCACTACTTCATTTCTTTTTACAATTATCAATATGAAGTCACTTTCTATATTCTCTCATCTATGTTGTTTAGATCTTGGGTTCAGACAGGAGAGGTTCAGAAGAAGCATCAGATGTTGGTGAGGATGTGGAGAAAAAGGAACACACATTCAATGTTGGTGGGATGAAAACTGGTGAACCCACTCTGGAAAACAATAAGGAGGTTTGTCAAAAAGTTAAAAATAAAACTATCCTAGAATCCAGCAATTGCGTGACTGGGTATTTACCCAAAGAGTACAGAAACACTAACTTGAAAGGATATGCACATCCCTAAGTTTCTAGCAGCATTTATTTACAATAGCCAAGATATGGAAGCAGCTCAAGTGTCCATTACTTAATGAATAGATAAGGAAGAAATGATATAGATAGATATACATATAGATAGATGTACACACATTTATACATTGGGATATTATTCAGGCATAGAAAGGAATGAACTTTTGCCATTTTCAATGACATAGATGGAGCTAGAGCTTATAATGCTAAGTAAAATAAGTCAGTCAGAGAAAAACAAATACCATATGATTTCATTCAAGTGGAATTTAAGAAACAAAACAAACAAGCTAAGGGAACAATGAGAAAGAGGGACAAATGAAGAAACAGACTCTTCTTTAAAAATATAACTTATTGTCAAATTGGCTTCCATACAACACCCAGTGCTGATCCCAACAAGTGTCCTCCTCAGTGCCCATCACCCACTTTCCCATCTCCCCCACCCCCCTTCAGCCCTCAGTTTGTTGTCTGTATTTACGAGTCTCTTGTGGTTTGCCTCCCTCCCTCTCTGTTTGTAACTTTTTCCACCTTCTCCCCCCACCGCGTTCTTCTGTTAAGTTTCTCAAGATCCACATATGAGTAAAAATATATGGTATCTGTCTTTCTCTGACTTATTTCACTTATTTCACTTAGCATAACACCCTCCAGTTCCATCCACTTTGCTGCAAATGGCCAGATTTCACTCTTTCTCATTGCCAAGTAGTATTCCATTGTATTCCATTGTATGTATATGTATATACATATATAGACATTTAGAAACAGACTCTTAATTATAGAGAACACACTGATATTTACCAGAGGGATGGTGATTGGGGTTTGGGTTATATATGTGCTGGGGAATAAGTAGTGCACTTGTGGTCATGAGCAAAGGTGATGTATTAAAGTGTTGAATTACTATATTGTGCACCTGAAACCAACATAACATTGTATTTTAACTAACTGGAATTAAAATGAACACTTAAGAAAAGACACTTATTATGATGAGCACTGAGTAATACATAGAATTGTTGAATCATTATATTATACATCTATAACTAATATAACACTGTATGTTAATTGTACTGGAATTAAAATTTTTAAAAATTTAAAGTAATTTGGTTTCATCATGAGTAAGTCTTGCTCTTTTAGGAACTTATATACATTAATTTTAGTTAAAAATCATGAGATGAAAATTGGATGATAGTTTAACAATTTATTGATGGTTTGGTTTGTAATCATGAATATTACTTATTAAAGTGTTCTAGGAAGAAACTGGCACAAATGTGGATTAGTACTACATACCTTTGATAAGTAATTTCCCCTCTCTAGAGCTCAACATACTGAACAGGTTAGACAAGATGATCTGTAAGAACTAATATAAGTTTAAAATTCTGTGATAGCTCCCTTTTAAGATTTATTATCTACTGTGCTGTCAGGGAAGGATGTCCACGAGAGTTTCTCAGCATTGGGAGAACTTATTCATACTCTAAAAAGCCTTAAACTAATATATTTTTTTAAAAATACACTAAATTCTTTCATTTAATCTCTTTTCTCTCCTCCTCTCTATTAGCATTCACTTTTTTGGAAGTTTTTAAAAAATTTTTAATTTAAAATTTTAATTTTCAAAAATTTTTAAATATGAAATTTATTGTCAAATTGATTTCCATACAACACCCAGTGCTCATCCCAAAAGGTGCCCTCCTCAATACCCATCACCCACCCTCCCTCCCAACACCCCATCAACCCTCAGTTTGTTCTCAGTTTTTAAGAGTCTCTTATACTTTGGCTCTCTCCCTCTCTAACATCTTTTTTTTTTTCTAACCCTCCCCTATAAACTTCTGTTGGGTTTATCAGGATCCACATAAGAGTGAAAACACATGGTATCTGCGTTTCTCTGTATGACTCATTTCACTTAACATAACACTCTCCAGTTCCATCCACGTTGCTAAAAAGGGCCATATTGCCTTCTTTCTCGTTGCCACGTAGTATACCATTGTATATATAAACCATGATTTCTTTATCAGGTCGACAGTTGATGGACACTTAGGCTCTTTCCATAATTTGGCTATTGTAGAAAGTGCTACTATAAACATTGGGGTACAAATGCCCCTCTATGCATCAGTACTCCTGTATCCCTTGGAGAAATTCTTAGCAGTGCTATTGCTGGGTCATAGGGTAGATCTATTTTTTAATTTTTGAGGAACCTCCACACTGTTTTTCAGAGTGGCTGCACCAGTTTGCATTCTCATCAACAGGGCAAGAGTGTTCCCATTTCTCCACATCCTCACCAGCATCTATAGTCTCCTGATTTGTTCATTTTGGCCACTCTGACTGGCGTGAGGTGATATCTGAATGTGGTTTTGATATGTCTTTCCCTGATGAGGAACGACATTGAGCATCTCTTCATGTGCCTGTAGGCCATCTGGATGTCTTCTTTAGAGAAGTGTTTTCTGCCCTATTCATTTTTTCTACCCATTTCTTCACTGGCTTATTTGTTTTTCGGGTGTGGAGTTTGGTGAACTCTTTATAGATTTTGGATACTAGCCGTTTGTCCGATATGTCATTTGCAAATATCTTTTCCCATTCCGCTGGTTGCCTTTTAGTTTTGTTGATTGTTTCCTTTGCTGTGCAGAAGCATTTATCTGCATGAGGTCCCAATAGTTCATTTTTGCTTTAATTCCCTTGCCCTTGGGGATGTGTCAAGTAATAATTTGCTGAGGCTGAGGACAGAGAAGTTTTTTCCTGCTTTCTCTTCTAGGATTTTGATGGTTTCCAGTCTCACATTCGGGTCCTTTTTCCATTTTGAGTTTGTTTTTGTGAATGGCGTAAGAAAGTGGTCTACTTTCATTCTTCTGCATGTTGCTGTCCAGTTCTCCCAGCACCATTTGTTAAAGAGACTGTCTTTTTTCCATTGGATATTCTTTCCTGCTGTGTCAAAGATTAGTTGGCCATACTTTTGTGGGTCTAGTTCTCGGGTTTCTATTCTATTCCATTGGTCTATGTGTCTGTTTTTGTGCCAATACCATGCTGTCTGGATGATTACAGCTTTGTAGTAGAGGCTAAAGTCTGGGATTGTGATGCCTCCTGCTTTGGTCTTCTTCTTCAAAATTACTTTGGCTAGTCAGGGCCTTTGGTGGTTCCATATGAATTTTACGATTGCTTGTTCTAGCTCCGAGAAGAATGCTAGTGCAATTTTGATTAGGATTGCATGGAATGTGTAGATACCTTTCAGAAGTATTGACATTTTAACAATATTTATTGTTCCAATCCATGAGCACGGAATGTTTTTCCATTTCTTTATATCTTCTTCAATTTCCTTCATAAGTTTTCTATAGTTTTCAGCATACAGATCTTTTACATCTTTGGTTAGGTTTATTCCTAGGAATTTTATCATTCTTGGTGCAATTGTGAATGGGATCAGTGTCTTTATTTGTCTTTCTGTTGCTTCATTATTAGTGTAGAAGAATGCAACTGATTCCTTTACATTGATTTTGTATCCTGCAACTTTGCTGAATTCATGGATCAGTTCTAGTAGACTTTTGGTGGAGTCTCTTGGGTGTTCCATATCATCTGCAAAAAGTGAAAGCTTAACTTCATCTTTGCAATTTTCATGTCTTTGATTTCCTTTTGTTGTCTGATTGCTGATACTAGCACTTCCAACACTATGGTAAACAACAATAGTGAGAGTGAACATCCCTTTCGTGTTCCTGATCTCAGGGAAAAACCTCTCAGTTTTTTCCCCATTGAGGATGATATTAGCTGTGGGCTTTTCATAAATGGCTTTTATGATGTTTAAGTATTTTCCTTCTATCCCAACTTTATCGAGGGTTTTTATTAAGAAAGTATACTGAATTTTGTCAAATCCTTTTTCTGCATCGATTGACAGGATCATATGGTTCTTTTCTTTTCTTTTCTTTTCTTTTCTTTTCTTTTCTTTTCTTTTCTTTTCTTTTATATGTGAGGTATCACATTGATTGATTTGCGAATGTTGAACTAGCCCTGAAGCCCAGGAATGAATCCCACTTGATCATGGTGAATAATTCTTTCTACATGTTGTTGAATTCGATTTGATAGTATCTTGTTGAGAATTTTTGCATCCATATTCATCAGGGATATTGGCCTGTAGGTCTTTTTTTTTTTACTGGATCTCTGTCTGGTTTAGGAATCAAAGTAATGCTGGCTTCAAAGAACAAGTCTGGAAGTTTTCATTCCCTTTCTATTTTTTGGAATAGCTTGAGAAGAATAGGTATGATCTCTGCTTTAAATGTCTGGTAGAATTCCCCTGGGAAGCCATCTGGTCCTGGACTCCTATTTGTTGGAAGATTTTTCATAACTGATTCAATTTCTTCACTGGTTATGGGTCTGTTCAAGCTATTTCCTCCTGATTGAGTTTTGGAAGTGTGTGGGTGTTTAGGAATTTGTCTATTTCTTCCAGGTTGTCCAGTTTGTTGTCATACACTTTTTCATAGTATTGCCTGATAATTGCTTGTATTTCTGAGGGATTGGTTGTAATAATTCCATTTTAATTCATGATTTTATCTATTTGGGTCATCTCCCTTTTCTTTTGAGAAGCATGGCTGGAGGTTTATCAATTTTGTTTATTTTTTCAAAAAACCAACTCTTCGTTTCATTGATCTGCTCTACAGTTTTTTTTAGATTCTACATTGTTTACTTCTGCTTTTATCTTTATTATTTCCCTTCTTCTTCTGGGTTTGGGGTGTCTTTGCTGTTCTGCTTCTATTTCCTTTAGGTGTGCTGTTAGATTGTGTATTTGGGATTTTTCTTGTTTCTTGAGATAGGACTGGATTGCAATGTATTTTCCTCTCAGGTCTGCCTCCACCACATCCCAAAGCGTTTGGATTGTTGTATTTTCATTTTTATTTGTTTCTATATATTTCTTAATTTTTCTCTAATTGTCTGGTTGCCCCATTCATTCTTTAGTAGGGTGTTCTTTAACGTCCATGCTTTTGGAGGTTTTCCAGACTTTTTCCCATGGTTGATTTCAAGCTTCATAGCATTGTCGTCTGAAAGTATGCATCATATGATCTCAATTCTTGTATACTTATGAAGGGCTGTTTTGTGACCCAGTATGTGATCTATCTTGGAGAATGTTCCATGTGCACTTGAGAAGAAAGTATATTCTGTTGCTTTGGGATGCAGAGTTCTAAATATATCTATCAAGTCCATCTGATCCAATGTATCATTCAGGGTCCTTGTTTCTTTATTGATTCTGTGTCTAGAAGATCTATCCATTCCTGTAATTAGAGTATTAAAGTCCCCTGCAATTACCATATTATTATCAATAAGCTTGCTTATGTTTGTGATTAATTGTTTTATATATTTGGGTCTCCCATATTCAGCGCATAGACATTTATAATTGTTAGCTCTTCCTGATGCATAGACCCTGTAATTATTATATAATGCCCTTCTTCATCTCCTGTTATAACCTTTAATTTGTAGTGCAGTTTGTCTGATATAAGTATGGCTACTCCAGCTTTCTTTTGACTTCCTGTAGCATGAATGAAATTTCTCCATCCCCTCACTTTCAATCTGAAGGTGTCCTCAGGTCTAAAATGAGTCTCTTGTAGACAGCAAAAAATGGGTCCTGTGTTTTCATCCATTCTGAAATCCTATGTTTTTTGGTGGGAGAATTTTTTCCATTTACATTCAGTGTTAATATTGAAAGATATGGGTTTAGGGTCATTATGATGTCTGTAGACGTCATGCTTGTAGTGATGTCTCTGGTACCTTGTCTCACAGGATCCTCCTTAGGCTCTTTGTTGGGCTGTTTTAGTGGTGACAAATTCCTTTGGTTTTTGTTTGTTTGGGAAGACCTTTATCTCTCCTTCTATTCTAAATGACAGACTTGCTGGATAAAGGATTCTTGGCTGCATTTTTTTCCTGTTCATCACATTGAAGATTTCCTGCCATTCCTTTCTGCCCTGCCAAGTTTCAGTAGATTGATCTGTCACTTGTCTTATCGATGTCCCTTTATATGTTAGAGCTTGTTTATCCCTTGCTGCTTTCAGAATTTTCTCTTTATCCTTGTATTTTGCCAGTTTCACTATGATATGTCGTGTAGAAGATAGATTCAAGTTACGTCTGAAGGGAGTTCTCTGTGCCTCTTGGATTGCAATGCCTTTTTCCTTCCTCAGATCAGTTAAGTTCTCAGCTATGATTTCTTCGAGTACACCTTCAACACCTTTCCCTCTTTCTTCCTCCTCAGGAATCCCTATTATGCGTATGTTATTACGTTTAATCGTGTCACTTAGTTCTCTAATTCTCCCCTCATATTCCTGGATTTATCTCTCATTTTCTCATCTTCCTTTTTTTCCATAATTTTATCTTCTAATTCACCTATTCTTTCCTCTGCCTCTTCAATCCGAGCTGTGGTTGCCTCCATTTTATTTTGAAGCTCATTTATAGCATTTGTTAGCTCCTCCTGACTGTTTCTTAGTTCCTTGATCTCTGTAGTAATTGATTCTCTGCTGTCCTCTATACTTTTTTCAAGCCCAGCAATTAATTTTATGACTATTATTTTAAATTCATTTTCTGTTACATTGCTTAAATTGTTTTTGATCAGTTCGTTAGCTGTCACTACTTCCTGGAGTTTCTTTTGAGGAGAATTCATCCATTTCATCATTTTGATTAGTCCCTAGAGTGCCGTGGAACTGCAGGGCTCTTCCCGTGTGCTGTCTGGAGTAACTTGGGTTGGTGGCTGGGCCACAGTCAGACCTGATGTCTGCCCCCAGCCCACCGCTGGGGCCACAGTCAGACTGGTGTGTACCTTATCTTCCCCTCTCCCAGGGGCAGGACTCACTGTGGAGTGGTGTGGCCCCTGTCTGGGCTACTTGCACACTGCCAGGCTTGTGGTGCTTCTTCAATGGGATCTACCATATTAGCTGGGGTGGATCCACATGGTGCACGAGGGCAGGAGGGGCAGACTCAGCTTACTTTGCCTTTAGTGGTCTGCTTCAGGAGGGGCCCTGCGGCGCCTGGAGGGAGGCAAACCTGTATGAGGGATAGATCCACAGAAGCACAGCATTGGGTGTTTGAGTGGTGCAAGCAAGTTACGTGACAGAAACTGGTTCCCTTTGGGAATTTGGCTGGGGGATGGGCAAGGGAGATGGTGCTGGTGATTGCCTTTGTTTCCTGCCAAGCTGAGCTTTGTCCTCTGGGGCTCAACAATTCTCCCTCCCATTGTCCTCTAGCCCGCCTTCTCTCGAAGCAGAGCTGTTGACGTATAACATTCCAGATGTTAAGTCCCGCTGGCTGTCAGAACACACTTTGTCTGGCCCCTCTGCTTTTCCAAGCCAGACTCTGGGGCTCTTCCTTGTCGGGTGGGCTGGCTGCCCCTCCACCACCCCAGCTCCCTCCCACCAGTCCGTGTAGTATTCACCACCTCTCCTCCCTTCCTACCCTCTTCTGTGGGCCTCTCATCTACACTTGGCTCTGGAGAGTCCATTCTGCTAGTCTTATGGTGGTTTTCTGGGTCATTTAGGCAGATGTGGGTGGAATCTAAGTGGTCAGTAGGACTCGGTGAGCCCAGCGTCCTCCTACACCTCCATCTTCCTCTAGCATTCACTTTTAAGTGCAATCTTAATATCTTTTTACAACACATGAATTTTTTGAAGGGTGACAACATGAGGATTACTTCATGATTTTCTTTATGAAAGCAATTTCATTAGACTTGATACTGCTACTTCCTGCTCAGTTCCTCTTTTTTCTCTTATTTCTGTGTCTTAAATAAATGGGACAATTGATAGTACTATAAATCTGATATCTAGGTCAGTGGATTGCCAATATATTAAAAAAGCTGTTCCATTTCTTCTGGCCCCAACATCTCAAATTTATATTTTATTATTTTTTTTGTGAGGGTGTATACATTTTTATGCTTCAATGCCTTATATTGTGATAATAAAAACTAACTAATGTACATAAATTACCTCTCTCTTATGCCCCTTAATACCTGGAAAGACATTCAGGTACAGCTCATTCCAGAAATAAAACAACACTTTTAGACCATAACAAAAACACATGTAGGTCAGAGATTGGCACAAAATCTTTCTTTACTTTCCTCATTGCATCTGATTTCTATTGCTGCATAACAAATTACCACAAATGTGGTAGTAACTTAAGTTAGTGACTTAAGGCCATAAGCATTTGTTATCTCATATTTCTGTAGGCCAAAAGTCCAGGCAGGCTTCACTGTGTTCACTTGCTCAGGCTATCACAAGACTGAAATCAAGGTGTTGAACAGGATGGACTATTATGTGGAGTTTCTGAGAATGTAAGCTCATTCAGATTGTTGACAGAGTCCACTTCTTTATAGTTATAGGACTAAGGTCAATATTTTCATCTGGCTATTGAACTGAGACTTCTCTCAGTTCCTAGAGGCCATACATATGTCCTGCCCTCTGGCCCCCTTCAAATAAGAACATATTAAATCGTTCTCACACTTGGAATAACTTTGACTTCTTTTTTATGCTTCCAACTGGTGAAAACTCTGTACATTTTAAGGAGCTTATGTGATTAAGCTAGGCCTGCTGAATAACGTTCCTATTTAATTGGTATGTCATCTAAAATATGCCTTTTGCATGTAATGTAATCACTGGAGTAATTGCAGGGTGAAAAATCACACACATTAAAAAAATTGAGCTTTAGGTCAATACCTAGGGGGTCTTTCTTTCTGGTTTCCCTTCTAGTTTTTGTTTTGTGGATACTCCTATACACTGGGTTCCTGGCTCATTTTTGCAGCAAGACTCATTCTTGCAACAAGTAATGAAGAGAAGACCATGAAAGTCTTGAGTTCTGCCTTCATTTTGGGAAGCCAATAGTGGACCATGGTACTCCTTAGAAGTCGACTTAGGTCTTTTAAGGTTTTTCAAGGTGAAATATGCTTAAGACAAAAATTAAAAGTCTCTTAGTGTTTTACTCTTGACAATACTGATTTCCTTATCTATCATAACCATAATGTATCAATTCTCAAAAATCATCAACTTATTACATATAAGTCAATGTGAGCTCATTATATATTGTGTTGTCTCCAAAATAAATGTTTGTTAAATACTCACGTGTTTATGTATGTACATATATACATGTATATATATATATAAATTTTAAAGATATGTATATATCTTTATATGTACTATATGTACATATATGTATGTATGTATATATCTGTATGTATGTATATGTATATACACACATATATGTATGTATGTATGTATACACATACATATATGTATATATCTTTTTATGTATATATATATATAAAAGCATATGCATTAGCTATACTCAAAAGACAAGAGAAACATTATTTGCTAATTATAGACTTAACGGAAGGGTAAATGGGTTAGTACTAGATATATTTTTCTTTATAAATCCCACAATTTCAATGCATAAAACCTCAAACTCTGTTTCTACAATTTCAAAATGCTTTTTTTAGGATTTTTTTATTTTTTTAATATATGAAATTTATTGTCAAATTGGTTTCCATACAACACCCAGTGCTCATCCCAAAAATGCCCTCTTCAATACCCATCACCTACCCTACCCTCCCTCCCACCCCTCATAAACCCTCAGTTTGTTCTCAGTTTTTAAGAGTCTCTTATTCTTTGGATCTCTCCCACTCTAACCTCTTTTTTTTTTTTTCTTCCTTCCCCTCCCCCATGGGTTTCTGTTAAATTTCTCAGGATCCACATAAGAGTGAAAACATATGGTATCTGTCTTTCTCTGTATGGCTTATTTCAAAATGCTTTAGTAGTAGCTGGTAAAGCTTGAGAAATTTAGTTAATACATAAGGACACACATTAAAAATCGATTTGGTAGTTTACCCATTGGCTGCATCCTGCATACCTATCACCATTACTTGGAGGAATCAAGGTGAAAGGGCAAGGGAAGGTTCAACATTTGCAATTGTATCAAGTTGTTTGCCCCATAACCAGACTATTGCCTTGTGAGGTAAGACAAATTGTTTGTCATACATGTGAATAAAGCAGAAACAAACAAATATATATGTAATAAATCATGTTACATTAACAAGTGGTATTGTAGTAAAAAGTAATAATTATTATAGTATTGTTAATTATGACATAATTAATAATTAGTAAATTTTAATAAAATATGTTACTTCTTAAATTATAATTACATATATATGTGCATATATATGTTAATTTCTATATTTCCTACAACAAGGAAACTGTGGGTTGAGTCTTTAGGAAAAAGTCGCACAATAAGAAATCGTCCTGTGTTGAATTAGCCCTATAATTCTTGTCAATGCCAAGAAACTGACTATGAACTACATAGAAGTCAATCTTTAAATGAATAAGGTATGAAATATGTTCAGTTCTGGAAAAAAAAAACACATGTAGATATATTATGTAGACACATAAAAAGTGAAACCACACAATCATACTTATAATTTGCTCATATATTTTTATCTCCATTTTTCCTCAAAGACTTTAAACAATACAAGTAAGAATGTAAATTGGGTCTGAAATCTATTCACTGACTACCCTAGATTCATAGTAATTTCAGTGTAAGTAAATTCTCAGAAATGGGGTCCTAAATTGTCTGCTTTTAAAATACTAAAATCAAGGCAAAGACATCTTTACTATTTGTCACCAGTATGAAGCTTTATTATGTAAGACTATCATAGCATACTTTAAATAATTTCATTTGGGAGCAGAGTAGTTTGCTTTCCCAGGCTCCACATGCAGACATTTATAAATAAAACTGCAAATATCATGAAGACTCTTGAAGAGTCTCATTTTCCATTCATATGACAAGATGAAAAAAGGATTTTAACTTAAACCTAGCAAGGAATAACAGTATTATAATCACTATATGGGGAAATTCGCCACACCTGGTTCTAAATTCTCCTTAAACTTTAATAGTTATGAGCTATCTAACTTCAGTCTTTACACAACAAGATTCCAAGAGCATGCAACACATGAGGTGGAATTTTGTAGAAAGAAAATATAGTCAAGCTATATTTTAATCTGTAATAATGCATATAACCAAGTTGAAATGGCTCTGAATTTTAATGATAAAAGACACAAACTATTGGAAGAAACCATTCTATGACAACACAACAAACCATAATGTAGAAAATGTTTACTATGATTGTCTCTGTAAAATGTTCTTTGTTATAGTACATTATATGTATATTAGGAAATTTTTTAAAGGACAAAGGATATTACTTTTGTGCCACTTAAACGGAAGCATGAATGAACAGCAAGTGATTTATAAAAATATATATATTTGAAATATACACCAGCATGAATTTCAGCCCTGTCTTAATGAAAATGATTGTAGTTTAAAATAATAAAACAGTTTTAAAAACTGTTGGAAATTTATTGTCACTTTAGTATACTGACAAACTGTCTTAGAAGATGAGTATGACAGAGACACTTAACTGGTCATCAAAAATGCATTTTCCTCATTCATACTGTAGTGTTTTGCCAAGGACTATATTACCAAATCTCCCTTTCATCTAGGTGGAGGTACATGACTGGCTCTGATACACTGAATGAGAGTAAAAGTTCTATGTGTAACTTCCAATACAAGGTGGTTAATTATCTTCTGAGATTTTTCCCATGTTCCTTTCCATTTTTATGGTCATCTTGCAGATCATGTGTTGAAGATGACTACACAAAATGCAAGAAAGCTGGATGGATCTCTGACTCACTTTTTGAGGAAAGATGCCCACATAAGCTATTTAACCAGGGACTTTTCACAAAGGACAGATAAAATGTTTATTGTGTTAAACCACTAATATTGGAGTTGTTTGTTAAAACAATCTATCCTGAGTAATGTAGTAACTGAGGAATAAACAAGGAAGTAGAAAGGAAAATAAGTTTGAAGTTTAAAATATTCAGTAGAGTAATTGGCGTAAAAATGGTTTTAAAAAAATGGTTTAAACATATGAAGTGAAGAATTTATATTATCAATCCACAATACAATTAATGCTCTTGAATAGTCAAGTTAATATAAAGAAAGTAAATTTTACTTATTTGTTACCTATATGTCATTGCAATTAAAGAAAACTAATTTAAATCAATGCAACAAAAACACAAGCACCTTAAAAAAAGAGAGGACACTGATCTGTTGACATTTAGCCAAAGTGAAATAAATAACAATCTGTTGACATTTAGCCAAAGTGAAATAAATGACATTTTTAAAATGTGTCTTGTGACCCCTTTGAATTTACTATAATTAATGAAGAAACTGTGCTATGCTAAAAATAATAACAAACTGAGACAAATAGGAAAACATGTGGACAATGTGATAATGAATGAGTTTTATAGTCTTGACTTTTGACTAAGTCCCTTTAGACACTTTGCCTTCTGGTATGTTTTATCATATGTAAAATAAAATAGAGAAAATTTCCTCAAATTTCCTTTCTAGTTCCAAAATGCTTATATTTCTTTATGATTTATACAATTACCCACTTTGTTAGAAAGGAGTGACACTGGGTGTTTTTTAAAGTACATTTTCTCCTGAACTAGGTTATGATTTCTATAGAGGAGAAATGATATGAGAAAAAAAGAAGGAAAACTCAGACTTTTCTGAGTTTCTGTATGATTTATACAATTATCCACTTTGTTAGAAAGGAGTGACACTGGGTATTTTTTAAAGTACATTTTCTCCTGAACTAGGTTATGATTTCTATAAAGGAGAAATGATATGAGAAAAAAATACTTTTTTGTATTTATTCTTTGGTCTTAAAATTATATTCTGCCTTCCTGTCTCTAACAGAGCTTTTAGCACAGGTGGGCTATAATGTGATCCTGATAATGAAGCTTGAAGAAAAGCTGGCATTATTATGAATGCTAAAACTGATTGTAAACTTATGACACATCAGGCACTGTGCTAAGAATTCAATATTACATTATTTGGTTTGATAATGACAACCTTATGGGATGCCTGTTTCTTTTATTCTAACTTTAGCAATGTGGCAACTGAGGTACCAAAAAGTTATGTAAATGCCTTAGATAATACACAGCCAGTAAGTAACTGAGGCAGAATTTGAGTTAAAATCTTTTTGGATCTGTTATTACAAATAAACACTAAATATGGAAAAGCTAGTATCCGGTGTCTAAGTTACATACAGATATATAGATTTAAATATATCTATATATTTACATTTTAATATCAATATGATTATTGATAAAATATGAATATATAGATATATTTGACAGAGTGTAGTGTAATACATAATATAGCTTACTTATTTTCTCACTGGCAAAATTCATATGTATCCACCTGCAATTATCATCATTAGGATATAATCTAGAGGTCATTACTTCATCAAGCAATGAAAAACAAAATCTGCATTGTTTCTTATTCCAAACTAATATATATATATATATATATATATATATATATATATATATATATATAATTTTCTGTATTAATAAGATAATAGTTACTACAAGCCATCATGACATAATGTCATACAAGAACTACCAGAATATCATTTATATATTCAAGAGTACTTTACAAATAAATTAAAAAAATCATCTTAGTAGTTTAGCCACACTGAACAAGAACACCACTAAGATGACAGAAAAAGAAGTTTCATCCAATGTCCCACAAGAAAAACACTAATATCAACAACCAACCTTGTATAAAAATACCTCATGAGAGCTCTGGATTCCAGGTGAGAGATGAAAGCACCCAGACTGTGCACAGAAATAAGAAAAACACACATTGAACAGGGTAGGAAGAAGCTTTCACTCTGAGTCACTTTTCTCCCAAGCATGATGATTTCCTCTGCGTTGGAGTTCTTCTACAAGAGTGAAGCTAGAATTCAACTTCACTACAAACTCAAGCTCCAAGCCTACCTAGGTGGACCCTAGCACCAGACATGTCCCTATGGACCAAGATTTGGCACACATAAGTAGTCCTTGGCACTAGGATGAAGCATTAAAACTTAACTTTGAGGTCTGCCTTAGCAGCAGGTGGGCCCTCTGGACCTTGGCTCCAGGCCCACATCAGTGTAGCCCACGAACCAAGGTGCAAGGACAACCCAGCACAGGACAATCCCATGGTCTCAGGCTCTGGGCCTGTCTCAATGAAGGTGGTGCTAGGCTGGCCACCATAGGCACAGGCTCCAAGCTTGTTTCAGTGCTAGGTTGGCATCTATGGAACGAAGCATGAGGCCCACACTCAGGAAACCAAGAATCAGACTGGCTTCGGTGGATCATGATGTGAGGCCAGTCCATGTGGACCCAGGAATTCACTCACACGTGGACCCATTTAACAAGGTTGCCTGCCCACAGACAGGAAACAGGTATTTCTGTCCATAGACCCAGGAAACAGGCCTTTCTACAGTCAAAATGAGTCAGATCACCCAAAGCCCTGGACAGACTAACTAGTGAAGAGCTTTCTCTGACCAAGACAATATGTAAAAACTGAAAGAAGTAACTATTTCTTCAAAGAGCAGACACAAACACTAGGTAACAAGGGTCAAGGAGTATCAGAAAAACATACACTCAATGAAAATACATATATATTAGTAAGTGATTGTTAAGAAATGGAATTCTATGAACTGCCTGAAAAATAATTTACAATATCATCTTCAAGGAGTGCATTGAACTACAAGACAACACAGTTACCAACTAAATGAAATCAGGAGAACAAGAAATGATCAGAATGAGAAGTTCAGCAAAGAAATAAAAACCATAAAAAATCATATCATGTGGAGTTAATACAATAAATTAACTAAAAAATCAATAGAGACCTTGAACATCAGACCTGATTAAACAGCAGAAATAATCAGCAAGCTTGACTACAGATTACTTGAACTTACTAGTAAGAAGGAAAAAATAAAAATAAAAAAAGAATAAAGAATAAAGAAAGTCTACAGGAATTATTGAACAGCATAAAGCAAATCAATACACATTATGGAAGTCCCATATGGAGCAGAGAAAAAAAAATATTGAGAAATTGGACTTCAAGAAACAATGGCAAAAAACTTCCCAAATCTGGGAAAAAAAATAAACATACAGATTCATGAAGTCCAAAAACCTCCAGATAGAATCATTATGATCAAATTGTCAATAGTCATATATAAAGAGAATATTGAAAGCATCAAGAGATAAGTAACTTCACATACAATGTGACCCACCCTCCCCCCACATAAGACTGCTAGTGATTTCTCAGAAGAAGCCTGGAATTACAGAATAGAAGGGGATAATATGTTCAAAGTATTGAGAGATAAAAACTTGCAATAAGAACATTTATAAGGCAAAACTGCCTTCAGAACTGAAATTTAAATGGAGACTTTCCCAGGAAAATAAAAGCTGAGACAGTTTATCACTACTAGAACTGTCTTACAAGAAATGCTAAAAGTAGTTAAAGTGGAAATGAAAGAATGCTATTTAGCAACATAAAAACTTAGGAAAATATAATACTCAGTTGTAAAGGTAAGTACGTAGTAAAATCTAGAATGCCCTTATACTATATTGCTGATACAGACATCACATTTAACTCAAGTATAAAAATCAAAAGACAACAGTATTTTTTTTAAAAACCTATAGCTTTAACAATTATTGATATTACACAATAAAAAGAAATGTAAGCAGGGTGCCTGGGTGGCTCAGTTGGTTGAACATCCGACTTCGGCTCAGGTCATGATCTTGTGGTCTGTGGGTTCGAGACCCGCATCAGGCTCTGTGCTGATAGCTCAGGGCCTGGAACCTGTTTCGGATTCTGTGTCTCCCTCTCTCTCTGCCCCTCCCCCGCTTATGCTCTATCTCTGTCAAAAATAACTAAACATTAAAAAAATTTTAAAAAGAAATGTAAGCTGTGATATAAAATACATGAAGTGTGGAGAAATAAATAAAATATAGAGTTTTCTCTACATTTCTGTCACTGCAGAGCCTGCCTGGGATTCTCTCTCCCTCTCTGCCCTTCCCTGACTTGTGCTGTCTCTCTCACCCTCTCTCTTAAAATAAATATATAAAATTAAAAAAAAAATCTCAAATACAAAAATGTAAATCTAAGCCTCAAAGAACTAGAAAAAGATAAATAAACTAGACCAAAGTTAGCAGGATGAGAAAAATAATCACTAGAGTAGAAACATAAACTAGAGATAAGAAAAAACAACAACAGCAAATTTGTTATATCAACAAATTTAGGCTTTTTTTAACAAGATAAACAAAATTGACTAATTCTTAGGTAAAATAAATAAGAAAAAATAAAAACTCAAAAAATAATAAGTGAAATAAGGAACATTACAAGTGATAGCATAGATACACAAAGTATCATAAGAAATTACTAGGAAAAATTATATCCTACGAAATTGGTGAATGTAGAAAATATGAATAAATTCCTAGAAATACACAACCAACCAAGATTGAATCATGAAGGAATAGAAAATCTGAAAATATCAATGAGTAAGGAGTCATACATCGGTAATACAAAACACCCCAGCAAAGAGAAGTCTAGGACAAGATAACTTTCCTAAATACTAAGCATTTAAAGAAGAAAGAATGTCAATTCTCAAATTTTTCTACAAGCTTTTAGAGAAAAGAATATCTCAAACATCTTACAAGGCCAGAATTGCTCTGACTCCAAAGCAAGGCAAACCACTACCAGAAAATAAAATTTTATACCAATATCCCTGATGAACATAAATGCAAAAATGTTTAATAAAATACTAGCAAAGAGGACTTGGTTTCAAGATGGGAGTGTAGAAATATCCTGATCTCACTTTATCTCCTGTAAATAAAAAATATACAAATATATATAAAATAATTTCCTCTAGAAAAATACCAGAAAACTGAGTTAACAGAGACTCCACAACAAAGAACAAAAAGAGTCAGAGACACTAACAACAACAACAAACAACAACAACAAAACAACAACAACAACCCACACAAGACATGGTGCTAATAACTGACAGGGATCTCAAAGATATCAAAGAACTTTTTCCTGAGGAGTAAGGAGATTGTGCTTTATGTCAGGAATCCCAAATGTTAGATCTTTCATGAGAGAGACCAGCCCCCTAAATGTTTGGCTTTCAAAACCAACCAGGATTATATACAGGAAAACCACATAAAGTATGAAAAGGGGAATATGCTCTTAAAGGGCTCATGTGAAGACCCACTTTCCCTGTGACCCAGCCCCAAAGCACCAATTTGAAGAGTGTTTATACTATATGTAAAGGATGACCATTACTAATCTTGAAGGGCCAGCTGGAGAGACAAAAAAAAAACATTTGGGAATATCTCCAGAGACAGAGACATGGGTGGATGCCATATTTGTTCTCATTCTACCTTGCTAATGTTTGCACTGGTAAGCATAATTTCGGAAATATCACTCTAACCTTCTTGAGTCAATGGAAATTTAAAGCTGAGAACCCCATGCACCAGTACGGCACAACCACATTTCATGGCCAGTCCATAGCCCAGCTCATTCCCATCCCCTAGTGCAGCTGTTTATTGCAGCCAGACCAGGTACCAGCACTTCCTCCCTTGCTGACATGGAATAGACTCATGAAATAGGAGAGGAAGCAGCCATGCCCAAATCCACACTGCAACACAGCCAGATGATGCAGCTAAGCTGGGCACCAGCACTTCCCAACACTGTGACACAGACCTAGGTCCACCACAGCAGACAGGTATGTGGAGTGCTCAAAGGGAGCACCATCTAAGTAGCTATTTCTGGTGGTCTTTCTCTTTCTCAAAAACAAAATAAAATATTAAAAAATAATTTAAAAAAATAACTGAACTGAAAAACACACTAGAAGGGTACAACAGCATAATCGGTAAAGCCAATGCAAGGATCAGCAAGCTGAAAGACGAGGCAATATAACTCACACAAAATACAAGCAAAAAGAAGAAAAAATAGTGAAAAATTAAGATAATATCAAGTAGAATAACATTTGTATTCTAGGGATCCCAGAAGGAGAAGAAAGAGGAAAGGGGACAGAAAGCTTGTTGAAAGAACTAATGGCTGAAAACTTTCCTAATCTGGGGAAGAAAACAGATACAATAGTTTCAGGAATCCTAGAGTTCCAAATAAGATGAACCCATACAGATACAAACCAAGACACATTATAATTAAAATGGCAAAAGTTAGAGAATCTTAAAAAAAGCAAGAGAAAAACAACATATTACATACAAGGAAAGCCCGGTACAGCTATAAACAGATTTTTCAGCAGAAACTTTGCAAACTAGAAGAGAGTGGAACAACATATCCAAATTACAAGGGGGGAAAACACTTTCGACTAAAGACTCTTTATACAGCAAGTTTATCATTTATAATTGAGGAATATATAGAGTTTTCCAGACAAGCAAAAGCTAAAGGAGATCATCACCATTAAATCAGTCATTCAAGAAATGCTAAAGAGACTTCTCTAAACTGAAAACAAATGGCACTAATTAATGGCAAAAAGGCATACAAAGTAAAAATCTCACTATAAAGGTAAATATACAGTAAAAGTAGTAAATCAATCACTCATAAAGCAAGCCTAAAGGTTAAATGAAAAAAAAATTAAAGCTACGATAATTAGTTAAGAAATGAATATAAAAGATGTAAAATATGACATCAAAATATAAAACTTGGGGGTTGGGGAGAAATGTAAAGATTTAGGATATGTTCACAATTAACTTGATATCAACTGAAAACAGACCAATGCATAAATATGAAGTTATATGTTAACCTCACAATAACCAGAAGGCAAAAACTTATTGTAAATACACAAAAGAAAACAATAAAAGGTTTTTGGGAAGATGACAGGTAGATGCATCATGAGCTTGCCTCATCCAAGGACACACTGAGATAACAGCTACATTTATTGTGACTGATTTTGAAAATGACCTAGAGAATGGCAGAACTTCCAAAGCTAATCATAGAGAGAAGGCCACATCAAAAAGGATAGGAAGAGCAGGGACATGGTTGGGAAGCAAATCCCTGGCACCACTAACCACAAATGGAAGGGACATTAAAAGTATGGAGAACTGAGAGGATGAGACACTACAGCACTGGGTACCTGTATTGGGAAGATGAGTCCCATTAATGTCTGGCCTTAAAAACCAAAGGGGTTTATAAATCAGCAGGTTCAACTCCTGGAGAGCCAAAGGGCAATAGGAAGCTGAGTCTACTCACTTACTGCTTGGCAATGAGAAAGAATGAATTCTGGCCATTTTCAACAGCATGAGTGGAACTGGAGGGTAAGTGAAATAAGTCAGTCAAGAGAAAGACAGATACCATATGTTTTCACTCATATGTGGATCATGAAAAACTTAACAGAAGACCATGGGGAAGAGGAAGGGGAAAAAAGTTACAGAGAGGAAGGAAGGCAAACCATAAAAGATTCTTGGATACTGAGAAAAAAGTGAGGGTTGATAGGGATGGAGGAGAGTGGAAAGTGGGTGATGGGTATTGAGGAGGGCACTTGTTGGGATGAGCACTTGGTGTTGTATGGAAACCAATTATATATATATATATATATATATATATATATATATATATATATATATATATGCAAGTATACTAAACAACTTGGCCTGAGACACAACACAAAAGCAGCCATTTGAAGAGTGCCTGGGGAAATACATGAAGATTTATTGAGTTATTTTAGAACATGAGCTGGGGGGACAAGGATCTGTAGACTTCACCAGGAACAAAAATTAATGGTGGAGGCAATTTCTCTACCCCTTTACCAGCCTGGAGAACCCAACAGTTGCAGGAACCAATGCCAACATTCTCCATTTTTCTTGCTAGTACCATATATCCCACCTTGGAATTTCCCTGTGCACCAGCTACATTAAACCTTCCCATGTTAGCAGCCATCTCTCTAAAGTGGCTCATGTCACATCCAGCCAGGCAGCCCCAGTGGGGCCTGATGTCACTCCAAAGTTTCACCTGCCTAATGAGGTGAAAGAATAACCACACACACCAAGGTGACCACATCTCATGCAGCTAGGCCTCATAACTAGCTGGACAGAGAGAAAGGCTTGCCCTTCACTGAATCTGCAGCTGTGGCAAAGAGGCTAAGTACAGAGAGCTAGGCTGACTGCCAGCCCTGCCCACCTCAAACCCTCTATAGCTGCAATCAGGCATATCAGCAGAACTGGAAGGAAACCCTGCCCAGTGCACCCACAGGAGGCAAAATAAGTCAATGCAGCCAAGTGGGCTGAACACAAATGAGAGTCTGTCCCAACAAGAGGGTGCATTCAACACAGAGGGAACACCCTTGGAGTTCCCAGTTCTGGTGACCAGGGGATATTGTGCTATATGGCACCACAGAAACTCTTCTAATCAAGGCCACTATTTTCAGGACCAGGAGACATAGGTGACCTACCTAATACATACAAACAACAAAAATAGAAAAAATGAGGAAACAGTGGATTGTTCCCCAAATGAAAGAAATATACAAAATCACAGCAAAAGAGATAAATAAAATAGAGATAAACAATATGATAAATAATTCAGAGTGATGGTCATGAAGATACTCACTGAACTTAAGAAGTATGGATGAAATCAGTGAGAACATCAACAAAGAAAAAGAAAATACAAAAAAACAACAGTCACATTTGAATAATTCAATAAGTGAAATAAAAATGCATTTGATAGAATCAACAGATGAAATCAAGGTGCAGAAAAAAAGCATCAGCAATCTTGAAGGCAAGGTATTGGAAAGCACAAAACTGAACAACAAAAAGAGAAAGAGTATTGAAAAAAATGAGAATAGGTTAAGGGAAGTCAGCAACATCATCAAGCATAACAACTTTCATATTATAGAGATTTAAGAGGAAGAGAGAGAGAGAAAATGAGGAAGAAAACTTATTTGAAAAAATAATAGCAAAACTTTTCCCTTATCTGGCAAAGAAAACAGACATCCAAGTCAGAAAACAAAGACAGCAACTAATAAGTAGAATCCAAGACAGTCCAAATCACATTATAAACCAAGACACATTATAAACCCGACAGCAAAAAAAAAAAAAAAATCCAGTTAGTTTACATAAAATGTAATACTAGTTTCAGGTGTAAAATTTAGTTATTCAATACTTCCATATAACATCTGGTGCTCAAAAGTGCACTCCTTAATCTCCATCACCTATTTAACCCATCCCCCCACTAACCACCCCTCTGCTAATCATCGGTTTGTTCTCTATAGTTAAGAGTCTGTTTCTTGGTTTACCTCTCTCTTTTTTTCCCTATAATAATTTGTTTTATTTTCATTTGTTTTATTTCTTAAATTCCATATATGAGTGAAGTCATGTGGTATTTGTCTTTCTCTGACTGACTTAATTCCCTTAGCATAATACTCTCTAGCTCCATCCACACCTTGCAAATGGCAAGATTTCTTTCTGTTTAATGGATGAGCAGTAATGGATGAGCATACACACACACACTCACACACACACACACACACACACACACACACGCTGCTATAAACATTGGAGTGAAAATATCCCTTTGAAATAGTAATTTTGTATTCTTTGGGTAAATAAATAGTAGAGAAATTTCTGGATTATAGGGTACTTCTATTTTTAAAATTTTGGGGAACCTCCATGCTGTTTTCTACTGTGGTCACACCAGTTTCCATTCCCACCAGAAGTGCAAGAGGGTTCCTCTTTCTTCATATCCTCATCAACACCTGTTGCTCCTTGTGTTGTTTATTTTAATCATTCTGACAGGTGTGAAGTGATATCTCATTGTAGTTGTAATTTATATTTCCCTATGATGAGTGATGCTGAGTATCTTTTCATGTCTCTGTTGGCCATCTGTATGTCTTCTTCGGAGAAGATGTCTATTCATGTCTTCTTCCCATTTTTTTTTTTTAATTTTTTCCCAACGTTTTTTATTTATTTTTGGGACAGAGAGAGACAGAGCATGAACGGGGGAGGGGCAGAAAGAGAGGGAGACACAGAATCGGAAACAGGCTCCAGGCTCCGAGCCATCAGCCCAGAGCCTGACGCGGGGCTCGAACTCACGGACCGCGAGATCGTGACCTGGCTGAAGTCGGACGCTTAACTGACTGCGCCACCCAGGCGCCCCCTTCTTCCCATTTTTAATTGGATTATTCATTTTCTGGGTGTTCAGATTTATAAGTTCTTTGTATATATTGGATACTAACCCTTTATCAGACGTGTCATTTGCAAATATCTTCTCCCATTCTGTCTGCTGCATTTTAGTTTTGTTGATCATTTCCTTCCCTCTGTGGAACCTCTTTATTTTGGTGAAGTCACAATAGTTTATTTTTTGCTTTTGTTTCCCTTGACTCAGGAGACAGATCTAGAAAGAAGTTGCTATGGTCAGTGTCAAAAAGATTACTTCCTGTGTTCTCCTCTAGTATTTTGATAGATTACTTTCTCACATTTATGTCTGTCATACATGTTGAATTAATTTTTGCATATGGTGTAAGAAAGTCGTCCAATTTCATTTTCCTGCATGTTGATGACCACTTTTCCCAACACAATTTGTTGAAGAGACTATGTATTTCCCATAGGATATTATTTCTTGCTTTGATGAAAATTAATTCATCATAGAGTTGTGGGTTGATTTCTGGGTTTTCCATTTTGTTCTACCGATGTGTCTATTTTTGTGCCATTATTATACTGTTTTGATCAGTACAGTTTTGTAATACAAATGAAGTTAAGAACTGTAATGCCTCCAGCTTTGATGGTCTTTTTCATGGTTTCTTTGGCTATCTGAGATCTTTTGAGGTTCCATACAAATTTTGAGATTATTTCTTCGAGCTCTGTGAAAAATGTCGTGGTATTTTGATAGGAATTGCATGAAATGTATAGATTACTTTGGATAATATAGACGTTTAAACGATGTTTGTTCCTCCAATACATCAACATGGAATGTTTTTCCATTTCTTTGTGTCATCTTCAGTTTTGTTCATCAGTGTTTTATAATTTTCAGAGTACAGGTCTTTGATTTCTTTGGTTAGATTTATTCCCAGGTATCATGTTTTTGGTGCAATTGTAGATTGCATTTATTCCTTAATTTCTATTTCTGCTGCTTAATTATTGGTGTAGAGAAATGCAGAAGATTTCTGTATGTTGATTTTGTATCCTGCAAAATTACTGAATTCATGTTTCACTTCTAGAAATTTTTTGGTGGAGTCTTTTGGGTTTTTTATAGGTCTGCAGATAGTTAAAGCTTGACTTATTCCTTGCTGATTTGGATGCCTTTTATTCTTTTTGTTGTGTGATTGTTGTTGTTACAACTTCCAGTACTAAGTTAAACAACATTGGTGAGAGTGGACATCCCTGTATGTTCCTGAACTTAGAGGAAAAGCTCTCAGTTTTTCCCCATTGAGGATATTTATCCCTGGGCTTTTCATATATGCCCTTTATTATGTTGATGTGTATTTCCTCTGAACCTAGTTGGCTCAAGTTTTATATCATGAGTGGTGTCCTTTGTTAAATGCTTTTTCACTGTCTATTGAAATGATCATATGGCTCCTATCCATTATTTTATTAATAAGGTCCATCACATTTGTTGATTTGCATAAATTGAACCACCATTTCAATCCAGGAATAAGTCCCACTTGATCATGTTAAATGATTCTTTTAACATATTTTTGTATTTGGTTTACCAGTATTTTATTGAGCATTTTTGCATCCATGTACATTAGGGATATTGGCCTGTAGTTCTCGTTTTTAGAGGAGTCTTTATATGGATTTACTATCAGAATAATGCTGGCCTCATAGAATGAATTTGGAAGTTTTCCTTCCTCTTCTATTTTTTTGGGGGGTCATAGTTTGAAAAGAATAGGTGTCATCCCTTCTTTTGATGTTTGGTAGAATTAACCTGTGAAGCCATCTGGTCCTGGATTTTTCTGTTAGAAATTTTTTAATCATTCACTCAATTTCTTTGTTGGTTATGGGTCTGATCAAGTTTTATGTTTCTTCTTATTTCAGTTTTGGTAGGTTTTATGTTTCTAGGAATTTACCCCTTTCTTCTAGGTTGATTTTGTTGGAAAATATTTTTTTCATAATATTCTCTTATAATTGGATTTCTATGGTGCTCTGTGGTGTTTCTCCTCTCTCATTTGTGATTTTATGTATGTGGGTCTTTTTTTCTTTTTCATAAGTCTGGCTAGAAGTCTATCAATTTTATTCATTTTTTCAAAGAACCACCTCTGGTTTCATTGATCTGTTATATTGCTTTTTTTTAAACTTTATATATCATTTATTTCTGCTCTAGCCAATTTCCTTCCTTCTCCTGGTTTTAGGGTTCATTTGTTATTTTTCTCTTAGCTCCTTTGAGTGTAAGGTTATATTGTTTATTGTTAATTTTTCTTACTTCTTGATTTAGACCTGTATTTCTATATACTTCCTCTCAGGACTGCTTTTGCTGTATCCCAAAGATTTTGGACTGGTGTGTTTTAATTTTCATTTCTATTCATGTATTTTATTTATTTCTTCTTTGATTTTCAGGTTAATTTATTCATTGTTTAGAAGCATCTTGTTTAACCTCCCTGTATTTGTGTTCTTTCCACATTTTTCTTGTGGATGATTTCTAGTTTCATAGGATTGTGGTCAGTAAAGGTCCATGTATGATTTCAAATGTTTGTAATTGTTGAGGCCAGATTTTTTACCAAATATGTGATCTATTCTGGAGAATGTTCCATGTGCACTTGAATGTGTATTCTGCTGTTTTAGGATGGAATGTTCTGGACATATATGTTAAGCCCATCTGGTCCAGTGTGTCATTTAAAGCCATTGTTTTCTTCTTGATTTCCTGTTTAGATGATCTGTCCATTGATGTAAGTGGGGTGTTAAAGTCTTCTATTATTATTGTATTATTAACATTAGTTTATTTATGTTTGTTATTAATTGTTTTATATTATTTGAGTGCTTTCATATTAGTGATATAAATATTTACAATTTTACATCCTCTTGTTGGATTATCCACTTTATTATGAGGTAGTGCCCTTCTTTAGGTCTTGTTAAAATCTTTGTTTCAACATCTCATTTGTCTTATATAAATATTGCTACTCCATGTTTTCTTTTTTGACATCCATTTGTGTGATAAATGTTTCTTCATTCCTTCACTTTCAATCTGCAGGTGTCTTTTAGTCTAAGATGAGTCTTTTGCAATCAGGATATAGATGGGTCTTGTTTTTTTTGTGTTGTTTTGGTTTTTTTTTTTTTTCTTTTTTTTGTTTTTCCATTCTGACACCCTATGTCTTTTGATTGGAGCATCTACTTCATTTTCATTCAATGTAGTTGTTGATAGATATGTGTTTATTGCAATTTTATTACACATTTTGTCATAGTTTCTGCGGATTTTCCCTGATTCATTCTTTTCTTTGTCACTTTTGATCTCTTCTTTGCACTCAAAGATTTTCATTTAATATTTCTTGCAGGACTGGCTTCCCTATCATGATCTCTTTTAGTTTTTTGTTGATCTGGAGAACTATCTCTCCTTCCATTTGAATTATACCCTTACTGGATAGAGTATTCTTGGATGCCAATTTTTCCCATTCAGCACTTTGAATATATCATGCCACTCCCTTCTGGCTTTCCCAACTTCCATTGAGAAATCTCCAGCTAGGTTTATGGGTCTTGCCTTGTAAATTAAGGACTTATTTTGTCTTATTGTTTTTATTTTTTTTCTTTATTACTCTATTTTGCAAATTTAAGTACAATACTTCTTGGTTTTGGCCTGTTTTTATTGATTTTGATGGTTATTTTCTGTGCTTCTTGGATCTGAATATCTGTTTCCTTTCTCAGATTAGTGAAGTTTTCAGGTAGTATTTCCTCAAATAACTTTTCTGCCCCTTTTTCTCCCTCTTCTTTTGGGACTCCTATAATATGAATGCTATGACATTTGATGGCCTTTTGGGACTCCTATAATGTGAAAGCTATTACATTTGATTGAGTTCCATAAGCCCTCCTTTTCAAAGAGAGATTTTTAAAGGCAGAAGAGAAAAGAAAATAGTTCCATACAAGAGAAACCCTAAAAGTTCCTCAGCTTATTTTCAGCAGAAGGAAGTGGCATAATGTATTCAATGTGCTGAAAGAGAACAAATAACTAAGATGCTCTATGCAGAAAGATTATCATTGAGAATTGAATGAGTTTCTAAGACAGCAAAACAATTAAAATTCATCACCACTAAATTAGCCTTACCCAAAACATTAAGGGGAATTTTTAAATGGAATGAAAAATAAAAGACATTTATGAAAGGAAAAAAAATCACATATAAAAACAAAGTTATGGTAGATATAGTAGATTAATCATTTATAAGGCCTATATGGAGGTTAATGACAAAAGTAATAGAATCAATTATATCTACCAAAATTAGTGAAGAGTACAAGAAATAAAAAGATTTGAAATATTGCATCATATAAATAAAACAAGGAGGGGGAAATAAAACATTGGCACTTTTAGAATATCATCAAACTGAATCAACCATCAAATTAATATAAATGGCTATACAAATAAGATATTATGGTTCCATATGAATTTTAGGATTGCTTGTTCTAGCTTTGAGAAGAATGCTGGTGCAATTTTGATTGGGATTGCATTGAATGTGTAGATAGCTTTGGGTAGTATTGACATTTTAACAATATTCATTCTTCCAACCCAAGAGCATGGAATGTTTTTCCATTTCTTTATATCTTCTTCAATTTCCTTCATAAGCTTTCTATGGTTTTCAGCATACAGATCTTTTACATCTTTGGTTAGAGACTCTTAAAAACTAAGAACAAACTGAGGGTTGATGGGGGTGGGAGGGAGGGGAGGGTGGGTGATGAGCATTGAAGAGGCCATCTTTTAGGATGAGCACTGGGTGTCGTATGGAAACCAATTTGACATAAATTTCATATATAAATAAAATAAAATAAAATAAAATAAAATGTACTGAAAAAAAGATATGTATAGTCTGATGGTAACTAAAAATAAAAAACCTATAACTAATACACAAAAAATAAGTATAAGTGAATCCAAGTACAATACTAAAGAAAGCCATTAAACCTCAAAGAATATAACAAAAGAAGAAAAATAATAGGTAAAAACTACCAAAACAACCAGAAAATAACTAAGAAAATATGAATAACTACATGCCTATCAATAATTACTTTAAATGTAAATACACTAAATGCTCCAATAAGAAAGCATAGGATGACTGAATGGGGAAGCAAAACAAGACACATCTATTGCTGCCTGCAAGAGAATAACTTCAGGTTTAAAGACACATACAGACTGAAAGTGAATTGATGGACAAACTTATCCCATGCAAGTGGACTTGAAAACAAAAAATCACAGTGGAAATATGTATACCAGAAAAATAAACTATATGCAGCAACCTCTTACTAGACATGTCTCAGGAGGCAAGTAAAACAAAAGTAAAAATGAACTATTGGGACCTAATCAAGATAAAAATTGCACAGCAAAGGAAATAATCAACAAAACTAAAAGACACAAAACAGAATGGTAGAAGATATTTGCAAATAACATATCAGATAAAGGGTTAGTATCCAAAATCTGTACAAAACTTACCAAAATCAACACCCAAACAACAAATGATCCCATGAAAAAATGGGCAGAAGACATGAATAGACACTTTTCCAAAGAAGACATCCAAATGGCTAACAGACACGTGAAAAGATCCTTAACATCAGTCATCACCAGGGAAATACAAATCAAAAATACAATGAGATACCACTTCACACCTGTCAGAATGGCTAAAATGAACACAGGAAACAAGAGGTGTTGGCACGGATGTGGAGAAGGGAGAACCCTTGTGCACTTTTGGTGGAAATGCAAACTGGTGCAGCCACTCTGGTAAACAGTATGGAGGTTCCTCAAAAATTTCAAAATAGAGCTACATTATAACCCAGCAATTGCACTACTAGGGATTTATCCAAATGATAAAAAATGCTGATTCAAAATGGTACATGCACCCCAATGTTTATAGCAACACAATCAACAATAGTCAAATTTTGGAATGAGCCCATATGTCCATAGTCCAATGAATGGATAAGGAAAAGGTGGTGTATATATACTATGCAATACTACTTGGCAATCAAAAAGAATGAAATCTTGCTATTTGCAACAATGTGGATGGAGCTAAAGTGTACTATGCTAAGTGAAATAACTCAGAGAAAGACAAATATTTTATGATTTCACTCACATGTGGAATTTAGAAAATATAACAGATGAATATAAGGGAAGGTAAGGAAAAGTAAGATAAAAACAGAGAGAGGCAGACCATAAGAGACTTTGAAATGCAGAGAACAGACGGGGGGTTGCTAAAGGGGAAATGGGTAAGGGGAAGGGCTAAACTGGTGGGCATTAAGCACTGGGTGTTACATGTAAGTGATGAACCAGAGGGTTGTACTCCTGAAACCAATACTATACTGTATGTTAACTAACTAGAATTTAAAAAAAATAATAAAATAAGCATGCTAAAAGGAAATAAAAAGAAAAAAAACCTATAAAACAAAGATTGTAGCAAGATGGAAAGAATGGAATTACATAATAATAAAGGCAGCAACCCAGGAGCTCTGGGAAGATAGAGGACTATGAGAATTCTGAGCTCACCTCAACCCATGGACACAGATAACAGACATATCAGTTATATATATTCCGAAAACTATAAAACCTCTACTCTCTATCTATCTATCTATCTCTCTATCTATTATCTATCAATCTTTACACACCACTTCTTTTTCCAGTCATACATCAACCATCAATGGACACTTTGGTTGCTTCTAGTTTTTTATCTTGGATATTGTAAAGAGTCCTGCAATAAACATAAGGGTGCATACACCTTTTTGAATTATAATTGTTTTCTTTTGGTAAATACCCAGTAGTGAAATTACTGGATCATGTGGTAATTCTGTTTTTAATTTTTTGTTTATGTTTATTATTTTTATTTTTTTATAATATGAAATTTATTGTCAAATTGTTTTCCATATAACACCCAGTGCTCATCCCAACAGGTGTCCTCCTCAATACCCATCACCCACCCTCCCCTCCTTCCCAACCCCCATCAACCCTCAGTTTGTTCTCAGTTTTGAAGAGTCTCTTATGTTTTGGCTCCCTCCCTCTCTAACCTCTTTTTTTCTAACCCTCCCCCATGGTCTTCTGTTAAGTTTCTCGGATCCACGTAAGAGTGAAAACATATGATATCTGTCTTTCTCTGTATGACTTATTTCACTTAGCATAACACTCTCCAGTTCCATCCACGTTGCTACAAAAGGCCATATTTCATTCTTTCTCATTGCCACGTAGTATTCCATTGTGTATATAAACCACAATTTCTTTATCCATTCATCAGTTGATGGACATTTAGGCTCTTTCCATAATTTGACTATTGAGAGTGTTTCTATAGACCTTGGGGTGCAAGTGACCCTATGCATCAGCACTCCTGTATACCTTGGTTAAATTCCTAGCAGTGTTATTTCTGGGTCATAGGGGAGATCTATTTTTAATTTGTTGAGGAACCTCCACTCTGTTTTCCAGAGCAGCTGCACCAGTTTGCATTCCCACCAACAGTGCAAGAGGGTTCCTGTTTCTCCACATCCTCGCCAGCATCTATAGTCTCCTGATTTGTTCATTTTAGCCACTCTGACTGGCGTGAGGTGATATCTGAGTGTGGTTTTGATTTGTATTTCCCTGATGAGAAGCGACGTTGAGCATCTTCTCATGCACCTGTTGGCCATTGGGATGTCTTCTTTAGAGAAGTGTCTATTCATGTTTTCTGCCCATTTCTTCACTGGATTATTTGTTTTTTTGGGTGTGGAGTTTGGTGAGCTCTTTATAGATTTTGGATACTAGCCCTTTGTCTGATATGTCATTTGCAAATACCTTTTCCCATTCCGTTGGTTGCCTTTTAGTTTTGTCGATTGTTTACTTTGCAGTGCAGAAGCTTTTTATTTTCATGAGGTCCCAATAGGTCATTTTTGCTTTTAATTCCCTTGCCTTTGGGGAATGTGTCAAGTAAGAAATTGCTGTGGCTGAGGTCAGAGAGGTTTTTTCCTTTTTTTTAAATATGAAATTTATTGGGGCGCTTGGGTGGCTCAGTCGGTTGAGCGGCCGACTTCGGCTCAGGTCATGATCTCACGGTCCTTGAGTTCAAGGCTCGCGTCGGGCTCTGTGCTGACAGCTCGGAGCCTGGAGCCTGTTTCGGATTCTGTGTCTCCCTCTCTCTGACCCTCCCCATTCATGCTCTGTCTCTCTCTGTCTCAAAAATAAATAAACGTTAAAAAAATTAAAAAATAAAATAAAATAAATATGAAATTTATTGTCAAATTGGTTTTTATACACATGCTGTTTTAATTATTACAGTTTTGCAGTGTATCTAGAAAATACACTGGGATTGTGATACTTCTAGTTTTATTTTTGTTTTTCAAGACTGCTTTGGCTATTTGGGATTTTGGCAGTTTCATACCCATTTTAGAATTGTTTGTTCTAGTTCTGTGAAAAATGTCATTGATATCTTGATTGGTATTACATTAAATCTCTAGATTGCTCTGAGTAATATGAACATTTTAACAGTATTGATTCTTCCAATACATGAGCATGGAATGTTACCATTTGTTTGTGTCACCTTCAATTTGTTTCATCAAATTTTTATAGTTTTTGGAATAAAAGTCTTTCCCCTCATTTGTTAAGTTTATTCTTAGATATTTTTAAATTATTTTTTGTAATTGTAAATGGAAATATTTTATATATTTTTAATGTTTATTCATTTTTGAGAGACAGAACATGAGTTGGGGAGGGGCAGAGAGAAAGGGAAACACATAACCCAAAGCAGGCTCCAGGCTCCAAGCTGCCAGCACAAAGCCCAGTACAGAGCCCAACACAGATCCCTACATGGGGCTTGAACCCACAGACTGTGAGATCATGACAGAGACATGAGACAGAAACAGGAAGTCAGATGCTTCAGTGACTAATCCACTCAGGCACCCCTGTAAATGGAAATATTTTCCTTATATCTTTTTCTTCTACTTCTTTTGGTGTATAGAAAAAGAACAGATTTCAGTATATTAATTTGTATTATGTAACATTACTGAATTGATTTATCAACTCCAGTACTTTTGGGGGTTAGGGTTCCTCCTCATATAGTATAATTTCATTGAAGAGTGAAAATTTTACATCTTCTTTACCAATGTTTATGGCTTTCATTTGTTTTTCTTCTCTAATTGATGTGGATAATTTTTCCTCTATTGTGTGAAATAAACATAATGAGATTGGATATACTTATCTTGTATCTTGTTCCTGATCTTAGCAAAAAAGTTCTGTTTTTCACAATTGTATATAAGGTTAGCTGTGGATTTTTCATATATGGCCTTCATTATGTTGAGGTATATTCCCTCTAGACCTAATTTTTTGAGTGTTTTATCATATATAAGAATCATATATATATATATATATATATATATATATATATATATATATCATTAATCATGAAGCAGTTTGGTACTTTGTCAAATAACTTTTCTGTGTCTATAGAGGTGATTATATGGTTAAAATTGTCTCTAGTTAATGTGATGTATCATATTGATGGATCTGCAAATATTGAACTACTCTTGCATCCCTGGAATCAATCCTGCATGATCATGATAAGTGATTATTTTAATGTGTTGTATTGTTTGCTAAAAGTTTGCTGAGGACATTTGTATCTATGTTCATCAGAGATAGTCATTTGTCATTTTCCTTTTTGTAGTGTTCTTATTTTTTAATTTTTTTTTTTTTTTAACGTTTATTTATTTTTGAGACAGAGTGAGACAGAGCATGAACGGGGGAGGGGCAGAGAGAGAGGGAGACACAGAATCAGAAGCAGGCTCCAGGCTCTGAGCCATCAGCCCAGAGCCCGACGCGGGGCTCGAACTCACGGACCATGAGATCGTGACCTGGGCCGAAGTCGGACGTCTAACCGACTGAGCCACCCAGGCGCCCCCTTATTTTTATATCAAGGTTATGCTGGCCTTGTAGAAGAAATTTGGAAGCTTTACTTCCTCTTCTAATTTTTGGAATAATTTGAGAAGCATAGCTTTTAACTCTACATGTTTGTTAGAATTCACCTGTGAAACCATCTGGTCTTGCACTTTAATGTGTTGAATTTTTTTCATTACTGAAACAATTTTATTGAAAGTAATAGGTCTGCTCAAATTTTCTGTTTCTTCTTGATTCTTTCTCAGAGGGTTATATATTTCTTGGAATTTATTCACTATTTATTAGTTGTTCAAATTGTTGATATTTATTTTTTCAAAGTATTTTCTCCAAACATTTTCATTTGGTTTTATTCAGTATTTATTTAGCTTCTACTTAGTTAACATGTAGTGTAATATTTGTTTCAGAAGTAGATTTTAGTGATTTTTCACTTACATATAGCATCCAGTGCTCATCAAAACAAGTGTCCTTTTTAATGCCCATCACCAATTTAGCCCATCCCCCACACACTTCCCCTCCAGCAATCCTGTTTGTTCTCTATAGTTAGTTTCCTATGGCTTACCTCCCTCTTTTTTTCTGACTTCCCCTATATCCATATGCTTTGTTTCTTAAATTCCACATATGAGTGAAATAATATGGTATTTGTCTTTCTCTGACTTATTTCCCTCAGCATAATACTCTCTACCTCCATCCATGTCATTGCAAATGGAAAGATTCCATTATTTTTGATAGCAGAATAATATTCCATAATTTGGCTATTGTTGATAATGCTGCTATAAATATTGGGGTGCATTCGAAGGAACACATGCACCTCAAAGTTTATAGTAGTGCTACCAACAATAGCCAAACTATGGAAAGAACCCAATGTCCATTGAGTGATGAATGGATAAAAAAGATGTGGTATGTATGTATATCTATATGAGACCTATATATACATATACATACATATACATACACACACATATATATGTATGTGTATATATATATACATATGTATATGTATTTACATGTATATGTATATGTATATGTATATGTATATGTATATATATAGGTCTCATGAACACACAGGGGCCTGGTGTTTGTGGAAAGTACCGCCAAAAGCTCTAGATTCTAGGTGTGTTTCATTTTGTTTGTTGAAAGAAGCTAGGTCAAAATAAAATAACATAACAAAATAAAATAAAATAATTTAAATTTTAAAAAATATATAAAAGTAAGAAAACCCTGATTTTTCTGTATTCCAAACAATCAATCAAACAAACAAAGAAGCTAGACCCTATTTCCCCTAGGGGTAAAACTTTGTATCACTCTATTACCAGTATACATGGTGCTTGAGAGGGGTTTGTGCTGGTCTTCTGGTGGTGGGGCCTGCTGCATTGCTTCTAAGGTGGATTTGCCCTAGTGGAGATACACCTTCAGGATGCAGGGGGTTGGAGCTTGGTGTAACAGGCTCTGGCCTCCTCTTGGTGGTGCTGTTTTGCTCACTGAAGTTGGTCAGTGTTGATGGGCAGGATGAAAATGCCATTGCCAGGTTCTCTTGTTTCAAGAGCATCTAGCTCACTACTGCTCTCTTCAGGAAGCCCTAAAAGAATAGCAAACAATCACCTCTCTTGTGCCCCTGATTTCTGCAAGATCCCCATTTTCACCATGCCTGTGTCTGAGCTGTCTCCTTGCCAGGCGATATAGCACTCCTGTGTTTTCTCTCAGATGCATGACTGGGTTTCAAGTCTCCAAATTTTAGAGATCTGCATGGTGTGGACCTACACTGATTCTCTGGGGGAGGGTCTCACTGTGGTGTGGTCGGTGCTGGCTCGTCCCATAATGCAGTTGTGAACCCCAAAGCGGTTTGTAGTTTATGGTAAAGTGCTGCAGAAAGCCAACACCAAGTCTTGCTGCCCTCAGCCCAATCCCCTTTCCTATGTTAATGAATGGGGAAGCTCAATAGCTCCTGCTGGGTCTTTTACTCCCAGCGAGGCCATGCCATTTCTCCAAAATGCATTCCAAGCAGGGGAACTGCTTCTCCCTGTAGGACCCAGAGGATCCTCAGACCATACTACCTGCTTCTGGGTCCCCGCCCTCATTCCCCACAGGAGCACTGCTAAGCCTGCCAGGCACAACCCTGGCAATGGTGTGGACCTCTGAAACTTCAGACTCTTTATTCTTCTCTTTATAAAAACTTGCCATATTCAGTCCCTATCCTTTGCTCAGTCAATAGTTTTGGGGAAGAGTTTTGTGTGATTCTCAGCATGCACTTTCACTCTTTCTGTCTGTTTCTTTCTTGCTTATCTCTCCGTTATTAGGGCTTCCTCCCCATTACAGAACCTGCAGTTTTCTCTGCTCCAAATCATCTCTCCACGGTTATTAAATTCCATGATGTGGCAGTTTTTTCACCTCTAAGTGTGCATTTTGCTAACTACTCAGATCGATTTCTTGGGTTTTCAAAATGATTTTATACTTATCTAGCTGTGTTTGAAGGATGAAACAAGCCTAGGGTCTCCCTACTCTTCCACCATCTTAACTCTATCCTGAAATTTTTCTTGTTTCCTGATGCAGATGGATATTGCTATAATTTTCCCTCTTAAAACAACTTTTGCTACATCCCAATGATTTCGGATCATCATGTTTTTATTGTCATTTATCTCCATGTATTTTTAAAAATTTTCTCTTTGATTGTTTGGTTGATCCATTCATTGTTTAGTAGCATGTTAATTAGACTCCATGTACTATGGTCTTTCCAGATTCTCTCTTGTGGTTGACTTCAAGTTTTATAACATTGTGATCCAAAAGTAAATGTATGGTATGATCTGTCTTTTTGAACTGGTTGAGGTGTGATTTGTGACCTAGTATGTGATATACTCTGAAGAATGTCGCATGGGCACTGGAAAAGAATGTGTACCCTGGTGCTTTAAGATGGTATGTTATGAATATATCTGATAAGTTCATCTTGTCTTGTGTGTCATTCAAAGTAACTGTTTCTTTTTTTTAATTTTCTGTTTGGATGAAATATCCATTGATGTAATTGGGTTAAGAAAATCACCTACTTTTATTGTATTACTATAAATTTATTTTTTATGTCAGCTAAATTTGCATTACATAATTGAATGTTCCCATTTGGGGTGCATAAATTTTATAATTGTTATATCATCATGTTTTATTGTTCCCATTAAGATTATATAGTGTCCTTGTATCTTGTTAGTATTTTCTAATGCCTCTTTCGTCTAATACAAGTATTGTTCTCCTAACTTTCTTTCTGTTTCCATTTGAAGGATAAATGTTTTTCCATCTCTTTACTTTCAATATGCTTGTATCTTCAGGTCTGAAATGAGTCACTTTTAGGCAGTAAAAATGGGTCTTGTATTTTTATCCTTTTTCTCACTTTATAACTTTTGATAGGAGAATTTAGTCCATTTACATTCAAAGTAATTACTGATGGGTATGCAATTTTGCCATTTTGTTACTTGTTTTACAGAAGTTTTGTAGTTCTTTTATGTTCCTTCCTTCTCTTACACTCTTTGCTTTTGGTTGGATGGCTTTCTTTAGTGATTTGCTTCAATTCTGTCCCTTTATTTATTTATTTTTATATCTTTTACAGGTTTGTGATTTTTGGTTAACATTAGGTTTATATACAACATGCTATGCATATAAGAGTCTATATTAAGTAGACACTTAAATTTTGACCCATTGTCAAATCACTAAATTTTTAACCTAAATCATGTTTTATGTACATAATTTCATACTTAAATCTTTTTATTTTGTGAACCCCCTTACTAATTTTTATAGATGTATTGATTTTACTGCTGTTTTGCTTTAACCTCCAAATTGGCTTTATAATTGATTAATATAGTACTTATGTTTACATGTACCACTTTTTCAGTTTCTTATTTTCTTTTAATTATGGACTTTTATTCCTACTCAAAGAATTCCCTTTAATGTTTCTTGTAATTCTGGTTTATTGTTGATTAAACCCTTTAATTTTTGTTTGTATTCATCCTCTGTATCTCTCCTATTGTGAATGATAACTTTGCTGGATATAGTATTCTTGGTTGCAGGATTTTTTTTTTCTTCTTTTTCATCACATTGAATGCATTGTGCCACTCTTTTCTGCCCTGCAAAGTTTCTGCTGAAAAATCAACTGATACCTTTATGATGTTTCCCTCATATGTAACTTTTTGTCTCTTGCTTGCTGCTTTTTAATTTCTCTCTTATCATTACTTTTTGCCATTTTAATTATTATGTGGTATGGACTTTTTGTATTGATTTTGTTTGGATCTCTCTGTAACTCCTGGATCTGAATGTCTGCTTCCTTCCCCAAATTATATATGTTTTCAGCAATCATTTCTTTAAGAAAAACTTTCTTCTTTTATATTTCTTCTTTTTCTGGTATTCCTATACTTCAAATGTTATCACAGTTGATAATGTCACTGAGTCATTTTAACCTATTAGTTTGTATTGACATCTTTTTTTTTAAATTTGCAGTTGATCATGGTTGCTTTTCATTACTCTGTCTTACAAGTTGTTGATCCATTCTTCTGCTTTGTTTAGTCTACCATTTATTCCCTCAGATATATTTTTAATTTTAATTATTGAGGTATTCATCTCTTACTGGCCCCTTTTTTATATATTATATTTCTTTGTTGAAGGTGCCACTGAGATTGTCCATTCTTTTCTCAAGTCTCATGAGTATCTTTATGACCATTACTTTGAGTTATCTATCAAGAATGCATATTGATTACTTCAATTTCATTTAGCTTTTTGCTGCAACTTTGTCCTTTTCCTTCATTTGGATATATCCCCTTGTCTCCTTATTTTGCATAACTTTTTTCTCTATGTTAGGAAACTCAAATATGTCTCCTGTTCTTGGGAGTAGTAGACTTGAAGAGGTTCTATAGTGCCCTATAGACAATGTCCCCTATTCATCAGAAGCAAGCACATTTGATGTATCCCTTATTGTTGTTTTTGAGCCACCTTTGTCTTCAGTCCAATTGCTTGCTATGCCCTTCTTTGGCTGTTGTGTTCAGGGTTTTGTCCCTGTGCTATTAACAGTCCAATCTGTGCTGCTTTGGGCTTGTATTTAAGTCAGACCAGATGATTGAATTCAGCCCATTTGTCAGGACTTTGATCACACCAAACTGCAAGGCAATCTCATTGCTTTGTCCTCTGAGAGGCTTTAGGTGATGGTAGGGCCTGAAGTCAGACCCAGATGTCTGTCCCTGTCTGTTGAGGTTGCAGTGAAATTGAACTACAGGGCTCCCTCCTGGTGCTGCAAGCTGTGAGGTATTTTCAGGTAGGAAGGGCCAGTAGTTGATTCAGATATGTCCTCGGAACCATCTGTTGGGGCTTAGTTGAACTGCTGTGTGTGCTTATTTTCCCCTCCCTCCATGGTGTCATTTTGAGTGGTGCTGGTACTGTCAGAACTGCTTGCAAAATAGGGTATGTCAGGTGACAAGTTGGAGGGAGTCATCCTGAGGGGTGCAGGTTTCATGGGGCAGTATGCAGGGGAATAAAAAGGATGGAACACACATTCTCAGAAAGGTATGTGCGGATCCCTACTGAGCTGATTGTAGGATGAGATGTGGCTGAATCCACTTTAGAGAGAATCCTGCCTAGTGGTGCAGATTTATGGTGCTGAGTCCACAGCAGATCACACAGGTGGGGTGCATGGTATTAGCAACTTATGTTGAGAGGGTTTGAGCTTGTTCCTGAAGGTGTATAGCTATCAATGATTGGAGGGTGTAAAAATGTCACCTGCCATTTTTTTGTTGTTGTTCTTGAAGATGTCTCCTAATGATCCTTGCTCCACCAAAGCTTGTTCAGACATTAATAACTAATCCTTCCCTTTTACCCCAGGCACTGTTTAAGCTGCTACTTCTATGTTGTATCCAGGTGGCGTTTCTGTTATGCTGGCTCTTTAAGGGTGAGTTTCCAATTGCCCTCAGGATCTCCCAGTGCTGAGTCTACTGATTTTATAGTTTCAGGTATTAAGACCAATTGATTATAAAAATTTGTGAAGTTAATCCCCTATGGTTTTCAATGACAAATGTTATGAGGACTCATATTCCCAATGCAGGTCCTCTGTGTCTAGGATGTCTGGAGTGAAGTTTGTTACTCTCACTTCTTCATGCTTGTGGGGATTCTCCCATCTTTTGAAAGTCTCGCTGATATGTTTGGGGCTATGCCTTTCCTATCATTTTTGATGTGTTTTCCTCTGTACAATTAATTGTAGAGAGTCTGTTCTGCAAGATTTCAGGTAATTTTCTGGGCTAGTTGCACTAACATGGCTGTTATCTAGATGTATCTGTGTAATGTGAGCTTAGGATCCTCTGATTATACCATTTTCCCAGAATCCAGCATTCAGACTTTTTATTTTTTCCATTTGTGATTATTTCAAATTATTATTTAAATTCCAGTGTAGAATTTAGTGATTCATCACTTACAGACAACACCCAGTATTCATCACAAAAACTGCCTTTACTAATACCCATCACCTATTTAATCCATCCACTGCCCAGTTCCCCTCCAGTAACTCTTTTTCTTCTTTATAGTTAAAATTCTGTTTCTTGGTTTGCATCTCTTTTTCCTCCCTATGTTCATCTGTTTTTTCTTTATCTTAAGTTCCACATATGAGTGAAATTATATTGTATTTTTCCTTTCCAGGTTGACTGATTTTGCTTAGCATAATCTTCTTTAGCTCCATCTACATTATTGCCAACAGCAAGATTTCATTTGTTTTTTTTCTTGCTGAGTAATATTCTATTGTATTTATAAATTTATATTTATAAATTTGTGTGTGTGTATAAATAATTTTCTTGCTGAGTAATATTCTATTGTATTTATAAATTTATATTTATAAATTTATATATATATATTATTTTCTTTACCCATTCATCACTCAATGGATATTTCAGATCTTTCCAAAATATGGTTATGGTAGATAATTCTGCCATAAACATTGGATTGTATGTTCCCCTTCATATCAGTATTTTCGTATCATTTGAGTAAATGCCTAGTAGTGTCATTACTGGATTGTAGGGTACTTTTATTTTTTAACAGCTTGAGGAAACTCCATAGTCTTTTACAGAGTGGCTGCACAAGTTTACATTCCCACCAACAGTGTAAGAGGGTTCCCCTTTCTCCACATCCTTGCCAGCACTTGTTGTTTCCTTTCTTATTAATGTTAGCCATTCTGACAGGTGTGAAGTGGTATCTCATTGTACTTTTGATTTGTATTTCCTTAATGATGAGTGATTTGGGGCCACTTTTTATATTTCTGTTAGTCATTTTTATATCTTCTTTGGAAAAATGTCTATTTGTGTCTTCTGCCTGTCTTAAAACTAGATTATTTGGGGTTTTCTGGGGTGGTAGGGGTGTTGAGTTTGATAAGTTCTGCATATATTTAGGATACTAACCCTTTATTGCATATGTCATTTGCAAATATCTTCTCCCATTCTGATGGTTGCCTTTTAGTTTGGTTGATTGTTTTCTTTCTTGTGCAGATTTTTATCTTGATGAAGTCACAATAGTTCCTTTTTTCTTTTGTTTCCCTTGCCTCAGGAGACACATCTAGTCAGAAGTGGTTATGGCTGATGTCAAAGAGATCACTGCCTGTGTTCTCCTCTAGGATTTTGATTTGATTCCTATCTCACGCTTAGGTCTTTCATCTGTTTTGAATTTGCATATAGTATGAGAAAGTGGTCTGGCTTTATTTTTTGCATGTTGCTGTCAAGTATTCCTAACACCATTTGTTGAAGACTCTTTTTATTTTTCCATTGGATATTCTTTCCTGCCTTTTCTATGTTTAGTCTACCATATAGTTGTGGTTCATTTCTGAGTTTTCTATTCAGTTTCACTGAAATATGTGTCTGTGCTTGTGCCAGTACCATACTCTCTTGATCACTATAGCTTTGTCATATAGCTTGAAGTCCAGACTTGTGATCCCTCCCACTGCTTTCCTTTACCAATATTGTTTTGGTTATTCAGGGTCTTTTGTAGTACCATGCAAATTTTAGGATTGGTTGTTTTAGATCTGTGAAAAATGCTGGTGGTATTTTGATAAGCATTGCATTAAATGTGTAGATTCCTTTGGTTTGTATAGACATTTTAACGATATCTTTTCTTCCATTTCTTGAGCATGGAAGGGTTTTCCGTTTCTTTGTGTCATCTTCAATTTTTTTCATCATCGTTTTATACTTTTCAGAATTGATGTCTGTTAATTTTTTGGCAAGGGTGCCAAACTGTGTACACACACACACACACACACGTTGGAATACTAGTAATAAAAAGGAAATAATATTTGCCATTCACAGTGATGTGGATTGAGCTATGTAGTATTGCGTGAAATGAAATCAGTCAGTCACAGAAAGACCAATAACATATGATCTCACTCATACGTGGAATTTAAGAATCAAAACAAACAAACATAATGGCAAAAAAGAGCAAAAACAAACTCTTGTAATGAACACTGGGTATTGGATGTAAGAATTGAATTATTAAATTCTCCTCAGCAACTCACTTTCCTCCTCCACTCCCGCACCACTTTTCCCTCCTTCTCCTGGGAAAGAGAAGTGACCACTGCAGGTGAGTAGAGAAGCACTCAGTGCCTCTCAGAGAGGACTGTGCCTGCCCCTTTTGAGCCTCTGAGTATGTCCAGACCAGGAGGTTGGATATCCAACATGGCAAAGAAGTAGGGGAACCCAAATTTCCCTCGTCTGTCAAACACAGCAGTGTTGAGGACAAAGGACTTTGAATTCCAAGATTCTGGGCTGCAGAGTGACAAAGATGTATCCAGGGGCCCAAGGGGACAACCTGATGGGTCATAGGTGTGTGATTGTGAACCGGGAGAGATAAAATTGGCTGCATAGGCATGGATGGGAGGGATCCCCTTCTGCAGAGAAACAAAAGGAAGATAAAGAGAGGCTAGGGAAGTGTAAGACTGTATCTGGATAAGAGAAAAACCACGGACCAGGACAGGTAAAGATCCAATCTCTACCTGCAGGACTTTCTCTGGACTGGGCCAAGTGCTGTGTTCACGTACGTGGGGAGGAGGGGAACCAGCCCCAGACTCAGTAACTAGTTCAGAGACGCAGTCTGCAATGGGAGAAAGAAATACCTTTCATGGAGTGTTGTGGAAGAAAGTATATAACTGTTCAAAGGACAAAGACTACCTGCGCCCACCACCCACAGGCCATATATCAGTGGCATGGAGCAGCACTTCCTCTGAACCAGAGCACACAGAGCTGGACCTTTTAAGACATTGGGGTTTAAACACTAGCCAAACACCAGGGAGTCATGGAAGCTGGCAGACCAGGACAAACCACTTCATTCGTGCCTGCAGCACTGTGAGGACTGCCTGAAAAGAGTGGTTTTGGACACCCGGTCTGAGGAAGAGAGATTTTGGTGTTACCATTTTTCTCCCCATTCCCAAAAATGTGGGGATTCAGGGAATGGACAGTGGGACCACAGTGGAGGCAGGACTTGCCTACACTAAACCACTCTACTCTGCACCTGGTAACTGTGTTATCTACTGGAATGGGATTGACACTGACCAACCAGATAGTCCCTCCTCCAGAACAGCTCTGCCACTGATTCCAAGGCATCCAGTGGTTATGTATTTCCTGATTTAATTCCTGGATAATTCATATATATATATATATATATATATATATATATATATATATATATCTGTGTGTGTGTGTATATGTGTGTATATATATATATATCTATATATCTATATATACATATATATATACGTATATATATATAAGAATTATCCAAGAATTAAAGATATACGTATATCTTTATATAAAGATATAAATCCAAGAATTATATATATACGTATACATATATATAGCCAATATATATATAGCCTATATATATATATATATATATATATATATATTTCTTCCTTCTTTCCTTATTTGTTTCCTCCTCTAGTCTGGTTATTCTGTTTGTTGGTTCTTTTAAGCAGACATATTTAATCTATTCTTTTTATACCTGTTCTATATCTCCTTCCTTATTTTCCTCTCTCTCTCTCTCTCTCTCTCTCTCTCTCTCTCTGGATTAAGCCATACAGTTTCTCTGCATGGTCAATTTTCTTTTATTTTTTTTTCTGCCACCCCTGTCATTTCTCTCTTTGTATGGGATAAGACCTCTTCCATCAACAACGTTCCCACCCATTGTTTTGCTGTAGCTGGTGTGTTTTTTTTTTCTATTTTATTTGCTTGTGTGTTTATTTCCTTTTCCAGGGATACTTCAACAAACAAATCAAAGCACACATGGTAGAGGGTCTAAAACATCACTATGAGTATGGACATAAAGCAACTAGAGCCAAAACGACACAGAGCAAGTAACACACTCCAAAAACCACATCCTGAAGGGCCAGGCCCTGGACAGTGTATGATCCCTGTTTAATATAGTAGTGCTTGCAGGTGCAGGAACAACTTTTAAAACACATATGGAACAGAAAACTAGCCAAAATGTTGAAAATGAAGAATTATCCTCTAAAGAAATTCCAGGAATAAATGACAGCTAAAGAATTGATCAAAACAGATATAAAAAATATAACTGAAGAATAATTTAGAATAAGAGTCATAAGATTAGTCTCTCAGCTTGAAAAAAGCATAGAAGACAGCAGAGAATCTATTTCTGAAAAGATCAAGGAACTAAAAAATAGTCATGATTAATTAAAAATTGCTGTAAATGAGGTGCAAAATAAACTAGAGGTGGTGGCAGTGAGGGTTGAAGAGGCAGAGGGGAGAATAAGTGAAAGAGAAGATAAAATGATGGAAAAAGATGAAACTGAGAAAAATATTAAAAATTTCTGGATCATGAGGGGAGATTTAGAGAATTTAGTGATTCAATGAAACATAATAGTATCTGTATCATAGGAGCTCCACAAGAAGAAAAAGAGAGAGAGAGAAAGGGGCTGAAGGTGCACTTGAACAAATCACAGCTAAGAACATCCCCAATCTGGGGAAGGAAACAGACATTGAAATTCAGGAGGCACAGAGAACTCACTTCAGAAGTAACTTGAGTTGATCTCCATGACATATCATAGTCAAACTGGCAAAATACAAAGATAAAAGAATTCTGAAAGCAGCTAGGAACAAATGGGCCTTAACCTAAAAGGGTAGACACAGAATGTTAGTAGCAGACCTATCTAGTGAAACGTGGCAGGCCAGAAGGGAATAGCAGGAAATATTCAATGTGCTGAATAGGAAAAATATGCAGACAAGGATCCTTTATATAGGAAGGCTGTCATTCAGAATAGAAGGAGAGATAAAGGTATTCCCAGACTAACAAAAATTGAAGGACTTCATCACCACTAAAGCAGCCCTACAAGAGATCCTAAGGAGGATTCTGTGAGGGGAATGTTGTCAAAACCACGAAGGACCAGTGACATCACTACAAGCATGAAACCTGCAGATAAAACAATGATTTTAAATCCATATATTGCAAAAATAGCACTGCATGTAAATGGACTAAATGCTACAATCAAAAGACATAGGTTATCAGAATAGATTAAAAAAAAAACCAATACCCATCTATTTGGTGTCTACAAGAGACCCATTTTAGACCTGAAGATACCTTCAGATTGAAATTGAAGGCATGGAGAACCATTTATCATGCTACTGGAAGTCAAGAGAAAGCTGGAGTAGCCATACTTATATCAGACAAACTAGATTTTAAAGTAAAGGCTGTAACAAGAGATGAAGAAGGGCGTTGTATCATAATTACATGGTCTATCCATTATGAAGAGCTAACAATTATAAATGCTTATGCATCCAATTTGGGAACGCCCAAATATGTAAAACAATCACAAATAGAAGCAGTCTTATGGGTAAGAATGTGGTCACTGCAGGGAACTTTAATACTACACTCACAGCAATGGACAGATCATCTGGACAGAAAATCAATAGGGAAACAATGGCCCTGAATGATATACTGGACCAGATGGAATTGATAGACATATTCAGAACTTTTCATCCTAAAGCAACAGAATAGACTTTTTCTCGAGTGCACATGGAACATTCTCCAACATAGGTCACATACAGTGTCACAAAATAGCTCTCAATAAATATAAAAAAATTGAGATCATACCACGCACACTTCCAGATCACAATGTTTTGAAACTTGAAATCAACCACGGGAAAAATTTTGGAGAATCTCCAAATGTATGGAAGTTAAAGAAAATCCTACTAAAGAATGAATGTGTCAACAGGCAATTAAAGGAAAAAATTAAAAATATATGGAAGCAAGTGAAAATGAAAACATGACAGTCCAAATCCTTTGGGATGCAACAAAGGCAGTCCTTAGAGGAAAATACATTGCAATCCAGGCCTATCTCAAGAAACAAGAAAAATCTCAAATACAAAATCTAACAGCACACCTAAAGGAACTAGAAGCTGAACAACAAGGAAACCCCAAGGCCAGCATAAGAAGGTAAGTAATAAAGATCAGGGCAGAAACAAATAATAGAATAAAAAAAATAGAACAGATCAATGAAACAAAGAGTTGGTTTTATGAAAAAATAAACAAAATTGATAACCCCCTAGCCAGACTTTTCAAAAAGAAAAGAGAAAGGACCCAAATAGATGAAATCACGAATGAAAATGGATTTATAAAAACCAATCCCTCAGAAATACAAGGAATTATCAGAGAATACTATGGAAAATTATATGCCAACAAACTGGAAAATCTGGAAGAAATGGGAAAATTCCTAGACACTCAAACACTACCAAAACTCAAATTGGAAAAAAATAGAAAATTTGATCAGACCCATAACTAGTGAAGAAATTGGCTTCCCTGGGGAATTCTACCAGATATTGAAAGCAGAGTTAATACTATTTTCTCAAACTGTTCCAAAAAATAGAAATGGAAAGATAGCTTCCCGTCTCATTCTATGAAGGCTAACCAGAAAGAGACCCCCCCCAAATGATAATTACAGGACAATACCCCTGATGAACATGGATGCAAAAAATTTCAACAAGATACTAGCACATCAAATTCAACAGCATATAAAATGAATTATTCACCATGATTAAGTGTGATTCATTCCTGGGCTGCAAATCTGGTTCAATATTCATAAATCAATCGATGTGATACATCACATTAATAAAAGAAAGGATAAGAACCATATGATCTTGTCAAAACATGCAGAAAAAGTGACAAAATACAGCATCCTTTCTTGATAAAAACCATCAAGAAAGTAGGGATAGAAGGATAATACCTTGAGATCATAAAAGCCATATATGAAGGACCCAACACTAATATCATCCTCAATGAGGAAAAACTGAGAGCTTTTCCCATGAGATCAAGAGCACACAGGGATTTCCACTCTTACCACATAGTGATGGAAGTGATGGAAGCCTTAGCATCAGCAATCAGCTGATTGTTGTCAGCAATCAGACAACAAAATGAAATAAAAGGCATCCAAATTGTCAAAGAAGTAAAACTTTCACTTTGTGCAGACAACGTGATGCACTACATAGAAAACCTGAAAGATTCCATGAAAAGTCTGCTAGAAATGATACATGAATTCAGCCAAGTTGAAGGGTTCAAAATCCATGTGCAGAAATCAGTTGCATTTCTATACACTAATAATGAAACCACAGAAAGAGAAGTCAACAAATTGATCCCATTTACAATTACACCAAGAAGCATAAAATATCTAGGAATAAACCTAACCAAAGATGTAAAAGATTTGCATGCTGAAAAGTGTAGAAACCTTATGAAGAAAATTGAAAAAGACATAAGGAAATGGAAAAAATGGAAAAAAAAATCATGCTCATGGATTGGAAGAATAAATATTGTTAACATGTCAATATTACCCAAAGCTATCTACACATTCATTGCAATCCCTATCAAAATTGCACCAGTATTCTTCTCAAAGCTAGAACAAGCAATCCTAAAATTTGTATGGAAACACAAAAGACCACAAATAGTCACAGTTATGTTTAAAAAGAAAACCAAAGCAGGAGGCATCACAATCCCAGACTTAAGCCTCTACCACAAAGCTGTAATCATCAAGACAGTATGGTATTGGCACAAAAACAGACACATAGACTGATAAAATAGAATAGAGAACCCAGAATTGGACCCACAAATGTATGGCCAACTAATCTTTGACAAAGCAAGAAAGAATATCCAATGGAAAAAAAGTCCCTTTAAAAAATGGTGCTGGGAGAACTAGACAGCAACATGCAGAAGAATGAAACTGGACCACTTTCTTACACCATACACAAAAATAAACTCAAAATAGATGAAAGACCTAAATGTGAGACAGGAAAGCATCAAAACCCTAGAGGAGAAAGCAGGCAACAACTTCTTTGACCTCAACCTCAGCAATGTTTTGCTTGACACATCTCCAAAGGCAAGGGAATTAAAAGCAAAACTGAACTCTCAGGACCTCATCAAGATAAAAATCTTCTGCACTGCAAAGGAAACAATCAACAAAACTAAATGGCAACTGACAGAATGGGAAAAATTATTTGCAAATGGCATATCGAATAAAGGGTTAGTATCCAAAATCTATAAAGAACTTACCAAACTCCACACCTGAAAACCAGATAATCCAGTGACGAAATGGCCAGAAGACATGAATAGACAGTTTTCCAAAGAAGGCATTCAGATGGCCAACAGACACATGAAAAGATGCTCAACATCACTCATCATCAGGGAAATACAAATCAAAACCACACTGAGATTCACCTCAAAGTGTATCTGTTTGGCTGGTCAGAGTGGCTAAAATAAAAAAAAAATCAGGAAACAACAGATGTTGGTGAGGATGTGGAGAAACAGAAACCTTCTTGCACTGTTGTTAGGAAAGCAAACTGGCACAGCTGCTCTGGAAAACAGTGTGGAGGTTCCTCAAAAAATTACAAATAGAACTACTGTACAACTCAGCAATAGCACTACTAGGAATTTATCCAAAAGATACAGAAGTGCTGATTCATAGGGGCACATGTGCCACAATGTTTATAGCAGCACTTTTAACAATAGCCAAGTTATGTAAAGAGCCTAAATTTCCATAAACCAATGAATGGTTATAGAAGATGTGGTTTATTTATACAATTGAATGTTACTTGGCAATGAGAAAGGATGAAATCATGCCATTTGCAGCAATGCGAATGGAACTGGAAGGTATGCTGAGCGAAATAAGTTTTTCAGAGAAAGACAGGTATCATATGTTTTCACTCATATGTGGATCTTGAGAAACTTAACAGAAAACCATGGGAGAAAGGAAGGGGAAAAAATAGTTACAAAGAGACAGGGAGGGAGACAAGCCATAAGAAACTCTTAAATATAGCAAACAAACTGAAGATTGATGGGGGGTGGGGGACAAGTGAAAACGGGTGATGGGCATTGAGGAGGGCAGTTGTTGGGATGAACACTGGGTGTTTATGTAAGCGATGAACCATGGGAATCTACCCCGAAAACCAAGCACACTTTACACACTGTATGTTTGCCAATTTGCCAATAAATTATATTTACAAAAAGAAATCTTGATTGTTTTCAGTCATTGGAAAATGTTGTGATTAACATTTGCATACAGGTCTTTACATAAACATATGTCATCTAAAGTGTTGAGTTAGTACCTAGAAGTGTGATTGCTTGATCATGTGGTAACTATCCTTACTTTATTGGAAACTGAGAAACTGTCCTTTAAAGTTGCTGTACCATTTTAAATTCCCAGAAGTAATGAATAGAGTTTCTGTTGTCTCCATCCTCATCAGCAACTGGTATTGCCATATTTTTGGGTTTTATTCATATTAGTAGGTGTGGAGTGGTATCTATTTTTTATTTTAATTTTAATTTTCATAATAATAATTGATTTTGGGCATCCTTTCATATGTTTACTTGCCATATGTAATTTTTTGGGGGTGTCTGTTTAGATATTTTTCCCATTTTTAATTGGGTTGTTTGTTTCTTATTTTTGAGTTTTAAGAATTCTTTGTATATTTTGGAAAGAAATACATTAACAGGTGTATATTGTGCAAATATTCACTTCCAATCTGTTTGCATTTTCATTCTGTTAACAGCATCTTTTGCAGACCAGAGGGTTTAAATTTATTAAAGTCCAGCATATCATTTTTTTAATGGGTAATGCTTTGAGTGTTGTATCTAAAAACTCAACTCATCACCAAACCCAAAGTCATGCAGATTTTCTAATGTCTTTTTCTATATATTTTTTAACCCTGGAATTTACATTTATTTGTATAATACATTTTTAGTTAGTTTTTGTGTAAAATGTAGGGTCTGTGGCTAAGTTAAATTTTTATGGATGGATATACACTTGTTTCAGAACTATTTCTTGAAAATAACTATCCTTTCATTATTGAATTGCCCTTTACCTTTACTTACATTCAGTTGGATATATGTATAAGGTTTTGGTAAGTCTATTCTGTTCCATTGGTCTATGCATCTGCTTTCACCATTATTACACTGTTTTGGCTACTATAGCTTTATATTAAGTCTTGATATAAGGTTGTCTAAGATCATTAACTATCTTATACTTTTTCAAAATTATATTGATTATACTAGGGCTTTGGAATTTCAATGTACATCTTAGCAGCAGGTTGTCAACTTCTACAAAACATCTACTGGGGTTTTGACTGATACTGTGTCATATATATTATATATTACATATATATAAAACTATAATTTGATAGTAATGAAAAATAATATTGGCTTTAATTTCCACATATATAAAGAACTTAAAAAAAAACTCAACATCCAAAAAACAAATAATCCATTTAAGAAATAGCCACATGATATGAACAGACATTTTTTTCAACGAAGACAGCCAGATGGCCAACAGACACATGGAAAGATGCTCAACATCACTCAACATCAGGGAAATACAAATCAAAATAACAATGAGATATCACGACCCACCAGTTAGAATGGGTAAAGTAACAACACAGGAAACACCAGATGTTAGCAAGGATGTGAAGCAAGGGGAACCATCTTACATTATTGGTGGGAATGCAAACTGGTGCAGCCTCTCTGGAAAATAGCATGGAGATTCATCAAAAAGTAAAGAAAATATATATAAAATAAAATAAAATAAAATAAAATAAAATAAAATAAAATAGAACTACTCTATGACCCAGCAATTACACTACTAGATATTTACCCAAAGGGTACGAAAATCTAATTCAAAGGAGCACATGCACTCCTTTATAGCAGCATTATCAACAATAGCCTAATTATGGAAAGCACTCAAATGTCCATTGACTGATGAAAAGATAAAGAAGATGTGGTGTACATATACAATGGAATATTACTTAGCCATCAAAAAGAATGGCATCTTGCCATTTTCGGTGACTTGGATGGAGCTAGAGTGTATTATGTCAACAGAAATAATTCAGAGAAAGACAAATACTATATGATTTCACTCATGTGGAACTTAAGAAACAAAACAGATGAACATAGCAGAAGGGGAAAGGAAGAGGAGGAAGGAAACCATAAGAGACTCTTTTTTAAATGTATCTAAAATTTTTTAAATGTTTATTTATTTTTGAGACAGAGAGAGAGCAAGAGTGGGGTAGGGGAAGAGAAAGAGAGAGTCACAAAATTGGAATCAGGCTTCAGGCTCTGAGCTGTCAGCACAGATCCCAACATGGGGCTTGAACTCAAAGCCATGAGATCATGACCTAAGTTGAAGTTGGACACTTAACTGACTGAGCCACCCAGGTGCTTTAAGAGACCCTTAACTATACAGAACAAATTGAGGGTTGATGGAGAGGAGGTGGGTGGGGGATGGGCTAAAAGGATGATGAGTATTAAGGAGGCCACTTGCATTGAGCAGTAGGTGTTATATGTAAGTGACGAATCTCTAAATTCTACTCTGAAGTCGATATTAAACTACATGTTAACTAACAAGAATTAAAGTAAAAATTTGAAAATAAATAAACAAACAAACATACAAATAAATAAATAAATAAATAAAAGGAGCCATGATATTTTCCTGTGCCTACTGTTCTAGGTAAAAATTCTTTATGATATTTTTCTGGAAATCTAAATATTTTTCCAAATCCTAAATCTAACCCTGCTCCCCACAAAAAGTGAGGAAATTAGGAAAACTGCTACAGTATCATAAATATCCTTTAAGAAGTAAAACCTAACAAACAATATAGTATAGTTCAAGGTAATCATTACCACTGATATCACACAGAAAATAAACATTGGATGTACTTTCACTCAGAGAGGAATATTAAGGCTGGCCATTTCTGGGAGGGAACTCTGGTTATGATATAATCATTGTCTTGCTTATGGTCATCATTTCTGTTAAATAGAGAACTTTTATTTACCTCATTGATATTAATTCATCTTTATGTGTACAGCAATCCACAAAATAAAAGCTGTTTTCTCTGAACCCCTCCAAAATCAATCAATCAATCAATCGAATTTCCAATTGTTAACTGCTTGGAAATAAGAATACATACCAATAATACTTTTTTTTTAATGATAAGTAACCCTTTAATAGTGATATAATGGGATTGTTAAAAAAATTATTAATTCAAGACAAGGCAAGGAAAGAGGACAGGAAAGAACAAACTGATGGGAAAATTAAAAAAAAAAATAGCAAGATAGTAGACTTCAGCCAAACCAATTCGATTATTATATTAAGCATAAAAAGTAAAAATACTCAAAAAGCAGAAATTGTCATATTGGATAAAAATGTAAAGCCCCAGTACTTATTTTTCATGTAACTGGAAGTTTTATATCTTTTGACCACTTTCATCCAGTTTCCACACTCTCCATCCCTGCCGCTGGTAAACACACAAATCTGTTCTCCTTTACTATGTTTTTTTCTTTTTATTCCACACTTGAATTATGGCATAAGACATTGGTCTTTGTGGGACTTATTTCACTTAATACAATGTCTTTAAGATCCATCCATTTTGTTATAAGTGGATGCATTTTCTCCTTTTTTGAACTTATGGTAGTCATTTTGTAACATATGTAAATGAATTCTTGATGCTCTATGCCTTAAACTTCTACAGTGTTTCTATGCCAATTATATATTAATAAATTTAGAGAAAAATATGAAACCCAATTATGTGTTGTATGAAAGAACCTAATTTTACATAAAATTATTTAGGTTTATTAAAAAATTAAAGGATAGAAAAATATAATCAAAACGCTAATCAATGTTAAGCTGAAATATCTTACATTAATATCAGATAAAATAGACTTCAGAACATGAAATAAAGAGGGTTTTTTCCATATCAATACAAATATTAAGTTATTAAAAAGCATAACAATCCTGAAAGTGTATGCATCTAAAATATAGCTACAAAATATGGAAGACAAACAAAGCCACAATTATAGCTTGAGTCTTCAGCTTCCATTTTAATAATTGATACAACATTTAGACAATCAATAAGGTTATAGAAGGCTTGAACAACAGTATCAATCAGGTTGATCTAATTTATATTTATGTAACACTCCATTCAATATCAACAAAGTACATGTTATATTTTTCAAATATATTAAAATTGAATACATACCTACTTAAATTATCAAAAACATTTAAACATGTACCACAACAAATCATAAGCATGTTCACCATACACTGTGAAGACCAATTTAAGAGCACAGTTTATAAAATGGTATACTCTCCACCACAAAGTTGTGTATCGCTAAGTTACTCAATCTCTCTGATATATTGGAGACAAAAACAAGTTTTTTAACCTGATTTTTATTAATACTAAAGAAAACAGTGCATGTAAAGGGCTTAGCATTTCTGTAGCTATAAGGTCTTATTATTTTGCAGACATTTAACAAATTAAATTCAAAGCAGAGAAGTAATGCCAGAATAGTGTGGGGTTAAAAACTGCAACTTTTGCATTTTTGTCTCATCATCAAATGAACTGAGCAATAGAGATGCCTTAGCTGATGATGGATTGGTGAATTACTTTTGTGTTAACAATTCAATTAAATTCATAGAATTTGTGTATACAAGATACTGTATAATGAATAGCAACAAAAAGGTAAATGAGTTTAATGAAGGTAGTATTCCATAAGACCTCCTGCAAGTAGTCCATAATATGGGACTCTTTATTGTAATAGTCCTGACATAGTTCCTGAGTGAGTTTTTTATTAAGCCCAAAAAGGACTTCTTAAAAATGACTTAGCCCATCCTGTCAGAATTTTATGTGATTTTAATGCATATCATTATAGACTGTAAAATGTGGAAGGTAAAAATAAAGTTCTGATATTAAGCCCTAGTCTTTCTTCAATAAGAAACTAAGAAGATCACATCAGCTTTTTAGGTAAAGGTAATACCTCTGTTAGGCATCCTATGTTACACTTTTCCCACTCCATCTGGGAAATGCAGATTCTGCCAGGTGGTTCCATGTTTTGCCCTCTGTCCCTGCCTCCTTCCTACTCTTGATAACATGGATATAATACTAGACCAAACTGCCATTTAAACTATAATGTGACCTTGATAATAGAAGCCATGTACTAAGAAATGGAACAAAAAGATTAAAAGAACCTGTGTCTATGATAACTGGAGACACAATATCAGCCCTGGGTACCTAAACCAAAGTTTTGTGCCTTGTATTCTATTGCCATCAACATATAGACACAATTAATTGTCTCATATTTTAAAAAAACTTATTTTTTTAATGTTTATTTTTATTTCTTTTTTCACAGACAGAGAGACAGAGCATGATTGGGGGAGGGGCAGATAGAGAGGGAGACACAGAATCCAAAGCAGGCTCCAGGCTCTGAGCTGTCAGCACAAAGCCCAACGCGGGGCTTGAACTCACAGACTGCGAGATCATGATCTGAGCCGAAGTCAGATGCTCAACCGACTGAGCCACCCAGGCGCCCCTAAAAAAAAAAGTTCTTAAGGAAGAATTTAACTTACAGTTATGAATAAATGAAAAGAGAAAATTCTGGCCTCATACAGAGCTCTTGCTTCTCTCTTATCTCTTCCCTTCTTGTCACAGTTATGTTTTTGACAGAGTTGTCTATACTTATGGACTTATCTTCCTCACCTCCAATTTATGCAACCCAATAAAAAGTATTTTTTAATTATTCGCGCCCTTACAAATTTTTAGAAAGTTTTTATTTTAATTCCAGTTAGTTAACATAGAGTATTATATTAGTTTCAGATGTAAAATATAGTAATTTAATAATTCCATATATCACCCAGTAGTTATCATGACAAGTATGCTCCTTAGACTCCATCGACTAATTAATCTATATCCTCACAACCGTCCCTTCTGGTAACCATCAGTTTGTTCTCTATAATTCAGAGTTTGGCTTTGTTTTCTCTCTCTCTCTCTCTCTCTCTCTCTGTCCCTTTCTATCTCGCTCAGTCCCCCCCCCTTTTTTTTGACAGCCCTTGCAAATCTTAATTTGAAAAAATTAGAGGGTAGGACTGAATTGGCAAACTGAAGTCCTTTAGCTTGGAATATTTACATATATATATATATATATATATATATATATATATATATACACACACACACACACACACACATTTTATATATTTATATTTGTATATATACACATATATATTTTTATATATACATATATGTAAATATTCAAAACTGCTAACAGTTCCAAATATCCATGAAATTTTTAAAAGTTATTCATTTGCAAATATTTGATGAGTATTTATAGGCCTACATATAACTGTATAGGAAGGAGGGGAGTGGGTGTGAAAAGGAGTTACCAGCTGGCTTCCACTTTGGGATAGGCTGCCTGTCTGGCAGGACAGCTTTAGAAATGCTTTCAGAAGTGAACCATCCAGCCCTATTGGTCAAGCTCATTCACCAGAGCATGTGACCTGGACTTGTGGGTTGGGAGTGCAGGCACCTGGTGTGTCCTATGTGGTCAATCCTTGGTGACAACAAGTGTTCCAGAGTCAAGAATCAAGAGACAGGTTGCACAAGTGCGAGGCAGGGCCTTTGGGCCACAGGAAGGACTGGGACAGCCCCTTTGGTGTTTCCCTAAGGTGCCCATGGCTTGGCTCTCTGTCATTTCCAGGGCCACTCTGGTTAGAAATTGAGGCATGCACACAGATGTGGGGAGGCGCATACCCAGTCCAAACATATGGTAACGTCCTTGAGGTCTTTAGATGCAATTCTATTTGGCTTCGTTTGCCCTCTTCTTCTTTCCATGAGAAAAATGTCTGATTATTCCCATATTCATGTCTCAAAGGAACAGCCTCAATTTTTTTATTCCTCTCACTTTGCCTTTAGGAATCAACATGAATATATTTTAGAACAACTCTGTAAGGAAAGCCAAATTTTCAGCATGCTCACAAACCAGGAAATATAACCTCTTACACAGCAAAGTTCACTTTTGTGGGTTTAAATTGTCCCCTGAGCAAATAAAATCCTGTTCCTAGAACCTGTATATATCTTATGACTCGCTTCCTGTTACCAGTCCCTAAATCTTCCCTAAAGGAGTCATTAAAATGGAAGAATGTTAACCAGAAGATGGGTCTCATTCTCCTGTGTCTGGTAGTGTGCATGTTTCTAGTTGGATGAATGGCAGTGGTTCTCACTCACTCCTTCCAGATTCCATTTGACACAAGTCTACAGCTGTGTGCAGCAGAGGCCTGTCCTGATTTCTGAGTTGTTCCTTCAGCAGTGATTCCCTCTTTCTTTTTTTTTTTTAATGTTTATTTATTTTTGAGAGTGAGAGACAGACCGTGAGTGTGGGGAGGGCAGTGAGAGAGGGAGACACATTGTGTGTGTGTGTGTGTGTGTGTGTGTGAGAGAGAGAGAGAGAGAGAGAGAGAGAGAGAGAGAGTATACATGCATATATACCACTTTTTCTTTATCCATTCATCAATTGATGGATGCTTGGGCTGCTTCCATATCTTGATTATTGTAAATAATGATGCTATAAACTTAGGGATGCACAAATCTCCTTAAGTCAGTGTTTCTGTTATTTTATGGGTAAATACCCAGAAGTGCAATTGCTGGATCCTAGGATAGTTCTATTTTTAACATTTTGAGACGCTTACATAACATTAAGAACAGTGGCTGTACAAGTTTGCATTCCCACCAACCCTGCACAAATGTTCTTTTTCTCTACACCCTTGCAAACATCTGTTGTTTCTTGTGTTGTTTTTACCCATTCTGACAGGTGTGAGGTTATACCTTATTGTAGTGTTGATGGGCATTTCCCTGGTGGTAAGTGATGATGAGAGTCTTTTCATGTATCTGTTGGCTATCTGTATGTTTTCTTCTGGGAAATATCTGTTTATATTGTCTTCCCATTTAAAAAAAAATGTTTATTTATTTTTGAGAGAGAGAGAGAGACAGCACATGAGTGGGGGAGGAGCAGAGACAGAGGGGGACAGAGGATCCAAAGCAGGCTCTGTGCTGATAGCAGCCAGCCCGATGCAGGACTCAAACTTATGAACCCTGAGATCATAACCTGAGCTGAAGTCCAGCACTTAACTGACTGATCCACCCAGCTGCCCCTGTTGTCCATTTTTAAATTGGATTTTCATTTTGGGAGAATTTAGTTTTACAAGTTCTTTATATATTTGGATATTAACCCTTTATCACATATGTTTTGTAAATATCTTGTCCCATTCTATAGATTGTATTTTACTTTTGTTGATTTCCTTCACTGTGCAGAAGTTTTTTTTTCTTTGTTTGTTTGCTTGCTTGCTTGTTTTAATTTTAATGAAGTCCCAATAGTTTACTTTTCCTTTTGTTTCCTTTGCCTCAGGAGACATATCTAGAAAAAAGTTCTCACAGCCAATACCAAAGAAATTACTGCCAGTGTTTTCTCCTAGAATTTTCATAGTTTCAAGTCTCACATTTAGGTGTTTGATCTCTTTTGAATTTATATTGGTGTACGGTGTAAGAAAGTGGTCCAGTTTATTTCCTTTGCATGTTGCTATCCAGTTTTCCCGACACCATTTATCAAATAGACTGTCTTTTCTGATTGTATATTCTTTTCTGTTTTGTTGAAGATTAATTGACCACAGAGTTGTTGGTTCATTTCTGGGTTTTCTATTCTTTTCCACTGATGTAGTTTTATCAATTTCATTTATATTTTCAACTAGATCCTGATGGCCTCAATGTGTTCTAATATATTTTTTTAGGTTCTATATCATTTACTTCTGCTCTAATCTTTATTTCCTTTCTTCTGATAGATTTACGGTTTTTTGTTTTGTTTTGTTTTTCATTTTCTTGCTCCATTAGGTATAAGGCTAGGTTGTTTTTTCTGAGTTTTTTCTTGCTTTTGAGGTAAGCCTTTATTGTTATAAACAGCCCTCTTACAATGAAGAAAAAAAGTCATTACAATGAAAATACCTTTACAATGGTAAAAAATGATGCATGTTATGACTTCGATCTTCTTGAATATGTTGAGATTTGTTTTGTGTGCTAATACATGATCTATTCTAGAGAATGGCCCACGTGTGTTTGAAAATAATATGTATTCTACTTTTTTAGGTTGGAATGTTCTGAATATATATATTCTAGTGTGTCAAAGCCATTATTTCCTTTTTGATTTTCTGTTTAAATTGTATGTCCATTGAAATAAATGACATTTTAAAGCCCCATTCTATTGTTGTATTATTATTGATTAGTTATTTTATATTTGTTATTAATTATTTTTATGTATTTAAGTGCCTCTCTGTTGGGTGCATAAATATTTGCAATTATCTTATTTTCTTGTTGGATTGTCCCCTTTATTATTGTATAGTGTCCTTTTTTGGGTCTTGTTAGTCTTTGTTTTAAGGTCTAGTTTGGCTGATATAAGTAATGCTACTCTAGCTTTCTTTTGACATCCATTTGCATGACATGTTTCTCCATCCCCCCACTTTCAATATCCAGGTGTCTTTAAATCTAAAATGAGTCTCTTGTAGGCAGCATATGTTGGGTGTTTTTCTTTTTCTTTTTCTTTTTCTTTTTCTTTTTCTTTTTATTCAATACTTTATTTGCTTTGAGTGAGAGAGAGAGAGTGAGAGAGAGAGTGAGTGCAAGTGGGGGAGGGGCAGAGAGAGAGGAAAAGAAAGAGAATACTGAGCAGGCTTCATGCTATCAGCATGTAGCCTGATGCCAGACTTGATCTCATGAACCATGAGTTCATGACCTGAGCTGAAACCAGGAGTTAAACACTTAACCAACTGAGCCACCCAGGCACCCAGGTACTGTTTTACTAACCATTCTATCACCCTAGGTCTTTTGATTTGAGTATTTAGTCCATTTACATTCCAAGTAATTACTGATAGGGGAGCCTGAGCGGTTGGTCAAGCGGCCATCCCTTGGTTTAGGATCAGGTCATGATTTCACAGTTCGTGAGTTCAAGCCCCACATTGGGCTCAGCACTGACAATGTGGAGCCTGCTTGGGATTCTCTTTCCCTCTCTCTGCCCCTCCCCCACTCATGCTTTCTGTTTCTTTCAAAATAAATAAATATTTTAAAAAGCAATGTAGCGGGGCACCTGGGTGGCTCAGTTGGTTAAGCGTCTGACTTCAGCTCAGGTCATGATCTCACAGTCTGTGAGTTTGAGCCCTGCATCGTGCCCTGTGCTGACAGCTCAGAGCCTGAAGCCTGCTTTGGATTCTGTGTCTCCCTCTCTCTCTGCCCCGCCCCCACTCATGGTCTGTCTCTCTCACTCTCAAAAATGAAAAAATGTTAAAAAATTATTGATAGATTTGTATTTATTGTCATTTCATTATCTGTTTTGTGGTTTGTATCTGAAAATTTTCTGAATCTTTTTTTGTATTTCTTGGTTTCCTGATTCTCATTAGTAATATATTTGGATTTGGATTTCATTCTCTTTATTGTTGCATTTTTATTAGTGTTTTTTGATATATGGTTACCATTAGGTTTACATATACCCTCTTCAGTATATATCTGTCTATATTAAGTTGATGGTAATTTCATTTTGAACCTATTATTTATTCCTCTTTTCCCCACATTTTAGGTATATTTTACATCTTTCTATTTTGTGAGTTCCTTGAGTGATTTTTTTTACATAAATATTAATTTTTACTGCTTTTTGTATTTCATGCCATCATCCTGTGGTCTCTGCTTTCCACTCAGAGTCCTCTTTAACATTTCTTGCAGAGCTAGTTTAATGATCATTATCTCCTTTGGGTTTTGCTTTTCTTGGAAACTATTTATCTGTCCTTATATTCTGAATGATAGCCTTGTTAAATAGAGTATTCTTAGCCACATATTTTTTTTTTCCATTACACACTTTGAATATATCATTTCACTCACTTCTGCTTGCAAAGTTTCTGTTGAAAAATATCCAGCTAGTCTTATGGATTTTCCCCTGTAAGTTACTGTCTTCTTTGGAATTACTACATTTAAGGATTTTTATCCCCCCCCTTTTTGTTTTGCAAATTTCACTACAATATGTGTTCGTGTGTGTCTGTTTTTGTTGATTTAGATGGCATTTCTCTGTGGCTCCTGGATCTGGGTATCTGTTTCCTTCCCCAGATTAGGGAAGTTTTCAGCTACATTTTTTTTTTAAATAAAATTTCTGCTCCCCTTTCTCTCTCTTCTTCATCTAGGAATTTTATTATATGAATATTTTTATATTTGATGGAGTCACTGAGTTCCCTATGTTTATCCTCATATAAAAATATTCTTTTAGCTCTCTTTTCTTTCAGCTTTATTACTTTCCTTTACTCTGTCTTCTAGGTCACTAATTTTGTCCTATGCTTCTTCCATCAAATGTGTTTCTTATTTTGATTATTGATCCCTTTATCTCTGCTATGTTTTTTTTCTGTGCTATGTTATTCCTTTTCTCTGTGTTAAGCATCTCACTCATGTCTTCCTCTCTTTTCTATAATCCAGCAAGTGTCCTTACAATCATTGCTTTAAATTTCTATCAGGCATGTTACTTATATCTGTTTTGTATAAGTCTCTGGCCATGGCCTTGTCCTATTTTTCATTTGGGACAAATTTCTCTGTCTTCTCATTTTGCCTGCCTCTCTGTGTTTAGTTCTCTGTGTTAATAAAGTCAGCTATGTCCTGTACTTTTGAACATAATGAATTTATGAAGAAGAGGTCCTAGAGTGACTTTCAGTGCAGAGTCTCCTATTCACCAGAAACTGGCACTTCAGAAGATCATCCTATGTGTTTTCTTTATGTCCTATCGCTAATGTGTCTTAGTTACTTTTCCTTTTAGTGTAGTCATCTGCATTGACTCTGCCTGTTGTGGGATGTGCTTTATCTCTTTGGTGTCACTGGGACCCAGGCAGGCCAACTTTGTGAGGGCATGTCTGCCAGAAAACTTCAGAGGAAGGTAACAGTGTTAAGAAAACTTGTGCTGAGCCACTAGTCTTATGCCAGATCCTTGGTACCACTGGGGTATCTGGGCCCTGTTAGCTGGCACAGCCTGGGGTTCAAGGTTGGGTGGGTCATGTAATGATGGCTGGGCACAGCTGGGCCCAGAGTATTAAGTGACTGGGAGCATATGATTGAGCACATCCTTGCATCTGGGTGTGTTATGTGGTGGCAGTTGTGTGTCCAGCAGCTGGGTGGGTCATGGGGATGGCTTTAACAAAATTTTCCCTGAACCCAGGCTGAGGCTAGCAGGCTTGGAGTCAGCAAGTCCTCAGGATAACTCTTGGTGTGGAACATAGCTAGAAGGTTGGGAGCAAGTGTCTGTGCAGCTTTGCCTCCCAAAGATGACTCTGTGTTTATTCTGTGGGGTATGGAATGAAAATGGAATCTTACCAGCTCCTTAGATTTGCCCCAACACACTCTGAAATTAGTATGAAAAGATCTGCCTCTTATTTATTCATGGCATTGTGCAAACTGCTATTTTTATATTGCCTCTCCATGCTGGCTGCTGTTGGAGACTCTAGGTCTGGAGTTCGCTCTTGTCCAGCAAGAAAGCAGGATGCAGGATTAGAAATGCAAGAGAGGCTAATGTCCAGGAGGAGACAAGAGTCCCGAATAAAGGTCCTTGCTCTGTTTTTATTAGGAACAGAAAGCTTACAAACATGGTGATGGATGTGCACAAAGAGTCAATGGAATTGTGAACATAAACTCATGGGTGAGAGGGAATGCAGGTTTTGAAGATATGCAATGTTAGTGGTTTGGGTCAATACAAAACAAAATCCTGGTGCCAGGCAGAGGTTGTTTACAGCAGACATGAGGCCACACCTCTGTTTACCTAAACTGGCCTAGGGGACAAGAAAGACAGAGCATGCTACCTCAGGGTCAACAAGACATCTTTCTTTTGCTAATTAGCTCTGCTCTGGGCAACTTTGCCCCCCTGAGGTGAATAGGCCTATTTACCTGTTTACCTAATTTGGTCCTTCCTTTCTGTGAAAGCAGTTTTCTGCTATTATACTAAGTTGGGGGGCATTTCCACCCTGAATACCTAATCTTGTTTACCTCATCTTGGGTGTTTTCATCCTGAGATTACCTATTCCTATACCTTTGTCCTATACTGGGACCTTTGCCCCATTTACCTATACTGGGGGCCTTTGCCCCGTTTACCTATACTTATTTACCTAATCTTGTTTACCCAAACTTGGGTGTGTACATCTTATGGCTTTCTAATTCTTTATACCTTGTTAACCCCTTGGTGGAAGCTCAGGGAATTACTAAGCTTATTCCCCACAAGCTGCTATCTCTCAAAGGGGGCAACTCAGCTGTCACTCACTCTCTGGGTTTATCCAGTTTTGAGTTAGCTAATTTTTAAAGGTACACACATTTTCTGCAGTCTCCCACAGCCTTGTTAAGACCAGTGAGCACATGCTATCCCTACACTTTTCACCTGTTTTGATAAAGCTGGTGGGCATACTCAGACCACACAGGGGAATTTCCTTGATCATCTGTCTGTATTGGTCAAGAATCTTGCATTCCTGATTCCCACAGGACTATAATAATCAGAAACACAATTCTTGGCAGGCTACCATGTCCAAGGCATTGCACAGACACAGGACTATAACACATCACTACATTGGCTAGGGGATGCTTTATTTTTGCTCTCCTTAGGCTTTGCCAAAACTTGCTGGTACTTCCCAGGGGGTGTATACCCTAGTCTGGAGCTTCAATTTTTACATCTATTGCCAAGGGATAAACCTTCAGGTGGCCTGGCCTGGAGGTTAGCAGGTTATATGGCTGTAGTCCCATGTGACTGTATATTTTTACATAATTTAAAAGCTGCAACCTGAGAGTAAGACTTCTAATAAGCCTGAAACTAGGAGCTGGCTGAGATCCCATCTTTCACAAGACTGATAAGTCTTGGCACACCCACAAATTTTAGGACATATCAAGAATAAATCAGACTGATTACACAATCACAAAAGCTCAAGAGACAAGCAAGAGCTAGGGAAAGGTTGAATGACAAGTGTCATCACCTACACAAGGCCAAACCTTCAAGGTTGGGAAAGTCATCATTTTGCCTAATATGTGGAAAGAAACATACAGAGAAGAGAAAACTGAAGAAACTGAGTAATAGCTTTCAAACTAAAAAAGCAAATTAAACTTTAGAAAAATAAAATCTTAATAAAATAATAGTTTACCTGATTTCAAGTTATTGGTCACAAAGATGCTTATATAACTTGGGGGAAGAATGGATGAACACACTGAAAACTTCAACAAAAAGAGAAAATACAGTAAACTACTATGCTGAATTCACAGAGCTGAAGAATGTAATAAGTGAACTAAAATACACTAGAGAAGTTAAATAGCAGACTAGGTAATGTAGAGGGAAAGATTAGTGAACTAGGAACAGGCCAGTGTTACTCACCAATACGGAACAACAACAACAACAACAACAACAGCAACAACAACACAAGAATTCTAAAAAAATGAAGATAACTTAAAGGACTAATGGGATAATATCAGGTGGAAAAAACATTTTCATCTTAGGGGTCCCAGAGGAGAAGAGTTACAGAAAATGCCAGAAAATTTACTTAAAGAAATGAAGGGTAAAAAATATTTGTAATATGAGAAGGAAACAGTTTCCTGGAAGCACAGACAGTTCTCCATAAGATAAAATCAAAGATATCTATGCTAAGATGTGTAATAATAAAATGTCAAAAGTTAAAGAGAGAATCTCAATAGCATCAAAAGAAAAACAACTTGCTACTCTAAGAAAACCCTCAAAAGACTATCAGCAGATAGTTTGCATGCTGGAAGGGAAAGAGTAATACGATATATTCAAAATGCTGAAAAGAAAATAAAAGCAAAAACAAAAACTTCCAATCAAGAATAGTCATTTATAATTAAAAGATAGGTAAAGTGTTCCAGAAAATCAAAAGGTAAGGAGTGTATTACCACTAAACGGGACTTACAATAAATGTTAAAGTTACTTCTTTAAGCTTAAAAGAAAGAACACTAATTAGTAACAAGAAAATATGCAGAAGAATAAAAAAAGAAAAATACTTTGAGTAAAATAAAAATGGAATACAACATATCAAATTCTATAAGATGCAATAAAAACACTTCTAAGAAGGAAGTTCATAACAACATAAGCCTACTTCAATAACCAAGAACACTTTCAAATAATAAATCTAGCTTTACACCTAAAGAAAAAGAACAAATGCAGCCAAAGTTAGTAGAAGGAAGGAAATATCAAAGATCAGAAATAAATGAATTACAGTTTCAAAAGACAATAGAAAAGATAAATGAAACTGAAACCTGGTTCTTTAAAAAAAAATGGACAAACTTGTAGCTAGACTAACCAAGAAAAAATACAGAGGGCTCAAATAAGGAAAATCAGAAATGAAAGAGAAGCTACAATTGACACTTTTAAAACACCAAATATTATAAAGACTACTATGAACAATTATATATGAACAAATTAGAAACACAAGAAATGGACACATACCTAGAAAATAAAATCTTCCAAGACTAAACCATGAAGAAATAATAAATCTGAGTGGACTGATTACTACAAAAAAATTGAATCAGTAATCAAAATTCTCCCCCATAAAAAGCTTAGGACCAGATGGCTTTACTGGTAAATTCAACCAAACATGCAATGAAGATGTAATACCTAACCTCCTCAAACTCTTCCAAAATGTTGAAGAGTAAGGATCCTTTCTGAATGCATTTTATGTAGCTGACATTACCTGATAACTAAACCAGATAATAATACCACAAAAACAAAGAATATTCTAGGGCAATATCCCTGATAAGCATAGATTAAAATCCTTATCAAAATATTACCAAACCAATTTAACAATACATTAAAAGTATCATACATCATGATCTAATGAGATTAATTCCAAGGATACAAGGCTGGTTCAACATTAACAAGTCAATCAAACAATACACCACATTAACAAAATGTGGAGTAAAAATCATATTATAACTTTAATATATGCAGAAAAAAAAAACTTGACAAAATTCAACATCTATTCATGATAAAAACTCAAAAATTATTTGAGAAGGAACATACTTGATCAATATAAAAGCCATTTTAGAAAAGACCACAACCATTATTATTCTCAAATGTGAAAACCTGAAATCTTTTCATCTAAGGTCAGGAGAAAGAACCCAATCTCACCAATTTTATTAAACATAGTTTTGGAATTACCAGCCAGAAGAGTTAGGTAAGAAAAAAAAAGTAAAAGACATCCAAATTTTAAGAGAAAGTAGAACTTTTTACTATTTATGGACAATATAATTTTATATAGAGAAAATCCTGAAGACTCCCTCAAAAATCTTGTTAGAACTAATAAACAGATTTAATAAAGTTTCAGAATACAAAACCAATATGCAAAAAATCTGTTGCTTTTTAAAAAAATTTTTAGTGTTTATTTATTTTTGAGAGGGAGACAGAGCATGAGAAGGGGAGGAACAGAGAGAAAGTGAGACACAGAATCCAAAGCAGGCTCCAGGCTCCCAGATGTCAGCACAGAGCCCAATGCAGGGCCTGAACTCACAAACTACAAGATCATGACCCAAGCCGAAGTCGGACACTCAACCAACTGAGCCACCCAGGCACCCCAAAAATCTGTTTCATTTCTAAACACTAAGAAAAAACTATCAGAAAGAGAAATGAAGAAAACCATCCCATTTATAATTGCACCAAAAAGAATAAAATACATAGGAATAAATTTAACCAAGAAGACAAAAGACCTGTACTCTAAAATCTATAAGACATTAATAAGTTAATGACAAAACAAATAAATGGAAAGATATTCTATTTTCATTGACTAGAAGAATTAATATTGTTAAAAAGTCCATTCTACACAAAGCAATCTGTAGTTTCAAAGCAATCTCTACAAAAATATCAACGATATTTTTCACAGAATTAGAACCAAAAATCTTAAAATTTGTATGGGAACACCAATAACCCAAAATATCCAGAGAAATCATGAAAAAAAAAAAAAAACTGGAGTTATAATGTTTCCTGATTTCAAACTATAATACAAAGTTATAGTGATCAAAACAATATGATACTGACATAGAAACAAACTCATAGATCAATGGAATATAATAGAAAGTCTAGAAGTAAACCCATGCATATATGGTCAATTAATCTATGACAAACAGGCAAGAATATACAAGGAGAAAAAGAAAGTCTTTTTAATAAATGTTGTTGCACTAACTGGACAGCTACATTAAAAAGAATGGAAGTGGACCACTACCTTACACATTATACAGAAAAAAATTCAGAATGAATTAAATACTGAAATATAATACCTGAAACCATAACACTTCTAGAAGAAAATATAGACAGTAAACCCTTTGACATTGTTCTTAGCAATAGTTTTTGGACCACTCTCCTCAGTTTAAAGACAGTAAAAACTAAAATAAACAAAAGGGGTCTCATCAGACTAAAAAGGTTTATATAATGAAGGATACCACCAAGAAAACAAAAAGCACCTCACTGAATGCTATATTTGTAAATCATACATTCAATAAGGTGTTAAATACAAGTATATAAAGGCCTTATACAACTTAATTTCAAAAAACAAGAAACTTAATTAAAGAATGGACAGAGGACTTCAATAATAGTTTTCCAAAGAAGACATATGGATAATGGACAGACACATGAAAAGATGTTCAATATCACTAATCACCAGGGAAATAAAAATCAAAACTGATATCCCCTTACAATTATCAAAATGGATATTAACAAAAATATAAAAAATAACAAGTGTTGGTGAGGTTGTGCATTTCTTGAGATCATGAAAGCCATATAGGAACGATCCAATGGGGAGAATCTGAGAGCTTTCTGAATAAGGTCAGGAAAAAGACAGGGATGTCCACTCTCACCACTGTCATTCAACATAGTATTGGAAGTTTTAGCCTCTGCAATCGGGCAATACAAAGGAATAAAAGGCATCCAAATCGTCCAGGAGGAGGTGAAACTTTCACACTTTGCGCATGACATGATACTCTATATGGAAAACCTGAAAGATTCCACCAAAAAATGCTAGAACTGATTCGTGAATTCAGCAAAGTTACAGGATATAAAATCAATGCACAGATATCTGTTGCATTCTTATTCACCAACACTGAAGCAACAGAAAGAGAAATCAAGGAATAGATCCCATTTACATTTGCACAAAAAAACCCCATAAAATACCTAGGAATAAATCTAACCAAAGAGGTGAAAAATCTATATACTGAAAATTATAAAAATCTTATGAAAGAAATTGAAGACACAAAAAAATGGAAAAAGATTCAATGCTCCTGGATAGGAAGAACAAATATTGTTAAAATGTCAACACTACCCAAATCAATCTCCATATTCAATGTAATCCCTATCATAATAACTCCAACATTCTTCACAGAGCTAGAACAAAGAGTACTAAAATTTGTATGGAGTCAGAAAAGACCCCGAATAGTCAAAGCAATCTCGAAAAAGAAAACCAAAGCAGGAGGCATCATAATCCTGGATACAAAGCTGTAACCATCAAGACAGTATGGTACTCGCACAGAAACAGACAGTCAGATCAATGGAACAGAATAGCGAACCCAGAAATGGCCCCAAAGACATATGGCCAACCAGCCTTTAACAAACCAGGAAAGAATAGTCAATGGAATAAAGACCATCTTTTCAGATAGTGGTGCTGGGAAAACTGGACAGAATCATGCAGAAGAATGAACCTGTACCACTTTCTTACACCATACACTAAAATAAACTCTAAATGGATGAGATACTTAAATGTGAGACAGGAAGCCATCAAAATCCTCGAGGAGAAAGCGGGAAAAAACCATTATGATCTTGCCCACAGCAACTTCTTACTCAACAGATCTCCTGAGGCAAGGGAAACAAAAGCAAAAAGGAACTAATGGGACCTCATTAAAATAAAAACTTCTGCACAGCAAAGGAAACAATCAGCAAAACTGAAAGGCAACCAACGGAATTGGAGAAGATATTTGCAAATGACGTATCAGAAAAGGGTTAGTACCCAAAATCTATAAATAATTTATCAAACTCAACACCCGAAAAACAAATAATCCAGTGAAGAAATGGGCAAAATACATGAATAGACACTTCTCCAAAGAAGACATCCAGATGGCCAACCGACACATGAAAAAATACTCAACATCACTCATCATCAGGGAAATACAAATCAAAACCACAATGAGACACCTCCTTACACCTGTCAGAATGTCTTACATTAACAACTCAAGCAAAAAGAGATGTTGGCAAAGATATGGAGAAAGAGGATCTCTTTTGCATTTTTGGTGGGAATGCAAGCTGGTGCAGCCACTCTGGAAAACAGTATGGAGGTTCCTCAAAATATTAAAAATAGAACTTCCCTACATCCCAGCAATTGCACTACTAGGTATTTATCCAAGGTATACAGGTGTGTTGTTTTGAAAGGACATATGCACCCCAATGTTTATAGCAGCACTTTCAACAATAGCCAAAGTATGGAAAGAGCCCAAATGTCCATTGATAGATGAATGGATACAGAAGATGTGACATATATATATATATATATATATATATATATATATATATATATACACATGTATATACATATACATACACATGTATATACATGTATATACATGTATATATATATATATGCATATATATATATATGTATATATATATATGTATATCCACAATGGATATTACTCAGGAATCAAAAAGAATGGAATCTTACTATTTGCAACTACATGGATGGAACTGGAGGGTATTGCGATAACTGAAATTAGTCAGAGAAAGACAAATATCATATGACTTCACTCATATGAGGACTAAGCACAGAACAAATGAACATAAGAGAAGGGAAACAAAATTAATATAAAAACAGTGAATGGGAAAAACGTAAGAGACTCTTAAATATGGAGAACCAAACAGAGGCTTACTGGACGGGTTGTAGGAGGACGGATGGGCTAAATGGGTGAGGGGCATTAAGGAATCTACTCCTGAAATCATTGTTGCACTATATGCTAACTAATTTGTATGTACATTTAAAAAATATATAAAGGGACAGGATAGGAAGATGGCGGCATAGGAGGACGCGGGGCTCACTGCGTGTCCTGCTGATCATTTAGATTCCACCTACACTTGCCTAAATAACCCAGAAAACCGCCAGAGGATTAGCAGAACGGAGTCTCCTGAGCCAAGCGCAGACGAGAGGACCATGGAAGAGGGGAGGAAGGGCAGCGAGGCAGTGCACCCTCCACGGACTGGCGGGAGGGAGCCGGGGCTGAGGGGCGGCCTGTGGCCAAGCAGAGCCCCCGAGTCTGGTTTGCAAAAGCGGAGGGGCCAGACGGAGTGTGTTCTGACAGCAAGCATGACTTAGCATCTCGGAGGTCATAAGTGAACAGCTCTGCTCAGAAAATGGGAAGGCTGGAGGACAAAGGGAGGGAGAGTTGCTGAGCCCTGGGAGGACAGAGCTGTTTGGCAGGGAACAAAGGTGCTCACCAGCGCCATCTCCCTCGCCCACCCCCCAGCCAAAATCTCAAAGGGAACCAGTTCCTGCCAGGGAACTTGCTTGCTCCGCACAAATACCCAACCCTGTGCTTCTGTGGAGCCACCCCTCTGCAGCGGGTCTGACTCCCTCCCACTGCCACAGGGTCCCTCCTGAAGTGGATCACCTAAGGAGAAGCGAGCAAAGCCTGTGCCTCCTGCCCCCGTGCACCTTGCCTACCCAACCCAGCTAATACCCCAGATCCCCAGCACCACAATCCTGGCAGTGTGCAAGTAGCCCAGAATGGCCACACCACCCCACAGTGAATCCCACCCCTAAGAGAGGGGAAGAGAAGGCACACACCAGTATGACTGTGGCCCCAGCGGTGGGCTGGGGGCAGACATCAGGTCTGACTGCGGCTCCGCCCACCAACTCCAGTTATACACCACAGCACAGGGGAAGTGCCCTGCAGGTCCTCACCACTCCAGGGACTATCCAAAATGACCAAATGGAAGAATTCCCCTCAGAAGAATCTCCAGGAAATAACAACAGCTAATGAACTGATCAAAAAGGATTTAAATAATATAACAGAAAGTGAATTTAGAATAATAGTCATAAAATTAATCGCTGGGCTTCAAAACAGTATAGAGGACAGCAGAGAATCTCTTGCTATAGAAATCAAGGGACTAAGGAACAGTCAGGAGGAGCTGAAAAACGCTTTAAACGAAATGCAAAACAAAATGGAAACAATGACGGCTCAGATTGAAGAGGCAGAGGAGAGAATAGGTGAACTAGAAGATAAAGTTATGGAAAAAGAGGAAGCTGAGAAAAAGAGAGATAAAAAAATCCAGGAGTATGAGGGGGAAATTAGAGAACTAAGTGATACACTAAAAAAAAAATGATATACGCATAATTGGTATCCCAGAGGAGGAAGAGAGAGGGAAATGTGCTGAAGGGGTACCTGAAGAAATAATAGCTGAGAACTTCCTTGAACTGGGGAAAGAAAACGGCATTGAAATCCAAGAGGCACAGAGAACCCCCTTCAGACGTAACTTGAATCGATCTTCTGCACGACATATCATAGTGAAACTGGCAAAATACAAGGATAAAGAGAGAATTCTGAAAGCAGCAAGGGATAAACGTGCCCTAACATATAAAGGGAGACTGATAAGACTCGTGACGGATCTCTCTACTGAAACTTGGCAGACCAGAAAGGAATGGCAGGAAATCTTCAATGTGATGAACAGAAAAAAATATGCAGCCGAGAATCCTTTATCCAGCAAGTCTGTCATTTAGAATAGAAGGAGAGATAAAGTTCTTCCCAAACAAACAAAAACTGAAGGAATTTGTCACTACTAAACCAGCCCTACAAGAGATCCTAAGGGGGATCCTGTGAGACAAAGTACCAGAGACATCACTACAAGCATGAGTCATACAGACATCACAATGACTCTAAACCCATATTTTTCTGTAATAACACTGAAAGTAAATAGATTAAATGCGTCAACCAAAAGACATAGGGTATCAGAATGGATAAAAAAAACAAGTCCCATCTATTTGCTGTCTACAAGAGACTCATTTTAGGCCTGAGGACACCTTCAGATTGAGAGTGAGGGGATGGAGAACTATTTATCATGCTACTGGAAGCCAAAAGAAAGCTGGAGTAGCCATACTTATATCAGACAAACAAGACTTTAAATTAAAGGCTGTAACAAGAGATGAAGAAGGGCATTATATAATAATTACAAGGTCTATCTACCAGGAAGAGCTAACAATTATAAATGTCTATGCACCGAATACCGGAGCCCCCAAATATATAAAACAATTACTCATAAACATAAGCAACATTATTGATAAGAATGTGGTAATTGCAGGGGACTTTAACACTCCACTTACAGAAATGGATAGATCATCTAGACACACGCTCAATAAAGAAACAAGGGCCCTGAATGACTCATTGGGAATAACTGAAACCTTTTACTCTATGATCAGAAACAAGACAGGGAAGTCCTCTCTCATCACTCTTATTTAAAATAATACTGGAAGTTTTAGCTACAGCAATCAGACAATAGAAGAGAAATAAAAGGCATCAAAATCAGGAAGGAAAAGAAGTCAAATTTTCACTATTTTTACATGACATGACACTGTATGTGGAAAACCCAAAGTGCTATACACACACACACACACACACACACACACACACACACACACACAAACACACACACATGCCCATGCTCACAAAACTGCTGGAGCTGATAAATGAAATTATTAAAGTCACAGGATACAAAATCAATGTACAGAAACTGTTGCATTTCTATACACTGATAATAAAGCATCAGAAAAAGTAATAAAGAAATCAATCCCATTTACAATTGCTCCAAGAACTATACACTTCTGAATAAACCTAACAAAGGAGGTGAAAGACGTGTACTCTGAAAATGATAAAATACTGATGAAAGTAATTGAAGATGGCATAAAGAAATAGAAACACATCCCATGACCATGGAATATAAGAACATATTGTCATAATATCTATACTACCCAAAGCAATATACACATTTAATGCAATCCATATCAAAATACCACCAGCATTTTTCACAGAATTAGAACAAAAAATCCTGAAATTTGTACTGAACCATAAAAGGCTCCAAATATCCAAAGCAACCTTGAAAAAGAAAATCAAATATGGAGTCATCACAACTTCAAATTTCAAGTTATATTATAAAGCTGTAGTGATTGGGGAGCCTAGGTAGCTTAGTGGGTTAAGTGTCTGACTTCTGCTCAGGTCATGATCTCAAGGCTCCTGTGTTTGAGCCCCACGTTGGGCTCTGTGCTGACAGCTTGGAGCCTGGAGTCTGCTTCAGATTCTATGTCTCCCTCTCTCTCTATCCCTCCCCTGCTCACATCATTTCTCTCTCTGTCTCTCCAAAATAAATAAACATGAAAAATAAATAAATAAAAAGCAGTAGTGATCAAGACAGTATGGTACTGGCACAAAAGTACACACAAAGACCAGTTGAATAGAATAAAAAAAAAAAACAGAGATAAACCTGCAGCTAAATGGTCAATTAATCTTCAACACAGCAGGAAAGAATATCCAATTAGGAGAAGCGCAGTTTGTTCAACAAATGTTGGTGGGAAAACTGGACAGTAACATGCAAAAGAAAGAAAGTGGACCAATTTCCTACAACAGTCACACACACAAAAAATTCAAATTAGATCAAATAACTAAGTGTGACACTTGAAACCATAAAACTCATAGAAGAGAACACAGGCAGGTATTTCTTTGACATTAGTCATAGCAACATCTTTCTAGATGTCTCCTGAGACAAGGGGTAAAAAAGCAAAAATAAACTATTGGGACTTAACAAAATAAAAATATACTGCACAGCAAAGGAAACAATCAACAAAACTAAAAGGAAACCTTTGCAATGGAAGAAGATATTTACAAATGACATATCTGATAAAAAGTGTCCAAAATATATGAAGAACTTATAGCACTCAACAACCCCCCCCCCAAAAGAAAAAAAATAACCCAGTTAAAAAATGAGCAGAGGACAAAAAGAGACATTTTTCCAATGAAATAATCTACGTGACCAACAGACATATAAAAAGACATTCAACATTATTGATCATCAGGGACATACAAGTCAAAACTACAATGAGATATTGCCTCAAATCAGTCAGAATGGCTAAAATTAACAACACAGGGAACAACAAGTGTTGGTGAAGATGTGGAGAAAGGGAAACACTCTTGCACCGGTGATGGGAATGCAAACTGGTGCTGCCACTCTGGAAAACAGTATGGAGATTCCTCAGAAAGTTAAAAATAGAACTGCATTTTGATCCAGCAATTGCAGTGCTATGTATTTAAACCAAAGAATGAAAAAACACTAATTCAAAGAAATATATGCACCCTATGTTTATAGAAGTATTATCTACAATAGCGAAATTATGGAAATAGCCCAAGTGTCCATCAACTAATGAATGGGTAAAGAAGTTGTTGTCCTTATTTACAATGGAATATTACTCAGCCATCAAAAAGAATGCAAAGACATGGATGGAGGTTGATAGTATTATGCTAACAGAAGTAAGTCAGTCAGAGAAAGATAAGTACCGTATGATTTCACTTATATGTGGAATGTAAGAAACAAAACAAATGAACAAAGAGGGAAAGAAGAAAGAGAGGGAAAGGCAAACCAAGGAAGAGACTTTTTTTTAACTTTTGAGAGGCATTTTTAATACTTTGTTTTTAATGAGTCATGTTACATTTTTTGATTCATAAATTAGGGTGTATCTGACAATATTTTATTTTGCTTAAAATAAAAAAAGAGGTAAAAAGCACTAATGAGGGCTGTGTTATTAATCATCTAAAACTATGGGCTATTAACTACAGAGAACAAACTGATGGTATCCAGAATTGAGGTGCATGAGGGGCTGGGTTAAATAGGTGATAGGGATCAATGAGTGAACTTGATGTTACAAACACCTGTTGTGGTATGGAAGTGTTGAATTACTATGTTGTACACCGGAAACTAATATTATACTGCATGCTAACTGTAATTTAAATAAAAAATTAAAAAAAAACACAAAAACAAAAACAAAGATTAGGCAAAAGTTCTGAAGAGACTTTATTTTTTCAAGAAGAATATATACAAATGGCTAACAGGTACATGAAAAAATGTTCAACCTTACTAGTCTTTAAATAAAGGGAAATCCAAATGATAGTAAAGTATCACCTCACAGTTATATAAATTGCTATCATCAAAAAAAGAGGATAAAAAATACTGTCAAGAATGTGGAGAAAATGGAATCCTTTGTGCACTGTTGGTAGCACTGTATATTGCTACCAGTATATTAACCAGTATAGAAAACAGTATGGAGACGCCTCAAAAAAATTAAAAATATAATTAACCTATGTTTCATCAATTCAACTTCTGGAAATATACCCAAAGGAAATGAAAATGATCTGCCCCCCCCCCCCGTGTTCATAGCCATATATTTTATAAGCATGAAAACGTATCTACTAATGGTTAAATGGATAAAGAAGATGCAGTGTGTGTGTGTGTGTGTATGTGTATGTGTGTCTCTGTGTGTGTGTGTGTGTGTGTACATACGCACACAATTAAATATTATTCAGTGATTTAAAAAAAACAAGAAAATCCTACCATTTGTGACAATGTGATTATACCATAAAATCATTATACTAAGTAAAATAAGACAGAGTAAGAAAAATACTATATTCACTTAAATGTGGATTTTAAGAAACAAATGAACAAAAAACCCCACAAAGCTCATAGGAAAAAATATTGAATTTGTGGTTACCAGATTCAGAGGATGGGGGGAGATAAATTGGAGAAAGGTAGTCAGAGAGCATAAACTTCCAAGTATAAGATAAATTAAGCACTGGGGATACAATGTTCTACATAAATGTAGTTAATGCTGCTCTATGATATACAGGAAAGTTGTTAGGGTAGTAGATTCTGAAAGTTCTCATTACAAAAATATTTTTTCTTTTCATATTATTTTTATTATATCTGTTATGAGATGATGGGTGTTAACTAAACCTATTGTGGTAATCACTTTATTTTATTTTTTTAAATGTTTATTTTGGTAGAGAGAGAGAGAGAGGCAAAAATAGAGGGAAAGAATCCCAAGAAGGCTCTACACTGTCAGCACTGTCAGTGCCTGGGTGGCTCAGCCGGTTGAGCAACTGACTTCGGTTGGGGTCATGATCTCACAGCTCGTGAGTTCCAGCCCCATGTCTGGCTCTGTGCTGACAGCTCAGAGCCTGGAGCCTGCTTTGGATTCTGTGTCTCCCTCTCTCTCTGCCCCTAACCAACTCGCATTCTATCTCTGTCTCTGTCGCTCTCAAAAGTAAAAAAAAAAAAAAAAAAAAAAAAAAACATTAAAAAAAATAAATGATCTTGAGTAAATTAGAAACAAAATAAATACTGTCAGAGTAAGGCATGCCTTTGACTTTTAAGTACTCCAGTATTGTATTAATTTGGCTTTCTTTGTACTTGTTAAACTTTCCACACTTCTATACATTTGGCAATAATCCCAAATGCTTAAAAAGGAGATAAATTCCAGGGAGCATGGGTGGCTCAGTTGGTTGAGATTAGAACTCTTGATTTCAGCCCAGGTCATCTCAGGGTTCCTGGATTTAAGTCCCTCATCAATCATTGAGCTTGCTGGAGATTATTTTCCTTCCTCTCTCTCTGCCCCTCCCCCACTTGCTTTCTTGCTCTCTCTCTCTCAAAATAAATATTTTCTTTTTTTATTTATTATGAAATGTATTGTCAAAGAGGTTTCCATACAACACAGTGCTCATCCCAACAGGTGCCCTCCTCAATATGCATCACCCACCCTCCCCTCCCTCCCACTCCCCATCAACCCTCAGTTTGTTCTCAGTTTTTAATAGTCTCTTATGCTTTGGCTCCCTCCCTCTGTAACCATTTTTTTTTCCTTCCCCTCACCCATGGTCTTCTGTTAAGTTTCTCAGCATCCACATAGGAGTGAAAACATATGGAATCTGTCCTTCTCTGTATGACTTATTTCACTTAGCATAACACTCTCCAGTTCCATCCACGTTGCTACAAAAGGTGATATTTCATTCTTTCTCATTGCCATGTAGTATTCCATTGTGTATATAAACCACAATTTATCCATTCGTCAGTTGATGGACATTTAGGCTCTTTCCATAATTTGGCTATTGTTGAGAGTGCTGCTATAAACATTGGGGTACAAGTGCCCCTATGCATCAGTACTCCTGTATCCCTTGGATAAATTCCTAGCAGTGCTATTGCTGGGTCATAGGGTAGGTCTATTTTTAAATTTTTTGAGGAAGCTCCACACTGTTTTCCAGAGTGGCTGCACCAGTTTGCATTCCCATCAACAGTGCAAGAGGGTTCCTGTTTCTCCACATCCTTGCCAGCATCTATAGTCTCCTGATTTGTTCATTTTGGCCACTCTGACTAGCCTGAGGTGATATCTGAGTGTGGTTTTGATTTGTAATTCCCTGATGAGGAGCGACGTTGAGCACCTTTTCATGTGCCTGTTGGCCATCTGGATGTCTTCTTGAGAGAAGTGTCTATTCACTTTTTCTGCCCATTTCTTCACTGGATTATTTGTTGTTTGGGTGTGGAGTTTGGCGAGCACTTTATAGATTTTGGATACTAGCCCTTTGTCCGATATGTCATTTGCAAATATCTTTTCCCATTCCGTTGGTTGCCTTTTAGTTTTGTTGGTTGTTTCCTTTGCTGTGCAGAAGCTTTTTATCTTCATAAGGTCCCAGTAATTCACTTTTGCTTTTAATTCCCTTGCCTTTGGGGATGTGTCAAGTAACAAACTGCTGCGACTGAGGTCAGAGAGGTTTTTTTCCAGCTTTCTCCTCTAGGGTTTTGATGGTTTCCTGTCTCACATTCAGGTCCTTTATCCATTTTGAGTTTGTTTTTGTGAATGGTGTAAGAAAGTGGTCTAGTTTCAACCTTCTGCATGTTGCTGTCCAGTTCTCCCAGCACCATTTGTTAAAGAGACTGTCTTTTTTCCATTGGATGTTCTTTCCTGCTTTGTCAAAGATGAGTTGGCCATACGTTTGTGGGTCTAGCTCTGGGGATTCTATTCTATTCCATTGGCCTATGTGTCTGTTTTTGTGCCAATACCATGCTGTCTTGATGATGACAGCTTTGTAGTAGAGGCTAAAGTCTGGGATTGTGATGCCTCCTGCTTTGGTCTTCTTCTTCAAAATTACTTTGGCTATTCGGGGCCTTTTGTGGTTCCATACAAATTTTAGGATTGCTGGTTCTAGTTTCGAGAAGAATGCTGGTGCAATTTTGATTGGGATTGCATTGAATGTGTAGATAGCTTTGGGTAGTATTGACATTTTGACAATATTTATTCTTCCAATCCATGAGCAGGGAATGTCTTTCCAATTCTTTATATCTTCTTCAAATTCCTTCATAAGCTTTCTATAGTTTTCAGCATACAGATCTTTTACATCTTTGGTCAGGTTTATTCCTAGGTATTTTATGCTTCTTGGTGCAATTGTGAATGGGATCAGTTTCTTTATTTGTCTTTCTGTTGCTTCATTGATAGTGTTTAAGAATGCAATTGATTTCTGTACATTGATTTTGTATCCTGCGACCTTGCTGAATTCATGGATCAGTTCTAGCAGACTTTTGGTGGAGTCTGTCGGATTTTCCATGTATAATATCATGTCATCTGCAAAAAGTGAAAGCTTAACTTCATCTTTAACAATTTGGATGCCTTTGATTTACTTTTGTTGTCTGATTGCTGATGGTAGCACTTCCAACACTATGTTAATCAACAGCAGTGAGAGTGTACATCCCTATCGTGTTCCTGATCTCAAGGGGAAAGCTCTCAGTTTTTCCCCATTGAGGATGATATTAGCTGTGGGCTTTTCATAAATGGCTTTGATGATGTTTAAGTATGTTCCTTCTATCCCGACATTCTCGAGGGTTTTTGTTAAGAAAAGATGCTGAATTTTGTCAAATGCTTTTTTGGCATCATTTTACAGTATCATATGGTTCTTTTATTTCATTTTATTAATGTGATATATCACATTGATTGATTTGCAAATGTTGAACCAGCCCTGCAGCCCAGGAATGAGTCCCACTTGATCATGGTGAATAATTCTTTTTATATGCTGTTGAATTCGATTTGCTAGTATATTATTGAGAATTTTTGCATCCATATTCATCAGGGATATTGACATGTAGGTCTCTTTTTTTACTGGGTCTCTGTCTGGTTTAGGAATCAAAGTAATTCTGTCTTCATAGAATGAGTCTGGAAGTTTTCCTTTCCTTTCTGTTTTTTTGGAATAACTTGAAAGGAAAGGTATGATCTCTCCTTTAAATGTCTGGTAGAACTCCCCTGGGAAGCCATCTGGTCCTGGACTCTTATTTGTTGGGAGATTTTTGATCACTGATTCAATTTCATCGCTGGTTATGGGTCTGTTAAAGCTTTCTATTTCTTCCTGTTTGCGTTTTGGAAATGTGTGGGTGTTTAGGAATCTGTCCATTTCTTCCAGGTTGTCCAATTTGTTGGCATATAATGTTTCATAGTATTCCCTAATAATTGCTTGTATCTCTGAGGGATTGGTTGTAATAATTCCATTTTCCTTCATGATTTTGTCTATTTTGGTCATCTCCCTTTTCTTTTTGAGAAGCCTGGCTGGAGGCTAATCAATTTTGTGTATTTTTTCAAAAAAACAACTCTTCGTTTCATTGATCTGCTCTACATTTTTTTATATTCATATTGTTTATTTCTGCTCTGATCTTTATTATTGTATTGTTTTGTATTTTGCCAATTTCACTCTGATATGTCATGCAGAAGATTGATTCAAGTTACATCTGAAGCGAGTTATCTTTGCCTCTTGGATTTCAATGCCTTTTTCCTTACCCAGATCAGGGAAGTTCTCAGCTATGATTTCTTCAAGTACACCTTCAACACCTTTCCCTCTCTCTTCCTCCTCTGGAATCCCAATTATGCATACATTATTTCATTTATGTCACTTAGTTCTCTAATTCTCCCCTCATACTCCCGGATTTTTTTATCTCTCTTTTTCTCAGCTTCCTCTTTTTCCATAATTTTATCTTCTAATTCACCTTTTCTCTCCTCTGCCTCTTTACCCTTGCTGTGGTCGTCTCCATTTTATTTTGCACTGCATTTGTAGCATTTGTTAGCTCCTCCTGACTGTTTCTTAGTCCCTTGATCTCTGTAGTAGTAGATTCTCTGCTGTCCTCTCCTTTTTTTCAAGCCCAGTGATTAATTTTATGACTATTATTTTAAATTCATTTTCTGCTATATTGTTTAAATCTTTTTCATCAGTTAATTAGCTGTTGCTACTTACTGGAGTTTCTTTTGATGAGAATTATACTGTTTTGTCCTTTTGGATAATCCCTGGAATGGTGCAGAACTGCATGGCTCTTCCTCTGTGCTGTCTGGAGTAACTTGCGTTAGTGGGAGGGGCCGCAATCAGACCTGATGTCTGCCCTGAGCCCACTGCTGGGTCCATAGTCAGACTGGTGTGTACCTTATCTTCCCCTCTCCCAGGGCAGGACTGACTGTGGAGTGGTGTGGCCCCTGTCTGGGCTACTTGCACACTGCCAGGCTTGTGGCGCTGCTTCTATGGGATCTGGCATATTAGCTGGATTGGGTCCACCAAATGCACAAGGGCGGGGGGGGGGCAGGCTTAGCTAGCTTTGCCTTCGGTGGTCTGCTTTGGAAGGGGCCCTGTGGCACCAAGAGGGAGGCAGACCCGTCAGAGGGATGGATCCACAGAAGCACAGCGTTGGGTGTTTGAGTTGTGCAAGCAAGTTCCGTGATGGGAACTGGTTTCCTTTGGGATTTTGGCTGGGGAATTAGGTGACAGAATGGCGCTTCCCAGTGCCTTTGTTCCACACTAAGCTGAGCTCTGTTTTCAGGGTCTCAACAACTCTTCCTCCCACTCTCTGAGCAGAGCTGTTGACTTATAACATTCCAGATGTTAAGTCCCACTGGCTGTCAGATCACACTCTGTCAGACCCCTCTGCTTTGCCAGCCAGACTTGGGGGCTCTGCCTTGCTGGGTGAGCTGCCTGTCCCTCCACCACCCTGGTTCCCTCTAGCCAGTCCCTGTAGTGTGCACCCCCTCTCCACCCTTCCTACCCTCTTCTGTGGGCCTCTCATCTACCCTTGGCTCTGGAGAGTCCATTCTGCTAGTCTTCTGGTGGTTATTGGGGTAAATTAGGCAGATGTGGGTGGAATCTAATCGATCTGCTGGACGCAGTCAGCCCAGCATCCTCCTACGCCATTATATTCTCCAAGTCCAAAATAAATACTTTCAAAAAAGGAAAGAAACTGATTGCCTATCCTTTGAACTATCTTCTCATAAGGGACCTGAGTCAGCTGTGATTCTTATGTCTCACATATAACATGGTGGTTAAGGGAGCTAAGTCAACAAGCAGCAGGTCTAATTCAAGATCCAGTTCCATCATTTATTAACTGTGTGACCTTAGGGATACATTGTATATTTTCTCTTTGCTTCTATTTCTTAACCTAGAAAACAGAGATATGTTATCATCTACTTCATAGATCCTTGTGAAAATTAAATATATCACACATAAAATAAATGTTAGAAAATTAATACTTCTAATGATTTTTATCATCTAGCTAAGTATCAAAGGTGGCTGGCAAAGATGTTGGCAACATGATGAAAATAATTCCATGTGTTACTATCTAGTGGCCTTAACCCTAATTAGGTAGTTTGATCTGTTCCTGCGTGTTTGTACATTCAGCATTTCCTAGAACCTTCCAAAAAATAACCCCCTCACACACTATGTACATCACATATCCCTAGATAAGCATACCTCAATGACTCCAAATAAACATCAGCATTTGTATCCAGAATTTTCCTCCTTTTTATTTTAATTTTTTTATTTTTGTAATTTATACTTGTTTATCATTTTTTAATTAGATTCAAATTAGTTAATATATAGTGTAGTATGGTTTTCAGAAGTAGAATTTAGTGATTCATCACTTACATATAACACCCAGAGCCCATCCCAAGTACCCTCTTTAATGCCCATCACCCATTTAGCCCTTCCCCCACCCACCTCCCCTCCATCAACCCTCAGTTTGTTCTCTATATTTAAGAGTCTCTTACAGTTTGCTTCCCTCTCTGTTTTTATCTTATTTTATTTTTCTTTCCAGACTTTTTATCTTTTCTAAAAATCTACTTATTAAACATTGGCTAGATCCTACTTTGTATCAAACATTTTGTTAGGCTCTTGAGACAAAACAATTATTAATATATAGTTTATGAACTCAGGCAGTTCATAGTCTAATAAAGAATATAGAAATCAAACATTATAATGATTAACATATTGAAATATATGTGCATATAAGTGTATTAAACACCATATTTTATACCTTAAACTTATTCAATGTTATATGCCATGTTAACTGTAAAGTTAAAAATGTTTAAACTGTAAAGTTTAAAAAAACAATGAACATAACTAGAATTTATTAAATTCTTATTATATGCCTAGTCCAGAGATGAAGTTTCTTTTCCAGTTGGGATTTTAAAACTAGTGTCACAATTTAGGGGATGTGGTAAATTTGTGATTTGAATACAAACTGATGCACTTCAAAGAACACGCACATAAACACCACTGCTCTATTGCCCCAGTAAACATACAATTTTAATACAATGTGATTAATTTGTAAATACTTCAAGAGTTTTGGGGAGGATTTGAGATCAGCTCACGTCATGATCTCATGGTTCATGAGTTTGAGCCCCCCGTCAGACTCTACACTGACAGCACGGGGCCTACTTGGGATTCTCTCTCTCTCTCTCTCTCTCTCTCTCAAAAAAAAAATAAACACTTAAAAATAAAGAAATAAATACTTCAGGAATTTAAGCCTCAAGGCCTAACTCTTGCTGTTACTTTTGCCAGGAATATTCTTCTATGTTTCCACTACATTTCTTATGCTTGACATTTCTAATTCTTCAGATAATAGCTTTAAATGTCATTCATCAGAAAGATCTCTGTTCATCCTATCTAAAATACTGCTATTTTTAATTATATATTTCAATATATTATTTATTTTCAACATTCTTACATTATTTGTAATTATTTTATGTGTTTATTTATTTTTTTTTCATTTGTTTCTGACTTCCCCACAGATTCCATGAATGTTGGGAGCTTGTATTTTCTTCACCACTATTTTCAGAATATGATTATATGTCTTTTGGACAGAGTGGTTATTAGTACATATTGTATCAATGAATGAAATGATGTTCTAAGAACAGTAGGCCTAGGAAAACCTTATTCTACTCTAAACCTCTAAATTCCTTGAAACCCGAAGATAGGAAATAATTACAATATCTGTTACTACATGATGAAACAATTTCTAGGTTGTGTAATTTGTTCCTTTATAGTAATACATTGTTGTCTTGTTATAACTAATTCCATTAAGACAGTCCTCAACCCAAGTGATACATAATTTTCAAACTTTTAAAATAAATTATTTTTTAACTGTTCCCAGATGGTCAATCTTCAGTTATTTTGCAGTCAAGATTTATAAAGAAAGTACAGAAGCATGATCTTTTAATATATTAAAATGACAATTGGTCTCAATTATATTATCTTAAAATAGTAATAAATTTTCATAACAGAATAATTAAAATGTTTGGCTCATAATTTTTCATTTGTCACATAATAAGTAAAATTTTTCAGTAGATATTCTTTCCTTATTATCTTTTTTCCCACTTTAAATCCTGCTTGTAGAAGAATTTTGCGTTGTGTATTTCACAGTGTAAGGCCTCTGATTTTTTCATTCAGTTTTTTTTCCTTTCTTACAATTGTCTAAGCAATCTATAACAGATCCCATACACTTCCCGTCTAGAATATCACTTCTTATTCCTTCATTTTCTAAGTACTCTAGCACCTAAAATTTCCTTTCAACAGATTTTTTTGGGCCAGAAACGTTATTAAACAAAACTCAAACATTTCAGTATGTTGCCATTTCAATACAGTGAACTAAACACATTTTTAACTATCATTATTTTTCAATCCATTATAGAATGATAGGGAGTAAAGAAAATAATAATGCATAAGAGAGGGGAACTTGGGTGAGTCAGTTGGTTAAGCATCTGACCCTTCATTTTGCCTCAGGCCATTATCTCATGGTTTGTGGGTAGCACCCCACATTGGGCTCTGCAGTGGGAAGCCTGCTTGGGATTCTCTCTCCCTCTCTCTCTGCCCCTCCCCTTTTCTCTCTCTGTCTCTCTGTATCTATATCTCTCTCAAAATAAATAACCTTTTTTAAAAAGTAAAACAAAATATACGAGAGGGAACAGAATCATAAGATAATGAGTGCATATTGACAAAGTAGAAAAACATATGCATACAAATGTTGATATAAGAACCAATCTTCCCAGAGGAACACAAGAGAGGCTATTCAAAGAACTTGTGAATAATATGGGGCTGAAAACAGGGCAGCACCACTACTTAGCACCCAACCATACATGCACACAAACACACACCAGTTTCTGAATGATTGGAAACTTGATATTTACCTGTAGGCAAAATACACAAGATTATTTTCTAAGAAAATAAACTTCTTTCACATAACTAAGGCTCCCAGAATAGGATCATATACCTGATTAAAGATCTCATTTTGTCACTTGGGGAGTTCCCACAATCTATCCACGTTTTATTGGCAGACTACACACCCTTGCACTCTAACCAATATCTTGCAAATGGACACATCTTACCCATATACACAGATACAACATTCAAACTTCAATTTAAGGAAAGAAAGCAACCACAAACAGATTTATACACAAAGAAAAAAAATGAAATTCACACCTACGACCTATAAGCACAAATTCAGTCATAATAGTTTAAATATAAACTCAACTGAGTATTGCAGAAATAAACAGTGTGCATTATATATGACCATAGGAATCCTAGAAAGACTGTAAAAAATATAGAGGCCAATAAATTATCATTGGATAGAGAAACATTAAAAAATAATGGAGTAGGCAATTCCTAATTCGCATTCCTTCACAGAAACATCAAAAAACACCAAGACACTGTCAAACTTAACTATGCGAGATGTATGAAAAATAGTCAAAATTATACAACATCAAAGGACATAATGAATCAGGAAAAAATCAACCTGAAAATGAAAAAAAACACATATAAGACATATCAAGTAGGTAAATGGCAGAAGTAATCCTTTCCTTATCACTAATTTAAATGAAAATGGATGAAATTTTCCAATTAAAAAGCAGATAATGGAAAAATGGGTAAAAGGTCACAATCCATTTATATACCATCTGCAACAGACTTTTTGTTTTATTTTACTTTTATTTTTATTTATTTATTTTGAAATAGAGAGGCAGCATGTGTGTGAGCAGGGGATGGGACAGAGAGAGAGAGAGAGATGATGGAGAAAATCCCAAACAGGCTCCAAACTGCCAGTACTGATCCTGACACAGGGCTCAGTCTCAGAAATTGTGAGATCATGACCTGAGCCAAAATCAAGAGTCAGACACTTAACCAACTGAGCCACTCAGGTGCCCTTGCAACAGACTAATTTTAGATGCAAACACAGTGGTGAAAAGTAAAAGATAGGAAAAGTTATTCCAAGAAAAGATTAACCAAACAAAAGCTGGAGTGGCTATATAATTATCATATAAATAGGTATTAATAATAAAAGATTACAAAAGCCAATCAGGACATTATATGCTGATTAAGGCTCAATTAATCAAGAAGATACAATAAGCATAAACATACACATACCTAACAACAAAGCCCCAAAATAAAAGAAAGAAATATTGACAAAATTAAAATGAAAATATATAGATGTAGAATAAATAAATGGAGAATTCAATACCACACTCTCAATATTGTAATAAACAACAAGACAAGGGAAGAATAATAAAATAATGGATTTGAACAACACTATAAAACAATTAGACCTGGGGCACCTGGGTGGCTCAGTCGGTTAAGTGTCCGACTTCAGCTCAGGTCATGATCTTTCAGTTTGTGAGTTCGAGCCCTGCGTCGGGCCCTGTGCTGACAGCTCAGAGCCTGCAGCCTGCTTCAGATTCTGCGTCTCCCTCTTTCTCTGTCCTTCCCCTGCTCATTCTCTGTCCCTCTCACTCTCAAAAATGAATAAATATTAAAAAAATTAAAAAAAAATTAGACCTAACAGATGTATGAGGAACACCCTATCCAACAACAGCAAAATACACATTCTTTTCAAGTGTACATAGGCTATTCTCTAGAATAGAGCATATGTTGAAACACAAACAAAGTCTTAATAAATTTAAAAAGTTTGAAGTCATATAAAGTATCCTTCTAACTACAATGGATTAAAGCTAGGAACTAATGAACCAAAAACCATAAGATATTTAGGAATGAACTGACCAAAGAGGTAAAAGGACTGTACTCTGAAAAATTTAAAACACTGATGACAGTAATTGAAGATGACATTAAAAAATGGAAACACGTTCTATGCTCATGGATTGGAAGAACAAACATTGTTAAAATGTCTAATTACCCAAAAAATGTACACATTTAATGCAATCCCTATCTAAATACCAACAGCATTTTACACAGAGCTAAAAAAAAACAGTCCTAAAATGTATATGGAACCACAAAAGGCCCCAAATGTCTAAAGCAATCTTGAAAAAGAAAAACAAATCTGATAACTTAACATTTCCGGACTTGAAATTATATTACAAAGCTATAGTGATCTAGATAGAATGATACTGGGACAAGAAAAAGACATATAGATGAATAAAACAGAATAGAAAACACAGAAATTAACCCACAACTACATGATCAATTAATATTTGACAAAGCAGGAAAGAATATCAAATGGGAAAAAGACAATCTTCTCAAAAAATGGTGTTGGGAAAACTGGTCAACTACATGGAAAATAATGAAACTGGACCACTTTCTTACAACATGCAGAAAAATTAATTCAAAATTGATTAAAAACCTAAATGTAAGACAGGAAACCATCAAAATGCTAGACAAGAAGACAGATAGAAACCTCTTTGCCATCAGCTGTAGTAATTTCTTACTATATATGTCTCCTGTGGCAAGGGAAACAAAAGCAAAAATAAATTATTTGGACTTGATCAAGAAAAATAAAATTCCACATACTGAAGGAAACAATCAACAAAACTAAAAAGAAACCTTTAGAATGGAAGAAGATACTTACCAATGACATATCTGATAAAGGGTTAGTATCCAAAAAAAAAGAGGTTAGAGAGGGAGGGAGCCAAAGCAAAAAAGACTCTTAAAAACTGAGAACAAACTGAGGGTTGATGGGGGGTGGGAGGGAGGGGAGGGTGGGTGATGGGTATTGAAGAGGGTACCTTTTGGGATGATCACTGGGTGTTGTAAGGAAACCAATTTGACAATAAATTTCATATTTAAAAAAAAAAGAAAGAAAAATAAATAAATAAATTATATATATATATATATATATATATATATATATATATATAACTTATAAAACTCAACAAACTCAACTTATGAAACCGAAAAAAATTCAGTTAAAAAATGAGCTGAATTCATAAAGAGATATTTTTCCAAAGAAATAATCCATATTCCCAACAGATACATGAAAAGATGTTAAACATCATTGATCATCAAGGAAATACAAATGAAAACTACAACGAAATACCACCTCACATCTGTCAGAATGGCTAAAATTAACAACATAGGAAACAAGTGTTGTTGAGGATGTGGAGAAAGGGGAACCCTCTTCCACTGCTGGTGGGAATGCAAACTGGTTCTGCCATTTTGAAAAACAGTATGGAGATTCCTCAGAAAGTTAAAAATAAAAGTACCCTACACCCTACAAATTACACCACTAGGTATTTATCCAAAAGATTTAAAAAAATACTAATTTGAAGGGATACATCCACCTCAATGTTTATGGGAGCATTATTAACAAGAGTCAAATCAAGGAAAGGGCCCAAATGCCCGTCAACAGATGAATGAATGAAGAATATGCTGTACACACACACACACACACACACACACACACACACACATATGCATACAGTGGAATACTACTCAGCCATAAAAAAGAATGAAATTTTCCTTCTACAAGGACATGGATAGAGTTAGAGTGTACTATGCTAAGGGAAAAAGTCAGAGAAAGACAAACACTATATGATTTCATTCATATGTGGAATTTCAGAAATAACACAAATGATCATAGTGGAAAAAAAAGAGACAGGCAAACCATAAAACAGACTCTTAGCTATAGAGAACAAAGGGATTTTTTTGATGAATGGGGAGATGGTTAAATAGTTGATGGTCACTTGTGACAAGCACTGGGTGTTTTATGTAAGTATTGAATCACTAAATTGTGAACCTGAAACTAATATTTTATTGTATGTCGACTAATTGGAATTACTTCTTAAAATATTTATTTATTTTTGAGAAAGAGAAGGAGACAGAGCACGAGTGGGGGGGTGGGGCAGAGAGAGAGGGAGACACAGAATCTGAAGCAGGCTCCAGGCTTTGAGCTGTCAGCACAGAGCCGGACGCAGTGCTCAAACTCACAAACCATGAGATCATGAACTGAGTCAAAGTCAGATGCTTGACCGACTGAGCCACCCAGATGCCCCATCTAACTGGAATTTAAATACAAACTAAAAGACAAACTAGAAATTAATGACAAAAAGAAAACTAGAAAATTTACAAATATGTGGAAAATAAACATCATCCAATTAAATAACCTACAGATCAAAAAACAAATCACAAAATGAATTAGAATATTTCTCAATACAAATGAAACTAAACACACAACATAGAAAAACTCATGGGATCAAGCAAAAGCAATGATAAGATAAATATATAACACCATAAATGAATGTATTAACAAAATCTTAAATAACCCAAAAATACATCTTAGGAATTAGACAATGAAAAATGAACTAAACTGAAAACAAGCAGAGTGAAAGAAACACTAATGTTAAAAGTGGAGAAAAATAAAATAGAGAAAGAATAATAGAAAAAATCAACTCAACTAAAATTGTGGGTTTTTTTTAATCAACAAAATTGGCAACCATTTAGTTAGACTAGACTAAAAAAATAAAGAAGACTCAGATTATTAAATTCAGTCACAAAAGAGGGACATAACTGCTAATTTTTCAGAAATAAAAAGGATTATGAGAATACCATGAACTTCTGTATGACACTAAATTGGATATACACATCAAGCAGACAAATTCTGAATAAAAAACACATGCTACCAAATGGACTTAGGAAGAAATAGAAAATCTCAATAGCCCTATAACAAGTAAGAAGATTGGATTCCTAATAAAAATCTCCCCAAAATAAAGTGGTTTCTTTAGTGAATTCTACCCAAAATTAAAAAATAACACTAATAGTTCTCAAACTTTTTTTCTAAAGAAAGTATAAGGAAAGAGTATTTTCTAACTCATTCCCTGAGGCCAGCATTGCCCCGGTATCAAAATCAGAAACAGATAATGCAAGAAAAGAAAACTGAAGAACAATATCCTTTATGAACATAGATTCAGAAATCCTCAACAAAATACTAGCAAACCTAACTCAGCAACATATTAAACCAATTATACATTATGGCCAAGTAGGATTTATCTCAGAAATGTAAGGGTGGTTTAACATATGAAAAATAATCAATGTAATGCACCACAGGAATAGGATGAAAGAAAAAAAAGGCCATATCAATTGATGCAGAAAATAGATGTGACAAAACTAAGCACCCTTTCATGATAAAAACATTAAATAAACTAGAAATACAAAGAAATTTCTCAATATGAGAAAAGTCATATAGGAAAAACTCACAGCTCATATCATGTTCAATGGGGAAAGACTGAATAATTTTCCCAAGATGAGTAATAAGACACGATGCCAGCTTTTACCATGTATATTTAGCTATTTAGCATATTACTGGAAATTCTAATTAGGGCAATTAGACAAGGAAAAGGAAATAGAAGGCTTCCAGTTTGGAAAGGAAGTTGTGAAACTATATTCTCAGATGATATGATTTTATTTCTAGTAATCCCTAAAGAATGCATGTATGCTCATACACACACACGTGTGCATACACAGATCAATCCTGTTATAACTCATAAACAAGTTCAGCAAAATTGCAGTATACAAAATCAACATGCAAAGAATCAGCCATATTGCCACATACTAACATAAACAACCTCAAAGGAAATTAAGGACATAATTATTTACAATAACATAAAAACTTATTAGAAATAAATTTAATTAAGAAGGCAAAAGACTCATATGCTGAAAATTACAAAACATTGCGTAAAGATGAAGACATAAATAAACGCAAAGCCACTCTGCATTTATGTATTGGAAGATTTAATATTGTTAAGATGTCAATACTATTCAATGTGATCTACAGGTTCCATGCAGTCCCCATCAAAATCCCAATGGTGTTTATTTAAAAAAAAAAAAAAAAAAAAAAGAAAGGCTCCTGGATGGCTCAGTCAGTTGGGTGGCTGACTTTGGCTCAGGTCATGATGTCATGGTTCATGAGTTCAAGTCTGTCTCAGGCTCTATGCTGACAGCTCAGAGCCTGGAGCCTGCTTTGGATTCTGTGTCTCCCTCTCTTTGTGTCCCTCCTCCACTTGATCTCTCTCTCTCTCTCTCTCTGTCTCTCAGAAATAAATAAGCATTGTTTTATTTTTTTTTTATTTTAAAAAAATGAAAAAAAATTCTATAGCTTATATGGAACTTCAAGAGACCTCAAAGAGCCAAAAACAGTTTGGAAAAGGAACAAAATTTGGGAACTCAAACTTCCAGACTTCAAAAATTACCACAAGGGTATAGTAGTCAGAAGAATGTAAAACTGGCATAAGTACAGACATAAAGACCAATGTAATCAAATTAGGAACCTTGAAGTATACCCACACATCTAAGGCCCACTGATTTTCAACTAGAGCTCCAAGATTATATAATGGGGAAATAAAAAAAATTATTCTGGAAAAATTGAGTATACCAAAATATAAATGAAAAGAGTAGACTGACTGTTTCTTATATCACATACAAAAAGTAATGAAAAATGGATCAGAAACCAAACTTCATTTTTTGAAGTTTATTTATTTTGAGAGAGAGAGATTCAGAAAGAGAGGCAGGTAGAGGCAGAGAAAGAGAGGGAGAGAGAGAATCCCAAGTAAGCTCCGTACTGTCAATGCAGATCCTGATGCAGGGAGATGCGGGGCTAAATCTCACCAACTGTGATATCATGACCTGAGCTGAAATCATGGGTTGGATGCTTAACTGAATGAGCCACCCAGGCGCCCTCAAAAACCTAAATTTAAAAGCTACGAATGTAAAAAAAAATATGAGGGCACATTTTAATTATGTTAAATTTGGCAGTAGTTTCTTTAGTATGGCATGAAAAAAATAACAACAAAAGGAAAAGTAAATTGGGTGCCGTTCAAATTAAAAACTTTTGTGGATAAAATACCACTATCAAGAGAGTGAAGGGCACCCGCGTTGCTCAGTCAGTTGAGCATCTAACTTTGACTCAGGTCATGATTTTACACTCTGTGGGTTCAAGCACTGAATCAGGCCTATGCTGACACGTGAGCCTGGAGCCTGCTTCAGATTCTGTCTCCCTCTGTCTCTCTGGTACTCCCTTGCTTACACACACACACACACTCTGTCTCTCAAAAATAAACATTTAAATTTTTTTAAAAGAGAGTGGAAACACAGTGTACAAAATAAAAGAAAATGTTTGAAAATCATACATCTTCTGAGAGATTAATATTCAGAACATATAGAGAATAAATCAACATTTACAACTTAATAATAAAAAAGAAAAGACACCCAATTAAAAAATGGACACAGGAAGTGAATATATATTTTTCCAAAGGAGGAATAAAGATGGCCACTAAGCACATGAAAGAATTCTCAACATCTTTAGTCATTAGGGACATGAAATTCAAAACCACAATGAGATATCACTTAACACCTATTAGTATGGATATATCAGTCCATGAAAAGACATGGAAGAAATGTAAAATACATATTACTAATTGAAAGAAGTCAGTCTGAAGAGTTACATACTCTACAATTTTAACTACATGAAATTTGTAAAAAGAAAAAACTATAAATACAGTAAAAATATCAGTGGTTTCCAGAGGTTAAAGGGAAAGGAGGAATCAATGGGTGGACAGATTTTTTTTACGGCAGTGACACTACTCTATATGGTACTGTAATAGTGGATACACGCCATTATTCATTTGTCCAAACCCATATATTATAGAACATCAAGATTGAATTCTAATGTTAACTATGAACTCTGGATGATACTAATGTTTTAATGTAGGTTCATCAATATTAACAAATGTACTACCCGGGGGGGGGGGAATGTTTATAATGGAAGAGGCTATGCATATGTAGGACAGAACAGTATGGTCTATCTCTGTATCTTCTGCTCAATATTGCTATGAACCTAAAATTACTCTAAAAACAAAGTCTACTAAAACCAAGCACCTACTGTAGATTTTATATTGGTATTTACATACAGCTCCAATTTTGCTACATTTTTAATTCTTTTTGTAGCATAATAGACAGGATTCTGAACTATATGAAACTGGTTCTTACAGTTCTATTTTGTTTAATTAGAGTCTTCAATTATTTCTGTCCGTTTCAGGTGTGTTTCAGTAGCCAAAAATCTAATCCAAATGATTCACCAAGAAATTATTGGTCCATATGGTAATACATGGTGTCTCAGGGAGTAGTAAACTGGGACAGAAAACATTAAAGTGGAGTCACAGATATTTCTTTTAATTTGACCTTCCTTTCTAATTGATTACAGCTATCCAACATCTACTCTGGAACATGAAAACACAGTTGTAAGTTCAAAGGATAAAAGGTTTTTGACTCAGACATTGCAAGGGATCCACCACTTTCTAGCTATGTGATCTATGCAAGGGATTCCATTTCTCTTAGCCTCAGTTTTCTTATCTGAAATATGATAATAAGTATCTCTCAACAGTAATGTACCTATTAATTGATATATGATGTAAAGCAACTAGCACAATAAAGGATGGTTAATTATATCTAATATAGTAGTCAGACCATCCTGCTTTTTATAAAATTTCTTACTCTGTCTATATAGAAACACAAAGCGAGGTGATTTTGCTCTTACCAATAATGGAAAAGAAAGATCATTGCTGACCCTAGTTTAACTGCTGAGATGAACTTAACTCTAAGGATAAATAATCTCAGACTTTTTGGTCTTGTCTGAGAGTGACTATAGTTCTGTTTGAGGTACAATTAGAGATGGTCAAAGGACACAACAGTTAATAATAGAATGCACTGTCTAGCTCAATACCTTAAATTCTGATTTATTTGCGAAACCACTCTTAGAAATTGTGTTTGTACTTAATTTTTTCTTAATACCTTTGTATAAATATATACCTGTTATTTAAGATTCTGCTCATTTCTTACCTCCTCCATGATAACTTTGATGATCTTGCTTTCTTACTCATACTTGAAAATTTGTGTGTGTGTGTGTGTGTGTGTGTGTGCTTCAATTCCAGCTATTAGCACAATCTTCCTGAAAAGAGACTTTCTTGTGTTTGTGTTTGTCTTCTCACTATTTAATGAGTGTTTTGAGAGGGAATGACCTCTGTTTTGAATATTTCATGCATTCTGGATAATACCTAACACAGTAACTGAGACATATTAGACACTAGTAAATATTTTTGAACTGCCTCTGTTGTTCGGTTATCAGTATAGCTCATATGTACTATGGATTTATCTGTTTTGTTTGTAAATTATTCATTCCTTTGAATTTACTGAATAACAGTGTCAGAATAATTCAGCCAAAAAACTTTTAATTAATGTCACAGGAAAAAATTATCTTGGTAACATTTGTTTCTGGAAGATAGATTTATTCATTCTCTGTACAATCTACTTTGTAAATGTACATCTCACCCAGATACATACTCAAAGACCTGGAAACTCAGATTCTTTCTTGCTGTACTTTAATCATGGCTGCTTCTGGATAAAGATAAGAATATGAGGGCATTGTTACTGTAATGTTTTTATACCTAGGCATAACTTATGGATACGGTAGAGGTTCTTTATGTTTCTCATTTGCTTCAGTTTGCTGCCTTAAATGAATCAAAGCCATGTTTTCACACCATAGACATATTATTCAAATACCAGTGTGACCATATTTGAAAAGCCTCTCTGTATCATTTTATGCCACAGATGTATTTTACATCTGGCAAGAGCCATTTCTCTGCATGTCACCAGTAATTCAGTTTAACAGCTGCCTCTTTTGACAAGCTTAATGTCAGACTCTAAAATGACAAGGTGACAGTTTTCTTTTTCCTGAACAGAACACAGTGAAAATTAACTATTTGAATACAGGAGCATTAAATGCATTTAGAGCACATGTAATTTTCTTCTGAGTAAAATGAATAGGCTTTGGGATATTATTTATATGAATACATGGTCTATAGAGCCACTGAAGCTGATGATTCAAGGCGTTTTTCAGGGTGCTGTGATTTGTACCTGAAATATGCTAATACATGACTAAAAAATTAAATAAAGGTAAAGCAATTATTGAAAAGAAACAGTGAAAGTGAGAAATGATGGGTATAAGTGCTAGAGTTATTGTCTAAATTCATTAGAGATCTCTGTAGATTCAGGCAACAGAGTTAAAGTGCTTGCAAATACCACAACTGATGGTATCATAAAGCTAACTTTTTCCACTGGAGACTGCATACTATCTTCTCTAAATAAAGCTAGCTATAAGATGTGGTCCTTGGTGTAATCATCAATCTAATGACAAGACTAATCTATGGTACTTTCATGGCTGTCTTTTTTGTGTTTTTCTTTCTTTTTATATGTCTGCATGCCTCCAAGTAAGAACTTAGGAACTTGGTTCTACCTACCCACCTCCTGTTGAATCCTTTTGAGATAACAGCATTTGATTGCCAGTCACTGAACTGCACATTGGAGATACTGGAAGAAAAGAAAGTCAGATATAACCCTTGCCTTTATGGAGTTTTCAGCCTATTACAGTATTAATTTTCTATGACTGCCACAAAAATTATCATAAGCAGCAGTTTAAAACAGCACAGGTGTATTATCCCACAGTTCTGTAAGTCAGAGAAGCCCAAAATAGTTTGCTGAATTGATTCCTTTTCTTAGAGTTCCACAATGCTGAAGTCAAGGTATCAGGAGTGCTGTATTCCCTTCTGGGGACTGTAAGGGAGAATATATTTCCTTGATCACACATGTAATTGGTAGAATTTAACTCCTTGTAGTTACAGCCCTGAGTTCTCCATTTTCTTGCTGGTTATCAACTGGGGGTTGTTTCTAGCTTTCAGAGGCCATTCACATTTCTAGGTTTATAGCCTTTTTTCTATATCTTTATAGCCAAAAATGGTAAATCAAGTCCTTCTTATGGTTTGTTTCTTTTCTTTTCTTCTACCACATCTCTCTGAATTCATCAGATAAAAAGGTCCCTATTTTTAAGGAGTCATGTGATTAGCTTGGTCTACCTGGATCATCTCTCCATCTCAGTTTCATAAACTTAATAACATTTACAAAGTCCCTTTGTCATCTATGGTAAACATATTGGTAGGATTTTGGAATTAGGCCATGCACACATAGGGGAGAGCCATTATTCTCTCAATAGAAATAAAACAAGTCTAATAATTTATAAAAGAAGTACAGAATGCTATTTTGAAAATGTTACAAGAAGGGTCTAACTAGAAGTTCAGGAAATAGCTTCCTAATGAAGTAATTTATCAGCTGATATCTAAAGAGAGAATAGGAGTTAGCTAGAGAAATGAAAGTGTATAGGAGGATAGGGCGTCTGGGTGGCTCAGTTGGTTAAGCATCTGACTTTGCCTGAGGTCATAATCTCACAGTTTGTAGGTTCTAGCCCCACATTGGGCTCTGTGCTGACAGCTCAAAGCCTGGAGCCTGCTCTGGATTCTGTCTGTCTCTCTCTCTCTCCCTCTAGTACTCTCTCTCTCTCAAAAAAAAAAAAAAATAGTAAGTACATATTTAAAAATAGAGTGTGTAGGAGGAAAGTTTCCAAAAGAGGGGAAAGTATGTATACAAGCCTAGAGATGATGAAAATGATACCTAAGATACAATGGATTTTAGAAGCCTGGGTGTCTCAGTCGGTTAAGCTGACTTCGGCTCAGGTCATGATCTCATGGTTTGTGAGTTCGAGCCTCATGTCGGGCTCTTTACTGACAACTCAGAGCTTGGATCTTGCTATGGATTCCGTGCCTCCCTCTCTTTCTAGTACTCCCCCACATGTGCTCTGTCTCTGTCTATCAGAAATAAATAAATGTTAAAAATTAATTAAAAAGATACAATAGATTTTATTTAAGGTAATAAATAAAACAAGCATTTCTTCATCAAGTTAGTGAAGTGGAGGGGTGTAATGTAATAGGCTAGAGAAGTGAATACGAGTTATACTATTTTGGTCTCTTTGTGCTTTATTAAAAAATGTAGATCTTTGTCTTAAAGAACATCAAAAATCCATTGAAGAATCCTACCTAGAAATACCCCCATACTTAAGATATGTGACATAGAACTTAAATCAGGTCCAGCATTATATATGTCTTGACATTTGGAAAAACTGGAGAAAATTGAATGGTCTAATTGCAAATTCCTCTCCGTATTGTTATCCTGAAGAAAGATACCTATCCAGACAACCTTTATTATCACGGGGAACCAAAATGCCCACATATCCTTAAGTATAAGGCTTCAGTTCTGTGCTAGACCATGGATTTATTCAAACAAGCCAATTATGCCATTACATTGGAACCAGGTAACATCTCACCTTCTTAATACTACAATGCCTGCTTCCCACGTTCCTGGTTTCACTCTTCCTGAGGACAACCTCATGTGGTCATTCATGGCACCTGGTCTCCTCCTCCACTAAACTGTTAGTGTATGTAACTAATATGCTGCTGTAGATTTCATTTTACTATTGTCAGGTATTATGCGTTTGTCCATCCACATAACTCTTGCTTAGGAATCCTTTATTTACAAAATAGTTAAACAGGTGAATAAAACAAAATCTAGACCTGTTTTATCTCTCACAATTTTAATCTGACCTTAACCCACTTGTTGAGAGGACTTTTAGGGTAAAAATAATAAGTGACATTTAAAAATTTAGTAAAGGAAAACTGCTTAACATCCTCCCTTAAACCTGGTTATGTGGGCTGGTAGACAGAGGATTTGTATTTTTATACAGGAAGATCAGAGAAGGTATGCCCCTTCCCAAATGGGTGTATTAGTAGTGTAAGCACATTTAAACACTTGGCAGTGGGAGAAATATGTGGGTCATGAAATTTTGACTGGTACCCTTTATTTTACCACTTAAGCAACTGCATACCCATGCATACAGCAGGTTTTGCTGGCCAAGTAAAAAATTATTCAAGGCTCAAAATTCAAAGAGTGCATAATCAAAGACAGAACTTCTATTATTTTTTTAATCCAGATCTGTTATTAACTTGCAATATTACCTTATATAGGTCATTTCCCTTCCCTGTGTTTCAATAATTCTACTTGGAAATAATACATGAAATGGTTAGAATCAGTGGTCTTTATAGTTTCCTTAATTTCTAATGTTATATAATTCTGAAAAAATATGATTAAGATTTGAAAAAGATTAACTTACCCCTGAACTCATAATAATATTGTGTGGCCTGTTAATAAGTGGTGAGTTATTAAAATTTGAAACTGTGGTACAAGAGGATGCTGTTTCTTTTTAGTTTTTAGAATTTGTAAAAATCAGGAAAGGTATCAGATGTTATTTTTAACCTTTTCCAATAGCATTTGTAAAAATCACCTTAAATGGATAACTTGTATATTCCACAGTTAATGCTTATTGTGATTTTATTGCAATAAAATGGCACAATTGAGAATTGATTTATGAGGCTTTCTGGATGAATGAGAACTACTTTAATCAATTTGTACTTTTCTTAGTTTCATCTAAGAGAAAGAAGATAACAAAAGTGACAATTGATTAAATTGCAAAGGATCAGCCTTCATTTCACTATGGATTTCTGCCTTCTCTTAAGTGTCTCTAGTTTAAATTCAGCTCTACTTTAGGTAACTTACCTCTTCTAAACTAGGAGTGAATATAGCTTACAGGAGCTGAAGCTCAGGAAGTTGAACAACTAATCACTAAGGGTATTCTACATTTTTATAAGAATAAACACAGATCATGATTAATCATATTCAGGACTCTCTCTATGAATGAATAAAGGTCATAGTTTTCCCTTATTTTTGGCAACCTTGAAACCCAGAGATATGTAATAATCACCATAAACTTACCCCAATATCTTTTTATATCTCTGTTATTCATAGCTTTTCTTAAGTTCTTATACCTAGTTATATCTTTAGCCAATATTCTTCATTGTAGGAAATAAGTAGATGCCAAACAAAAGGGACAGAGTTATTTTCTAAGATTTATTTATTTATTTTTGAAAAAGAGAGACATAAAGCACAAGTGGAGGAGGAGAAGAGAGAGAGGGAGAGAGAGAATCCTAATCAGGCTCTGCACAATCGGTGTGGAGCCCAACATGGGACTTGAACCCACAAACCATTGTATCATGACCTGAGCGAAAGTTGTATGCTTAACAGACTGTGCCACCCACGTGCCCCAAGGACAAAGTTATTTTTGACAGATGTTAGCAGAGAATGGTAAAGTTGGTAATTAAAACATGTAAATTAAGCTTATCCCACCTGATATTTACTTTTTAAACTTAACCATGTTACTCATCTATTTATAATGACTTATTCCACTAAACATACTGTTCTCAAAATTCATCCATGCTACTGCATGTGTCACACTCTTATTCATTTTTAAGGTTTAATAATATCCTGTTGTAGGTATATGTCACATTTTTTAAATCTATTCTTCCACTGATGGACACTTGAGTTGCTTCCACATTTTGGTTGTTTTGAATAATGCTGCTATGAACATGGATACACAAATATCTATGTGAGTATTTCTTTGATTTCTTTGGAATATGTATGTATCTAGAATTGGAATTCTGGGTCATATGTTAATGCTATGTTTATTTTTGTAGGAAATTGACAAATTGTTTTCCATGGCAGCTGCACATTGTATATTCCCACCAGAAAATGAACTAGAGTTTCAAATTTCAGAATATCCATCTTTTAAAAAAGTTCATTTATGTATTTTGAGAAAAAGAATGGGAGAGAGAGAAAGAGAAAGAGAGAGCAATCAGGAGAAGGGCAGAGAGAGAGGGAAAGAGAATTCCAAGAAGGCTCTGAGCTGTCAGTCAGTGCAGATCCCAATGTGGGGCTTGATCCCACAAACTGTGAGAGTGTGACCTGAGGTGAAATAAAGAGTGGGGTGCTTAATCAACTGAGCTACCCAGGCACCGCATCAGTAACATTATTTTTATTATTTTTTATTTTTTTAAGTTTTTTTTTTTCTTTGAGAGAGAGAGAGAGTGAGAGAGATTGAGAGCACTAGAGGAAGAGGAACAGAAAGAGAGAAGGAGAAAGATTCCCAAGCAGGCTGTGTGCTGTCTGCATACAGCCCTATGTGGGGCTCAAACTCATGAACTATAAGATCTTGACATGAGCCAAGAGTCAGATGCTTAACTGACTGAGCCACCAAGGCACCCCAGTAGTACTATTTTTAATAGTCATCCTAATGAGTGAAGTAGTATCTTCTTGTCATTTTGATTTGCAATTCCCAGTGACTACTAATATTGAGCATAGTTACATGTGCTTATTTGGATATCCACATGTCTTCTTTAGAGAAAAGTCTTACAATTCAACAACACACACAAAAACGACCCAAGTAAAATTTGTGTAACCTGGTTGAATACCCAAGAAAATGCTACTTTATGCAAGACCTGCATGAATGTCTAAGATCTATGTGTGTCTTGAAGGAGAGCCTTATTTCCTATAGCCATAAGGCTAAAATTGCTGAAATTCAAACATAGAAAAACATCCTGCAATTGGTTAAATTGCAAAACATGTAAAATTATCAGAATTACAGGGTATTTACTGTTAAAGTGAGGACATTGATAAATACTAGAATCATGTACATTTGGATGAAGACTTTTGGTAAGACTGATGACGTGGAAGGCATTGACCATTTAAATTCTGGTTATCCATCTTTGCAGTGGAAGAGGTTTTCCCACCCCCTTCCAATCTCCAGCAAAAGTGACTGCCCCAATCCCACTGAGGTGACCTCCCCACTCCCAGTGGCAGCATTACCCACAGTGGTATTGGCCATTCTACCTCCATCTGGGGGGATTAACCCAACATTGCCTGAGGAAATGGCAATTACTTCCCTTGATGCAGTTGTCATGGAGACAATGCTGCTGTCCTCTGGAACCATCCCCACCACCCTTCTTTGCTTTTATACCTATATCTAGACTTAAATCCCAGCAGGTCCTTAAAGGTGAGATACAGTATACTCCAAAAGAACTACATGATTTTTCCAATTTAAACAAGCAGAAATCTGAGGAACATGTATGAGAATGGATAGTAAGGATGTGAGATAATGGTAGAAGGAATAGAAGAAATAAAAGTTGGATCAGTAAGGTTCTACTGAGAAGAAATTCTAAATTTAATGTTGCAGCATTGGGAGTTAAAAGGGACTCCAACACTTTGGTTGATTGGCTGAAATGTTGATCAAAAAATAGTCCACTGTGAGTGAATTGGAAATGCCTGATGTTCCTTGGTTTAATGTATAAAAAGGATTCAGAGGTTTAGAGATATTAGAATGTTAGAGCAAAGTTGTCATTTAATACCAATTCACCCACATTGGGAGGGTCTAGAAGACATACTTTCATCAATATTTTGAGGAATAAATTTCTGAGTGTACCCCCAGTATCTTTAGAGTTCCATGGTAGCTCTTCTCTGCAGGCTAGATATTATAGTGAGAATTATAGCCATTCAACTGGAAAACCTAAATGCAGTGATAGTAATTGGATCTTGGAGTGGCAAGAGCCATGTGACAGCACTCAACTGCCAAAGGTAAGGTGGATGTGATTACATATGCTAGTTGAACCTAGTAACAGAGAAGTGAAAACTTCTGTACACTTATCGGTAAGATATTTACATGTCACTCATGACATAACTATATAAGAGAAACATAGAAAAAGGTTTTATAACTTGGAGCAAAGCCCTTACATAATCTGAAGATAACTACTCTCCTTTTGATAAACAGGTCTTAGTCTGCTACTGGGCTTAGTAGAGATTGAACACTTATCCAAAGGCCACAAATTTACCATGCAAACTGAGCTTCTCATAATAAAATGGCTGTTATCTGATCCACCAAACTTAATGTTAGGGGGTGCATAGCATCACTACATCATCAAATGGAAGTGGTGTATATATGATTGGGCCAAAGTAAGCACTAATGGCACAATTACATTACATGAAAAAGTGGCCTGAAGGCCCATGATCCCCACTTTTGCTACACGGGATGTTGTATCCCAGCCTGCACCTATGACTTCATGGGTATTTCCCTATGATCATTTGACAGAGGAAGAGAAGACTTTGGCTTGGTTTATGAATAATGCTGCATGATATGCTGTCACCGACTGAAATTGTACAGCTATAACACCCAAGCCCCTCTATAGAACATCCTTGAAGGACAATAGTGAAAGGAAGTCCTCCCAGTGGGCAAAACGTTGGGCAGGGCACACAGTTGTTCACTTTGCTTGGAAGGAGAAATGGTCAGAGGTATGATTATATACCAATTTATGGGCTATTTCCAATGGTTTAGCTAGATGGTCACAGACTTGGAAGAAACATGATTGGAAAATTGTTGACAATGAAGTCTTGAGAAGAATGGCCTAGCACAATGGAGGAATAATAGGCATTTTCTATTGTCATCCCTCCATAGAACATTTATTTTGACAACCACCCATGGACAAGAGTACTTTTGTGGAAGTCCGAGAGTCCAACAGAGAAATATAAGAACACCACTGGAACAAAAAAATCCAAGGATAGATGAATTGAGGAGTATAAGAATAATTTCACCTTATACACATTACCCTCCCATAAGACAAAGCTCAGTTCCAAGATAGACCACATTGAGCTGATAGTTCTCCACAGGGGAATGTGAGAGTGTAGTTAATGAATGCCTGGATTCCCCAGCCTAGTAAGACGCTGCCAAAGAGCTCACTTCTTTCATGTCTCACCTATAATGCTGAAGTAATTGGAAAAGCTGAAGGGTTGGGAGAGTCTGGCAGCACAGTAACCAGGGCTCAGAACTCATGAAAGTTACATAGATATCACAGAAGTTTTCCATGGACCTCATCAGGAAGCCTGTCCATGAGCTACACATGGATGCCCTGCCTACTGACACCTTCACCTGGTGCATGGGCACCCCTAATGCCTCACATACCTCATTAACATCCCATTGTCAGGCTCTTGACAGTAAGTGAAAGTTTTTACAGAGGAAACACAAGTGCACGGAGGAAGCCAGCTTAACTCTGCAGAATTTGGGGAAAACATTCAAATGTGAGCATTTTAGGGTATCTCTCTCTAAAGAAAACAAATGGCAGACTTTCAGTGCCCAGCCTAACTTTGCAAGATGGAGAGAAAAAATATAATCTTAAGGATCCTCCCCAGGAGGAAACAAGATATGTGGAGTGGTTGCATCCATAGAAGAGGTCTGAAAGATCCTCAGAATGCGTTGTTGAGCAGAATGATCAAAGAAAGGCAAATACCATATGATAAAGGTATTTCTCTCCTAAAACCAATCAGTAAAGACAGAAGTAGGTGACTGAATCTATAAATGTGAAGACAACAGTGCAAAACTACTAGAAACACAATCAATGAAACATGACACCACAAAAAGAAAACAATAATTTTTCAAAAACCAATACCAAAATGGACATCTATAAATTGCTTGACAAATAAATCAAAATAATTGAAGCCCATGAGCTAGACACAGATAGATAACTCAATGAGCAGGATAACAATACATGAACAAAATGAAAACTTTAACAAAGAAAAAGGTGAAAAATACAATAAATGAAATCACACACCTTGGTATTTATCCAAAGAAGTTGAAACCCTATGTTCACATAAAAAGTTGCACAAGAATCTTCATAATAATTTTATTGATAATGTCAAATTGTGGATACAACTATAATGTTTTTCAGAAGGTAACTGGATAAATAAATTTTGGTACCTTTAGGTATTGGAATATTCAACATTAAAATGAAATGTGCCATTAAAACATGAAAATACATGGTGAAAACTTAAATTCATATTACTATATGAAAGAAGTCAATCTGAAAACTCTACATAATGTGTATAATTCCAATAATAAGACATGTGGGGAAAAGCAAAACCATGAAGACAATAAGGATAGTAGTTGCAAAGATTTGATGGTGGCAGGAAAAGAATGAATAGGTGGAACACTGAGGATTTTTAGGGAAGTGAAAACACATTGTTGAATAGCATGGATATATAGCATTATACATTTGTCCAAACACTTAGAATGTAGAACACCTAGAGTGAAATGTAATGTAAAATATGGATTTCTAGGGTTTATAGTGTTGATCAATTGGAACAGGTGTACCATTCTGGTGGGGGTGTTGATAATTAAGAAAGCTGTGTATGGGCAGGGAACATATGGGAAATCTGTCCTTCTCACTCAATTTTGCCTTGAACTTTAACTGCTCTAAAAACTAAAGTCTCGGATTGGACAGAGGAAGATAGTGGCATAGGTGGACGCTGGGCTCATCTCGTCCTACTGACCAATTAGATTCCACCCACATCTGCCTAAATAACCCAGAAAACCACCAGAAGACTAGAAGAACACTTGATCTTAGCCAAAAGGCCGAGAAGCGATAAGACTAGAACAGACTCTCTGGAGCCAAGCATAGATGAGAGGCCCATGGAAGAAGGTAAAAAGGGCAGAGAGGCAGTGTGTGCTACATGGACTGGTGGGAGGGAGCCAGGCAGTGGAGGAGCAAACAGCCCACCCTGCAAGGCAGAGCCACCAAGTCTGGCTTGCAAAAGTGTGGGGGCTGGACGGAGTGTGTTCTGACAGCCAGCCGGACTTAACATCTGAAATGTTATAAGTCAACAGCTCTACTCTGAGAGCAGGAGGGCTAGAGGACAATGGGAGGGAGAGTTTTTGAGCCCCAGAGGACAGAGCTCAGCTTGGCAGGAAACAAAGGTGATCGCCAGCACCATTTCCCTCGCCCATGCCCCAGACAAAATCCCAAAGGGAACAAGTTCCTGTCACGGAACTTGTTTGCACAGCACAAACACCCAACCCTGTGCTTCTGTGGATCCATCCCTCAGACGGGTCGGCCTCCTTCCTAGAGCTGCAGGGCCCCTTCCATAGGGGACCACCTAGAGCAAAGTGAGCTGAGTCTGCTCCTCCCACCCCTGTGCACCATGTGGATTCACTCCAGCTAATATGCCAGATCCCATTGAAGCAGTACCACAAGCCTGTCAGTGTGCAAGTAATCCAGACAAGGGCCACACCACTCCACAGACAGTCCTGCCCCAGAGAGATGGGAAGATAAGGTACACACCAGTCTGACTGTGGCCCCAGCGGTGGGCTGGGGACAGGCATCAGGTCTGACTACAGCCCCACCCACCAATGCAAGTTATTCCAGACAGCACAGGGGAAGAGCCCTGCAGTTCCACGCCACTCCAGGGACTATCCAAAATGATGAAACAGAGGAATCATCCTCATAAGAAACTCCAGGAAGTAGCTACAGCTAACGAACTGATCAAAAACGATTTAAGCAATGTAACAGAAAATGAATTTAAAATAATAGTCATAAAATTAATTGCTGGGCTTGAAAAAAGTATAGACAACACCAGAGAATCTATTACTACAGAGATCAAGGGACTAAGAAACAGTCAGGAGGAACTAAAAAATGCTATAAATGAGGTGCAAAATAAAATGGAGGCGACCACAGCTCAGATTGAAGAGGCAAAGGAGAGAATAGGTGAATTAGAAGATGAAATTATGGAAAAAAAGAAGCTGAGAAAAACAGAGATAAAAAAATCCAGGAGTATGAGGGGAGAATTAGAGAACTAAGTGACAAAATTAAATGTAATAATATATGCATAATTGGGATTCCAGAAGAGGAAGAGAGAGGGAACGGTGTTGAAGGTGTACTTGAAGAAATCATAGCTGAGAACTTCCCTGATCTGGGTAAGGAAAAAGGCATTGAAATCCGAGAGGCACAGAGAACTCCCTTCAGATGTAACTTGAATCAATCTTCTGCATGACATATCAAAATGAAACTGGCAAAATACAAAGATGAAGAGAGAATTCTGAAAGCAGCTAGGGATAAACAAGCTCTAACACATAAAGATAGACCAGTAAGACTAGTGACGGATCTATCTACAGAAACTTGGCAGGCCAGAAAGGAATGGCAGGAAATCTTCAATGTGATGAAGAGAAAAAATATGCAGCTGAGAATCCTTTATCCAGCAAGTCTGTAATTTAGAACAGAAGGAGAGATAAAGGTCTTGCCAAACAAACAAAAACTGAAGGAATTCATCAACACTAAACCAGCCCTACAAGAGATCCTAAGGGGGAACCTGTGAGACAAGGTACCAAAGATATCACTACAAGCATGAAACCTACAGACATCACAATGACTCTAAACCCATATCTTTCAATAATATCACTGAATGGAAATGGACTAAATGCTCCCACCAAAAGACATAGGGTATCATAATGGATAAAAAAAAAGTAAGACCCATCTATTTGCTGTCTACAAGAGACTCATTTTAGACCTGAGGACACCTTCAGATTGAGAGTGAGGGGACAGAGAACTATCTATCATGCTACTGGAAGTCAAAAGAAAGCTGAAATAGCCATACTTATATCAGACAAACTAGGCAGTAAATTAAAGACTGTAACAAGAGATGAAGAAGGGCATTATATAATAATTACAGGATCTATCCATCGGGAAGAGCTAACAATTATAAATGTCTATGTGCCAAATACGGGAGCCCCAAATATATAAAACAATTAATCACAAACATAAGCAACCTTATTGATAAGAATGTGGTAATTGCATGGGACTTTAATACTCCACTCACAACAATGGATAGATCATCTATACACAGGATCAATAAAGAAACAAGGGCCCTGAATGATACATTGAGTCAGATGGACTTGACAGATATATTTAGAACTCTGCATCCCAAAGCAACAGAATATACTTTCTTCTCGAGTGCACATGGAACATTCTCCAAGATAGATCACATATTGGGTCACAAAACAGCCCTTCATAAGTATACAAGAATTGAGATCATACCATGCACACTTTCAGACCACAATGCTATGAAGCTTGAAATCAACCACAAGAAAAAGTCTGAAAAACCTCCAAAAGCATGGAGGTTAAAAAACACCCTACTAAAGAAAGAATGGGTCAACCAGCCAATTAGAGAAGAAATTAAGAAATATATGGAAACAAATGAAAATGAAAAGACAACAATCCAAACGCTTTGGGATGCAGCAAAGGCAGTCTTGAGAGGAAAATACATTGCAATCCAGGCCTATCTCAAGAAACAAGAAAAATCCCAAATACAAAATCTAACAGCACACCTAAAGGAAAGAGAGGCAGAACAGCAAAGACACCCCAAACCCAGCAGAAGAAGAGAAATAATAAAGATAAGAGCAGAAATAAACAACATAGAATCTAAAAAAACTGTAGAGCAGATCAATGAAACCTAGAGGTGGTTTTTTGAAAAAATAAACAAAATTGATAAACCTCTAGCCAGGCTTCCCAAAAAGAAAAGGGAGATTACTCAAATAGACAAAATCATGAATGAAAATGGAATTATTACAACCAATCCCTCAGAAATACAAGCACTTATCAGGGAATATTATGAAAAATTATATGCCAACAAACTTGACAACGTGGAAGAAATGGACAAATTCCTAAACACCCACACACTTCCAAAATGCAAACAGGAAGATATAGAAAGCTTGAACAGACCCATAACCAGCGAAAAAATTGAATCAGTTATCAAAAATCTCCCAACAAATAAGAGTTCAGGACCAGATGGCTTCCCAGGGGAATTCTAACAGACATTTAAAGTAGAAATAATACCTATCCTTCTCAAGCTGTTCCAAAAAATAGAAAGGGAAGGAAAACTTCCAGATTCATTCTATGAAGCCAGTATTCCTTTGATTCCTAAACCATACAGAGACCCAGTAAAAAAAGAGAACTACAGGCAATTATCCCTGATGAACATGGATGCAAAAATTCTCAATAAGATACTAGCAAATCGAATTCAACAGCATATAAAAAGAATTATTCACCATGATCAAGTGGGACTCATTCCTGGACTGCTGGCCTGGTTCAACATTCCCAAATCAATCAACGTGATACATCATATTAATAAAAGAAAAGAAAAGAAAAGAACCATATGATCCTGTAAAATGATGCCAAAAAAGCATTTGACAAAATTCAGCATCCTTTCTTAATAAGAACCCTCTAGAATTTTGGGATAGAGGAACATACTTAAACATCATCAAAGCCATTTATGAAAAGCCCACAGCTAATATACTCCTGAATGGGGAAAGAATGGCAGCTTTCTCCCTGAGATCAGGAACACGACAGGGATGTCCACTTTCACTGTTGTTGTTTAACAAGTGTTGGAAGTGCTAGCATCAGCAATCAGACAACAAAAGGAAATCAAAGGCATCAAAATTGGCAAAGATGAAGTCAAGCTTTCGCTTTTTGCAGATGACATGATATTATACATGGAAAATCCGATAGACTCCACCAAAAGTCTGCTAGAACTGATCCATGAATTCAGCAAAGTTGCAGGATACAAAATCAATGTATAGAAATCAGTTGCATTCTTATACACTAACAATGAAGCAACAGAAAGACAAATAAAGAAACTGATCCCATTCACAACTACACCACAAAGCATCAAATACCCAGGAATAAACCTAACCAAATATGTAAAATGTCTGTATGCTGAAAACCATAGAAAGCTTATGAAGGAAATTGAAGAAGATATAAAGAAATGCAAAAACATTCCGTGCTCATGGATTGGAAGAATAAATATTGTCAAAATGTCAATACTTCCCAAAGCTATCTACACATTCAATGCAATCCCAATCAAAATTGCACCAGCATTCTTCTCGAAGCTAGAACCAGCAATCCTAAAATTTGTACGGAACCACGAAACACCTTGAATAGCCAAAGTAATTTTGAAGAAGACCAAAGAAGGAGGCATCACAATCCCAGACTTTAGCCTCTACTACAAAGCTGTCATCATCAAGACAGCATGGTATTGGCACAAAAACAGACACATAGACCAATGGAATAGAGTAGAAACCCCAGAACTAGACCCACAAAAGTATGGCCAACTAATCTTTGACAAAGCAGGAAAGAATATCCAATGGAAAAAAGACAGTCTCTTTAACAAATGGTGCTGGGAGAACTGGACAGCAACATGCAGAAGGATGAAACTAGACGACTTTCTTACACCATTCACAAAAACAAACTCAAAATGGATAAAGGACCTGAATGTGAGACAGGAAACCATCAAAACCCTACAGTAGAAAGCAGGGAAAAACCTCTCTGACCTCAGCTGCAGCAGTTTCTTACTTGACACATCCCCAAAGGCAAGGGAATTAAAAGCAAAAATGAACTATTGGGACTTCATGAAGATAAAAAGCTTCTGCACAGCAAAGGAAACAATCAACGAAACTAAAAGGCAACCAACGGAATGGGAAAAGATATTTGTAAATGACATATCGGACAAAGGGCTAGTATCCAAAATCTATAAAGAGCTCACCAAACTCCACACCCAAACAACAAATAATCCAGTGAAGAAGTGGGCAGAAAACATGAATGGATACTTCTCTAAAGAAGACCTCCAGATGGCCAACAGGCACTGAAAAGATGCTCAACGTCGCTCCTTATCAGGGAAATACAAATCAAAACCCCACTGAGATACCACCTAACGCAAGTCAGAGTGGCCAAAATGAACAAAACAGGAGACTATAGATGTTGGAGAGGATGTGGAGAAATGGGAACCCTCTTGCACTGTTGGTGGGAATGCAAACTGGTGCATCTGCTCTGTAAAACAGTGTGGAGGTTCCTCAAAAAATTAAAAATAGATCTACCCTATGACCCAGCAATAGCACTGCTAGGAATTTACCCAAGGGATACAGGAGTGCTGATGCATAGGGTCACTTATACTCTAATGTTTATAGCAGCACTTTCAACAATAGCCAAATTATGGAAAGAGCCTAAATGTCCATCAACTGACGAATGGATAAATTGTGGTTTATATACACAATGGAATACTATGTGGCAATAAGAAGGAATGAAATATCACCTTTTATAGCAACGTGGATGGAACTGGAGAGTGTTATGCTAAGTGAAATAAGTCATACAGAGAAAGACAGATACCATATGTTTTCACTCTTATGTGGATCCTGAGAAACTTAACAGAAGTCCATGGGGGAGGGGAAGTAAAATAAAAGAGGTTAGAGAGAGAGAGAGCCAAAGCATAAGAGACTCTTAAAAACTGAGAACAAACTGAAGGTAGATTGGGTTTGGGAGGGAGGGGCGGGTGGGTGATGGGTATTGAGGAGGGCACCTTTTGGGATGAGCACTGGGTGTTCTATGGAAACAAATTTGACAATAAATTTGATATTAAAAAATAACAACAAAATAAAACAAAAACTAAAGTCTCACTTAAAAGCACAAGCACAGTAGAGAATGTCAATATCAGACTTGATCAAGCAAATAAAAATCTATAAATTAGATGACAATTTATTTGAAAATAATCAATCAGAGGGAAAAGAAGCAAAACTAAAAAGTAAAGAAAGACTATGGGGTTTATGAAATATGAGAAAAAAAGAATTAATATAAACTTTATGGAAGTCCCAGAAGTATAAGTGTAAGGGACAGATGCAGAAATCTTACTGAAAGAAATAATGGCTGAAAAGTTTCCAAAAATGGGGAAAAATATGAACATCTAGGGACATGAAGATCAAAAATCCCCAAAGAATTTAAACACAAAGGCTTCACCAAAACATAGAAACCAAGTCAAAATCAAAGAAAAAGGCAGAATTTTTAAAGTTGCAAAAGAGACCCTTATCATACAAGCTATCATCTGCCACCATACAATGCTATGACAATATTATTGACTATATTCCCCATGATATGACTTTTATTACAATAATTATTTATACCGTACTGGTGACTTGTATATCCCAATCCACGTCATCCATTATGTCCATCCTTCATCCCCTTCCCTCTAGGAAACATCAGTGTATTCTCTGTATTTATTATGCTGATTCTGCCTTTTGTTTGTTTACTCATTTGTTTTGCTTTCTAGAGCATGTGGAAGTGAAATCACATGGTTTTGTCTTTTGCCATCTCACTCATTTCATTTAGTATGAATGAAATACTAGGTCCATCCATGTTTTTGCAAAAGACAATATTTCTCATCCTTTTTATAACTGTAATATTCCACTGTGTGTGTGTCTCATATATTTCTTATCTATTAATATATCAATGGACAGTAAGGTTGCTTCCATATCTGGGTTGTTTTAGATAATGCTGTTATATGCATAGGGATGCATGTATCTTTTTGAATTCGTGTTTTTGTTTTCTCTGTGTAAATACTTAATAATGGAGTTATTGGATCATATGTTATTCCTATTTTTATTTTTTTGAGGAATTTTCATACTGATAGTCACAGTGGCTGTCTCAAATTTACATTCCCACCAACAGTATGCAAATTTCCTTTTCCTTCACATCCTTGCCAACACTTGTTATTTCTTGTCTCTTTCATTTTAGCCATTCTGACAGGTGTAAAGTAGTATCTCATTGTGGTTTTTATTTACATTTGCATGATAATTAGTGATGCTGACTATCTTTTCATGTGTCTTTTGGCCATCTGAATGTCTTCTTTGGAAAAATGTCATTCAGGTCCTCTGCCCATTTTTTAAATTTGATTGTGTACTTTTTATGTTAAGTTGTGTAAGTTACTTATATATTTTGGATTCTAACCCCTTATCAGATATGTGATTTGAAAATACCTTCTCCAATTCACTAAGTTGTTTTCTTTTTTTTCACAGTGCAAAAGCTTTTCATTTTAATGTAGTCCCAATAGTTTACTTTTGCTTTTATTTCCCTTGCTTAAAGATACATATCTAGAAGAATGTTGCTACAGCTGATGTAAAAAAAAAAAAATCACTACCCTTGTTATCTTCTAGTATTTTTTTATGGTTCAAGGTTTCACATTTAGTTCTTTAACTCATTTTGAAGTTACTGTTGTGTATTTTGTAAAAGTGGGTCCAGTTTCATTCCTTTGAATGTAGCTGTCCAGTTTTCCCAGCAACATTGAAGTATTTGGGTGCAAGATGACAATGGATGGACTTGTGCTGGGTAATTTTATGTGTCAATCTGATTGAGCTAAGGGATAACAGATAGCTGGGAAAATATTATTTCTAGGTGTCTCTGTGAGGATGTTTATGAATGAGATGAGTATTTGAAATGGTAGACTAAATAGAATGAGATGAGTATTTAAAATGGTAGGCTAAATAAATATTACCTTCACTAATGCCAGTAGGCATCATACAATTCACTGAGGGCTTGAATATAACACAAAGGCAGAAAAAGGACAATTTTTTTTTCTTTTTTGAGCTGGGACATCGATCTTCTGCCCTTGGATATCATCAGCACTACTAGTTCCTAATCTTTTGGGCATTGACTGGGACTTATCCTGTCAGTCCCCTGATTCTCAGGCATTTGAACTTGGAGTGGCTTCCATTGGCTTCCCCAGTTTTCAAGCGTTCAGATTCATGCTAAAATAAACCACTGGCTTTCTTTGTTCTACAGCTTACAGATATCAGATCATTGGCCTTCATAATCATACATGCCAATTTCTAAATAAGTTATATATATATATATATATATAAATAAGATTTTGAATCTTATTTTAATTATATATATGTATATAATGTCTATACATATATATCCTATTGGTTCTATTTTTCTGGAGGATCCTGACTAATACAGTGTCTTTTTAATTTTATGAATATTAATTTCTTATCAGATAAATAATTTGTAAATATTTCATTTTATTCAGTAGGTTGCATTTTACTTTTTTGGTTAGGAACATATACGTTAGAGGGTTTTTTTCCTGTATTTTCTATTCTATTTCCTTGATCTATATATTGATTATTATTCCTGTGTCATAGTTTTGTTTACTGTAGCCTATAGTAAGACATGAAATCAGGAATTGGAAGTCTATATGCTTTGATTCCCTTTTTCAAAATTGGTTATTTATGGTCCCTTGAGATTCCATGTGAATCTTTGGATGAATTTTTTATTTACACAAAAACTACTTTTTGGATGTTGATAGGAGTTTCAGTAAATATCTAAATCACTTTGGGTAGTCTTATCATCTCAACAACATCAAGTCTTCCAACTCACGATCAAGGAATGTCTTTCTATTAATTTATGTCTTCTTTAATTTCTTTCAGCAATATTTTGTACTTCCCAGTGTACAAATGTTTTCCCCCTTGGTTAAATTTATTCCTAAGGTATTTTATTCTTTTAAGTTTATTGCAGATGGAACTGTTTCTTAATTTCCATTTTGTATTGTTATTGTAAGTTTAGAAATGCAGTTTGTTTATTTTTTCATTTTAAATTTTATTTAGTTAACATACAGTGCAATATTGGTTTCAGGAGTAGAATTTGGTGATTCGTCACTTACATATAACACCCAGTGCTCATCACAAGTTCTGTCTTTACTACTCATCACCCATCTAGCCCATTTCCCACCCACCTCCCTCCATCAAACCTGTTTTTTCTCTATAGTTAAGAATCTCTTGTGGGTTCTCTTCTCTCCTCTTTTTTCCCCCACTCCTATATGCAGTTGGTTTTTACATTTTTATTTTGTATCTTGGTTTTTGCTGGATTTGTCTTTAACTTTTAGCAGGTTTATGGTGGAACCTTTAGGGTTTTCTTCATATAATCTCATGTTATTTGTAAATATATCTAATTTTACTTCCTTTTTTTCAAATTTGTAGAAGTTTTCTTTTTATTGACTAATTTATATGGCTAGAACTACCAATGTTATGTTGAGTAGAAGTGGTGAAACTAGGCATCATTATCTTGTTCCTGTTTTTAAAGCAAAGCTTTTAATCTCTCAACACTGATTATGTTAGCATGGATTTATCATGTTAAGGAACTTTCTTTCACTTATGAATTGAAATATGTCTTCCAGGAATTCATATTTTTAAGTCATAACTCCCAATATCAGAATGCAACTGTATTTGGAGATAGAATCCCTATAAAATTAATCAAATTAAAATGAGCTTATTATTGTTGGGCTATATATATTATACACATACATATTATATACATAATCCAATATGTTTAGCAATGCTATAAAAATGAAAAACAGTTGGAGACAGATAAGTAAACACAGGGAGAATGCTATGGGAAGATGAAAGCAGAGAATGGATTTATGTTTCTACAACTCAACGAATGACAAAAATGCCATCAAAAAAACAGAAGCAAAAACAAACAACAAAAACAAAACAAAACAAACAAAAACAGATGCCAGCTATGAGAGAATTATAGAACATATTCATCTTCACAGCTCTCAGAAAGAATCAGCCCTGATAACACCTGGCTTATATATTTCTAGGCTTCATAAATGTGGGAAAATTAATTTATATCGTGAAACAACCTAGTTTGTAGTACTTTGTAACCTTGCCCTTAGCAAACTAATACACCTCCAATTCCTAACGTATTGAGTGTCTTTAAAAATAAATGGTGTTAAATTTTGTCAAATGTTCTTTGTGCATCTATGTAGGTGATCATGTGATTTTTTTCCTTTCATTCTGTTAATGTGGCATATTACAGTGTTTGATTTCTGTATATTGAAAAATCCTTGCATTTTCTAGATAAGCTTCACTTGGCCATGGTGTATAAGCCTTTTAATATGTTGGTGAATTCAGTTTCCCAGTATTTTCTTCAGTAAAATTACCACTAATATTAATAAAGGATACTGACTGGTCTGTAGTTTGCTTTCCTAGCTGTGTCTTTGTCTGGCTTTTGTAACAAGGGAATGCTGAACTTATAGACAGAATTAGGAAGTATCCTTTCCCTTTAATATTTTTTGGAAAAACTTTAGAATTGGGGTTAATTATTCTTAAATGTTTGGTAGAATTCACCAGTGAAGCAGTCAAATCTTTGATGCGTGTTTTTTTATTGCTTTTTTAATATACATACTGTTTATATCTATTAAACTTTTCTATTTATTCATGATTCAGTCTTGGCAGTATGTTTCTAGAAACTTTTCCATTTGGTCTAGGTTATCTTATTTATAGGCATTTAATAGCTGATAAAATTTGCATAATTCTTTTTACAATTGTTTTATTTTATTTTATTTTATTTTATTTTATTTTATTTTATTTGCAGTATAGTTAAAATAGAGTGTAATAAATAGGTATAAAATATAGTGATTCAACTATTTTATACATCACCCATTAGTCATTACAACAAGCACACTCCTCAATTCCTATCACCTATATTGCCCATCATGCCACCAACCTCCCCTGTGGTAACTATCAGTTTGTTCTCTAAAATTAAGATTGTTTCTTGGTTCGTCTTTCTCTCTTTTTTTTTTTCCTTTGTTCATATGAGTGAAATCACTCATATGAGTGAAATCATGTTTGTCTTTCTCTGACTGACTTATTTTGCTTACCATTATACACTTTAGCCTCACCCATGTTGTAAATAGCAAGATTTCATACCTTTTTTATGCCCCAGGAATACTTATTCTTTATTCATTTTTATGGCCCAGTAATGCTTATTCTTTATTCAATCATATATCAATGGAAATTTTAGCTGCTTTCGTAATTTGGCTGTTATCATAAATGATGAAGCAATAAACATAGGGGTGCATGTATCCTTTCAAATTAGTGTTTTTGTATTTTTGGGGTAAATACTCAGTAGTGTGATTACTGGATTGCAGGGTTGTTCTACTTTTAACTTTTTGAGGAACCTCCATACTTTCTTCTACAGTGACTGCACCAGTTTGTATTCCCACCAACAGTACAAGGGGGTTCCTTTTTCTCCATATTCTTAAAAACACTTGCTGTTTCTTGATTTTTTTTTTTTTAATTTTAGCCATTCTGACAGATGGGAAGTGATATCCAATTGTGGTCTTGATTTGCATTTCCCTGATGATGAGTGATATTGAGCATCCTTTCATGTGTTTGTTGGCCATCTGAATGTCTTCATTGGGGAAATGCCTGTTCATGACTTCTGCCCATTTTTAACTGGCTTTTATGTTTTTCAGGGTGTTGAGTTTTGAGTTTTATAAGTTCTTTATACATTTTGGATACTAACCCTTTATTGGATATGTCATTTGCAGATACCTCTCTCATTCACTAGGATATCTTTTCGTTTTGTTGATTATTTCCTTCACTGTATAGAAGCTGTGTATTTTGATGTTGCCCCAATAGTTTAATTTTTGCTCTTATTTCCTGGCTCCAGGAGACATCTAGAAAAATATTGCTGTGTCACATGTCAGAGAAATTACTGCTAGTGCTCTTTTCTAGGACTTTTATGATTTTAGGACTCATATTTAGGTATTTAATACATTTTGAATACATTTTATGTGTATGGTGTAAGTAACTGACCCAGTTTCATTTATTGGCATGTAACTGTCCAGTTTTCCCAGCACACCTGTTGAACAGACATTCTTTTCCTCATTGCATGTTCTTGTCTCTTTTGTCAAGAACAAATTGAGTATATAATTGTAGGTATATTTCTGGGCTTTCTATGCTGTTCACTGATCTATGTGTATATATTTGTGCCACTACCATAGTATTTTGATTACTACAGCTTTGTAATATAACTTGAAGTCTGGAATTGTGATACTTCCAGTTTTGCTTGCCTTTTTCAAGGTTGCTTAGGCTACTAGGATTTTTTGTGATTCCATACAAATTTTAGGAACATTTGTTCTAGTTCTATAAAAATATTCTGTTGGTATTTTTATATGGATTGCATTAAACATGTATATTACTTTGGGTAGTATAGGCAATATAACAAAATGTGTTTTTCCAATACATGAACATGCAACATCTTTTTTCCTTTTTTCCTGTCATCTTCGATTTTTTAGTCAAGGTTTTATAGTTTCCAGAGTACAAATCTTTCACCTCCTTAGTTAAGTTTATTCTTACATATTTGTATTAATTTTGGTGCAATTGTATATGGAAGGAATTGTTTCTTTCTTTTTAATGTTTATTTTTGAGACAGAGGGAGACAGAGCGCAAGTGGGGGAGGGGAAGACAGAGAGGGAGATACAGAATCTGAAACAGGCTCCAGGCTCTGAGCCCGAGACTGATGCGGGGCTTGAACCCACGAACCGTGAGATAATGACCTGAGCCGAAGTCAGACGCTTAACTGACTGAGCCACCCAGGCGCCCCTAGAATTTCTTTCTTAATTTCTCTTTCTGTTGCTTCATTATTAGTGTAAAGTAATTCAATGAATTTCTGTACATTGATTTTGTATACTGTAACCTTACTGAATTATTTTGTCACTTCTAGTAGTTTTTGTATATATAAAATTTTTCTACATGTGTATTATATCATCTACAAATAGTGAAAATTTTAGGTTTTATTTACCAATTTGAATGTCTTTTATTTGTTGTTGATGCTGCTTTTGTTGTCTGATCGTTGTGACTAGGACTTCAATATCGTGTTGAATGAAAGTGGATACAGTGGATATCCTTGTCTTGTTCCTGATCTTGTGGTGAAACTCTCAGTTTTTCAACATTGAGTATGACGTTAGTTGTAGGTTTCTCATATATGGCCTTTATTACATTGACGTATGTTCTCTCTAAACCTACTTTATTGAGAGTTTTTTTTTTTTAATCATGATGTTGTTCTTTGTGAAATGTTTTTTCTGCATCTATTGAAATGATCATTTGGTTTTTAGTCTTTATCTTATTGATGTGATGTATCACATTGATTTATGAATATTGACCCACCCTGCGTCTCGGGAATAAATACCACCTGATTGTGGTTAATTACTTGTAACGTCTTGCTGGATTCGTTTTGCTAATATTTTGTTGAGGACTGTTCCATGTATATTCACCAGACATGAATAGTTAATTCTATTTTTTTCATAGTGTCTTTATATACTTTTAACAACGGGGTAATGCTGGTCTCACAGAATGAAATTGGAAGCTTCCTTTTCTCTTCCATTTTTGGAGTAGTTTGAGAAGAATAGGTATTAACTCTTTTTAAAATGTTTACTAGAAGTTACTTGTGAAGCCATCTAGTGCTAGACTTTTGTTTATCGGTATTTTTTAAATTACTGATTTAAACGAATTGCTGGTGCTCAGTCTATTCAAACTTTCCATTTCTTCCTGATGCCATTTTGTGAGGTTATGATTTTAGGATTTAGTCCATTTCATCTAGGTTGTCCAATTTGTTGGTATATATTTTTCATAGTATTCTCTTATAATCCTTTGCATTTCTGTCATGTTGGTTGTTATTTCTCCTCTGATTTTGATTTTGATTATTTCAGTCCTCTCTCTCTCTCTGTCTTCTTCAGGTTTTTTTTCAAATTCTAGTTAACACATATGATAAAATTGGTTTCAGGTGTAAAATTTAGTGACACCCATTTCTCATCACAGGTGCCCTCCTTAATACCCGTCACCCATTTAGCCCATCCACCACCCACCTCCTTCCATCAATCCTCTGCTTATTTTTTATAGTTAAAAGTCTCTTAATGTTTGCTTCCCTCTCTCTTTTTTTCCATTCTCCTATGTTTATCTGTTTTGTTTCTTAAATTCCACATGTGAATGAAATCATATGGTATTTGTCTTTCTCTGACTTGTTTTGTTTTTGTTTTTGTTTTGGGTCTCATTAAAGTTTTACCAAGTTTGTTGATCTTTTCAAAGAACCAGCTCCTGGTTTCATAGATCTTTTATATTGTTTTTGTTTTTGTGTTTAGTTCCTATTTTCTTTATTTCTGCTTTAATTTTTAGGTTGTTTATTTAATATTTTTCTTACTTTTTGAGTAAGCATATATTGCTCTGAACTTTCCTCTCAGAATATATTTGCTGTATTCCTCAAATTTTGGATCGTTGTATTTTCATTTTTAATTGTCTCCATGTATTTTTTAATTTTGTCTTTAATTGTTGTTGCTGTTGTTTACCCATTCAATGTTTAGTAGCATGTTATTTGATCTCCGTGTATGTGAGCTCTTTCCATATTTTTTCTTGTGGTTGAATTTTAGTTTCATAGCATTGTAGTTAGAAAAGAGGCATGGAACAACTGCAATCTTTTTTTAATTTGTTGAGTCTTGTTTTGTCGCCTAATATATGATCTATTCTGAAGAATGTTACATATGCACTTTAAAATAGTGGTATCCTGCTATTTTAGGATGGGATATTTTAAATTTACCTGGCAAATCCACCTGTTCCAGTGTGTTATTCAAAACCAGTGTATCCTTGTTGATTTTCTGTTTGGAAGATCTATCCATCGATATAATTGGGGTGTTAAAGTTCCTTACTATTATTTTATTATGATTACTTCCTGAATGTTTGTTATTAACTGATTTAAGTATTTGGGTGCTCCTATATTGGTTGCATAAATAATATATCTTCTTGTTCTATTGCCCCTTTAATGATTATGCAGTGTCATTTGTCTCCTGTTACCATTTTTGTTACAAAGTCTATTTTGTCCCATATGAGTATTGTTATCCTGGCTTTCTTGTCACGTCCATTTGCATGATAAATGTTTCTCCATCTCTTCACTTTCAGTCTGCAGGTGTCTATTGGTGTAAAATGAGCCTCTTGTAGGAAACATGTAGATGGGTCTTTTTTTTTTTAATCCATTCCATCACCCTATGTCATTTGATTACTTAGTCCATTAACATTCAAAGTGATTATAGATAGATATGTATTTACTGCCATTTTGTTACATGTCATATGAATTAGAAAACTTTTTTTTTTGTATTTTTTTCTCCATTCCTTTCTTGTCTTGTTCTCTTCTCTCATGATTAGTTAGCTTACTTAAGTGATATACTTGGATTCTTTTTTTTTTTCTTTATTCTTTGCGTATCTATCACTGGTTTTTGATTTGTCATTAACATTCAGTTTTTATATAATACCTTTGGCATATAGTAATCTATATTAAGTTGATGGTTGCTTAAGTTTGAGCCCATTATTTACTTCTTTCTTTCCCACATTTTAGGTGGAAGGTGTCATGCTTATATCCCTTTATTTTGTGAGTCAATTAACTGATTTTTACAGATATACTTATTTTACTGCTTTTGTGATTCCCACTCTCCTTACTCTTGCTTATGGTCTTTCCTTTCCAGTCAAAGAGTACCATTTAACATTTCTTGTAGGGGAGTTTAGTGTTCATGATCTTTTATAACTTTTGTCTGGAAAACTTTTTATGTCTCCTTCTATTCTGAATGATAGCCTTGCTGGATAGAGTATTTTTGGCTGCAGATTTTTCACTTTCAGCACTTTGAATATACCATGACACATCCTTCTTACCTAAAAAGTTTTTTGTTGAAAAATCATCTGATATCCTTATGGAATTTACCTTGCATGTAACTGCTTTATTTTCTCTTGCTGATCTTAAAATTCTCTTTATTACTGCCTGTTGCCATTTTAATTACTATGTGTCTTGATATGGACTTCTTTGGGTTGATTATGTTGGAGGCTGTCTGTACCTCCTGGATCTGGATTTCTGTTTCCTTGCCCAGATTTGAGAAGTTTGTAGGTATCATTTATTCAAATACATTTTCTTTCCCCTTTTCTTTCTGTTCTTCTATTAGGATTCTTATAATGGGGATGTCTTTACACATGATGATGTTGCTGAGTTCCCTGAGTCTATTCTTATTTTGCATAGTTTTTCCTCAAACCTGCTCAGCTTGATCGCTTTCCACTACTCTCTTTTCCAGGTTGCTGATTCATTATTTTGCTTTATCTAGCCTACTATTTTTTTTATCTTGTATATTATTAATTTCATGTATTGTATTCTTCATCTCTTTTCTATTCTCATTAAGAGTCTTACTGATGACCTCCACTCTTTTCTCAGGTCCACTGAGTATTTTTATGTTCATTACTTTAATTCCCTATCAGTCATGTTATTTACCTTCATTTCACTTCGGTCTCTTTCTGTGATTTTGTCCTGTTTTTTCATTTGGGACATATTTCTCAGTCTCTTCATTTTGTCTCACTCTCTGTTTCTATGTGTTAGGAAAGACAGCTACATGTCCTGCACTTTAAAGTAATGGCCTTATGAAGAATAGGTTCTCTAGTGTCCTGCCTTGTAGTGGCTCTTGTTCACCATGACCTGACACTTCAGGGGTGTCTCTGATGTGTAATGTGCGTGCCTTATTTTTGTGGCTGAGCCACCTTTTCCTTCAACCCAGCCATCTGCAATGGCTCTCTTTGACTATTGTGGATAGTATTTGGTCCCTATGGTGTTGGTGGGCCAGTCTGGGTACTTCTAAGACTTGAGTTGAGTCAAACCAAGCATTTGCCAGTGATACAGTAGCACTAAGATGCAGGGTGTTTTCCCTGTGTTGCCTTCTGAGAAGCTTTCAGTGAGGGGTGGGGTTTCAGTCTGACTAGTTTTCTTCCTCCAGCCCACTGCTGGACCTTCCTCTGACTGCTTTGCATGGTTACCTTTCCCTCTTTCTGGGGAAAAAGTCACTTTGGAGTGGTTCTGGTCACTGTAGTGGCTGCTTTCACACTGCCAGGTTTTGACATCACCCTGAATGGGCTCTGGCCAAGAATGTATTGGAAAAGGCAGATTTGCCAAAGCATAGCATGGGAGGTGGGGGGCAGGTGACATTGCTAGCAAGCTTTATGTACCACCATTCCTCTGCAGGAGAGGGCCTGCAGTTCCTGGATTGAGGTAGGTTGTCAGGATGGGTGGATTGGCAAAAGGTGAGTGTGGAAGGGGAGGTGGCAGTACTAGCAAATTAGGTAGTGTGTTCTTCAGGTGGCTGAGTGTTTATGTTGAGGGAGGGAGGAGGAGGGAAATGGCTTGTGTTAGTTCCTTTGTTCTTAGAGAAGATCGTGTGATTTCTGTCCCTCCAAGACATGCTTTGAAATTAAAAACTTTCCCTCCTGTATTCTCCGTGAGCTTTTCAAACTGATGATTCTATTTTATATCTACATAGGCTGTATGTTGTGCTTTCTCTTTAAGAGTAAGGACTTGGTTTCCTCTTGTTTAACCCACCTGCTCTCCCAGAGCTGAGCTCACCAATTTGTTTTTTTTTTTTTCTTTTAAGTTCCAGGTTTTAAGTCCTGCTGATTCTAAGACCTCATGAAGTTTGGCCCCTCTGTTTTTCAGAGCTAAATATTATGGGGATTCATTTTCCCTGTGCAGGCTTCCCAGTGTGGAGGTCCATTTATCTACTTTCTCCATGCCCTCAAGGTTCCTCTCTCCCACAAACTGTCTCATGAGTCCCTTTAGTTCCTAATGGCATCTCTGCCATTCCTATCCCCCTCAATGTGGCCTCTTCGTGGGTCATTTTCTGGGTTATTTACATTGATGTGAGTGTTATCTAGTGGTTTCCTGGGAACCAGGTGTACCTAAGGTCCTTTTACTGCACCATCTTCCCCAGAAGTCTATGTTTTGTCCATTTTATTCATATTTTCTATTATCCAGTATTTGTCTGCATTGATGTTCTTTGTTTTTTTTTTTTTTTGTTTTTTTTTTTATAATTTATTTCCACTTTAAATTTAATGAATTTCTTCTGTCCTCTTGCTTGGGATTTTGCCCATATCTCTTATTTTCTAGTTCTTTTAAGGTGTAACAACAGGATACTAATAACTTTCTTCTTTTAATATCTCTGTTTTCTGCTATAAATTTACCACTTAGCTCTGCTTTAAATGCATCTCATAAGTTTTACAATGTTCATTTTTGTTTTAATTTGTTTCTAGATATTTTCTAATTTCTCTTATTATTTTTTCATTGGCCCAGTGGTTGTTTAATATTATAGTCTTTAATTTCCACATATTTGTAAATATTTCAGTTTCTATTAATTTTCAGTTTTAATCCAGTATGATAAAAATTATGATTCCAATATTTTTAAAAATGTTATTATGACTATTTTTGTGGCCTATGTGTGATCAGGCTTGAAGAATATTTCATGTGCACTTGAAGAAAATTTACATTTTGCTATTCCTGCATATCGTGTTCTATATATATATATTAGGCCTAAACTGTATATAGTGTTGCTTCATATCTTCTATTTTATTGTTTATCATCTCTGTGGGTGTTCTATCAAAAATTGGATGTGAAATATTGAAGTTTCCAAATATTGTTGAAGAACTGTCTATTTTTTTCATGAATTTTAACAATGCTTACATCATATATTATAGGATTCTTCTGATTGATGCATATGTGTTTTCAATTATTATATCTTCTTGATGAATTGACCCTGTTATCAATAACATCCTACTTTGTCTCTTGTTACAGTTTTTAAATTAACTCTGCTTTGATATTAATTTAGTTATGTCAGCTTCCAATTGATTCCTATTGGAATGGGGTCCCCTTTTCTGTACACTTTCAACCTATTTGTTCCTTTAGATATAAAGTAGACCTCTTATAGACAGCAGTGTTGGATCATGTGTTTTCTTCCATTCCATCAATTTCTTTCTTTTAATTAGAGAGTTTAATCTATTTACATGTAATGTTCCTGAAAACAAAGGACTATTTGTTTCCTGTATGTCTTACAGGTTTTTTTCCCCTCTCATTTTCTTCATTACTGCCTTCTTTTGTATTTAGTTGATTTTTAAAGTGACATACTTTGTTTCCCTTTCATTTCTTTTGTGTATATTTTGTAGTTATTATGTTTTGATTGCCATTGGGACACATAAAATCTTAAAGTTGTAAAAATATAAGTTTAATTGATAACAACTTAAACTTTAACTTCATACAAAACGTCTCCTGTAGAACTTCACTCCCTTTTATATTATTACTGTCACAACTTACATGTTATTATATTCTGTTCCTTTAACAGATTTGTAATTATTTTTAAGCATATGTCTTTTTAATTATGCAAAATATGAAAAGTAAAGTTGCAAACTAAAATTATAATAATTTTGGCTTTTATATTCACCCTTGTATTCATATTTATGAAAATTATTTATTTTTTCATATGTCTTCAAAATTGCTGTCCTGCATCAATTTATGTTGATCCAAAAGACTCCATTTACTATTTGTTTTATGGAAAATCTAGTGTTAATAAACTCCTTCAGGTTTTAATTTTTCTTTTAGGGATGTTTTAACTTTTCCCTAATTTTTAAAAGTACGTTTTACCAGATGTAGAATTTTTGGTTGACAGACTGTGTTCAATACTTTAAATAGACTATCTCACTGCTTTTTGGTTCCCAAGACTTTGAATGAACACTGGGCTGATAATCCTGTAGAGAATCCATTAAATGTCATGATTCACTTTTGTATTCCTGCTCACAAGCTCCTCTCTGTCTTTGGCATTCAATAGTTTGATTAAAATTGTCTCAGTCTTATATCTTTGGGATTATCCACTTGGAGTTTTTGAACTTTGGACTTTGTATGTTGATGCCTTTTATCAAATTTAGGACATTTTTTGCCATTATTTCTTTAAATTAACTCTCTGAATTATTTTTTCTTCTCTCTTTCTCTTCTGGGACTTACATAATATATATATATATATATATATATATATATATATATACACTTAAATGTTTATGACAAGTACCTTAGGTTCCGTTTATTTTTCTCCTTCTTTTTTTATTTTTTATTTACTATTATTATTTATTTTTATTTTTGAGAGAGAGAGCAAGCAGGGGAAAAGGGAAGAGGGAGAGAGAGAGAGAGAGAGAGAGAGAAATAATCCCAGGCAAGCTCCACATTCAGTGTGGAACCCAATACAGGGCTCGATCCCATGACCTTGAGATCATGACTTGAGCTGAAATCAAGAGTCATACACTCAACTGAGCCACCTGGGCACCCTAACTTTTTCTCCTTTTTTCCTTCCTTCTCTATATACTAAAAAAATTTCAATTTCCTTATCTTTAAGTTCTCTACTTATTTTTTAATTAAAAAAATTAATGTTTATTTTTGAGAGATAGAGATAGAGTGCATGTGAGGGAAGGGCAAAAAGAGACAGAGACATAGAATACAAAGCAGGCTCCAGTCTCTGAGCTGCCAGCAGAGAACCCGACACTGGGCTGAAACTCATGAAATGCAAGATAATGACATGAGCCAAAGTCAGAGCTCAGCCAGTCAAGCCACCTAGGTGCCCCTCTTATTCTTTCTTTTTCCTACTCAAATTTGCTGTTGAAATCTAGTGAATTTTGTATTTTAGTTATCATACTTTTTATTTCCAAATTTCTGTTTCATTCCTTTATGTAATTTCTACATCTTTGTTGATATTTTCATTTTGTTCTCATGTCATTTTCCTGATTTTCTTTAGTTATTTCTCCACATTCTCCCTTAACTGAGTATATTTAATATAGTTGTTTTAAAGTCATTGTTTAGTATGTCTGATGTTTGCTCTTCAGAAACAGTAGTATATTTTCTCTGTTCTTTTGAATAGGTCATGGTTTCAATTTTCACACATAAATTATTATTTTTATGGAAAAATTTGTATTTAAATAGTATGACATTGTAACTCTAGAAATCAGGTTTTTCTCCTTTCAACAATGTTTGCTGATTTTTAGTTGTTGAATAATTTTCCTATATTTTTCCAAACTGTTTTTGCAAAGATTATTCCTTGTCATGTGTTACTGATGTCTCCCTTCCTTTACCCATGTCCAGAAATTTCCTAGAGTGCAAAGAACTGAAACAAACACAAGCACATAAAAATATAAAGAGAGAAAGTAGGAAAAAAATTACCTTAGTTTTTACTGCTTTTCTCTGTGCTTAGATACTTCAACACTTATTTTCTTAGTATAAGTATTAGCTCAAGGTGAAAGCTTAAAGTTTTTTCTCAAAAATTTCTGAGCATGTATCTTGCCTGGGCTTGTTCATGGTTTTCTAAATGCTTCAGTATACATGGCTGTTTTAGAATATTGTAGTTTAACAAAGATTTCCATCCCAGATTTTTCTCCCTTTCATAGATCATCTCTTGTATGTTGGAAGGCATCCATAATTTCTTGTCCCAAATGTCTATTGGTTTTAAGTCCCTCTGGAAGCTTTCACAGTAAATGTCAACTGCTTTTTCTCCATTAGATCTAACTTAAGCAAAACAGAGATGTTCATCTTGCATCATTATTTCAGGTAATGCCCAGTCATAGTAGAAAATAAATTACACAATAATTTGAAAATTAGGTATGTTGTTTCCTCTGAATTTTGGCATGTAATTGGGAACCAAGCAGCTCCCAATTCAAGACTAAGACTGCTACCACACAAGGAAGGGTGTGAACCAAGGGTGAATAAAAACACTAGAAAATATTCTTAACACTTTCAAAACAGATTTTCTTAATTGGATGTTTACTTGGTTGCTTTAAGTCTTTGGGGCGCCTGGGTGGCTCAGTTGGTTAGGCCTCTGACTTCGGTTCAGGTCATGATCTCACAGTCCATGAGTTTGAGCCCTGCATCGGGCTCTGTGCTGACAGCTCGGAGCCTGGAGCCTGCTTTGGATTCTGTGTCTCCCTCTCTCTCTGCCCCTCCCCGGCTCGTGCTCTGTCTCTCTCTGTCTCAAAAATAAATAAAAACATTAAAAAAAGTTTTTGAATGTTTTCCAGAGCATTGATATAGTGGTTCAGATAGTTTTTAAATGTTTCAATGTTTCTGTGGTAGATTAAGAGGTTTGAGAACCTTAGTTTCCAGTTTTGCTGATGTTATTCCCAGTGGCACAACAGGAAACAGAATATATGGTAGTTATCATCAGCATGAAAAAAAGGAAGAATGAAAAATATTTCTGCACTTGAAAAGGGGAATATGTCAGGAGGAGCCAATATGGTGGAACAGCATGGAAGCTTTTTGTGTGTCTCACATCCATGAAATACAGCCAGGTCAACACTTAACCATCCTGCACACCTAGAAAACTGATCTGAGGATTAAGACAACAATCTTCACAACCTGAAGCACAGAAATCAGCAGGTATGTGGTGCAGAGAAGTGAACTGGGGAAGGGAGAATCCGCAGGGGGCGGGGAGCTGTTTTTGTGTATGGAGAGAGAATAGAGATCGGGGGAGAATATGGGAAAAGCAACCCCCCCAAATCAGCTGGAGAGAAAGTGGAAAAGTGGAAACAATCACAGGGACTGAACTAAAAAGGGAGAAAGTAGAAAGAAGAGGGTTTAAATTCCATTAAGACTCTATAAACAGGGGAAGTGCAGAATATGAAACTCCACAGCTCAATACCTGGCAGTGTCCAGCAGTGTTATGGTGGGAAAAGTGAATCCCCAGGAGCAGAGTGAAGTCCAGGGGTCTTCAGGCCACATGGGGAGAGGTGGTTCCCCATCTGGTAGAGGCTTTGTGGCTCCCCCAAAAAGGCAAAGACCCCAGCATCACATTCGCTGGTGCTGGAACAGTGTCTTTAAGGGTGAAGCCTGGGACCAGAAGCGTGTTGTGATTTGCCATAATCCCTGAAACGCTGCTGCTACAGGATCTGTGAAATTTTTCTGGGGTAGGCTGGCACCCAGCCACAGTCTCTGGGCATCGGCAGCAGCACAGTCCTGGGAAGGTACCTGGGTATGGCCAGCACCCGGCCACTGCTCAGTGAGATCCTCTTGCAGAGGGGCAGAATGGGTCAAAGCCTCAGTCCCCAGGAAGTAAGGGGTAGGGGAACACAGCTGCAAGTAAGATAAAAGTCAGGAGGGAGGTGCTTCCTGGGACATAGTCACGGACAGTGTAAATGTGGGGAGTGGATGGAAGCCAAAGACAAAGGACAGATGCGTGATTGGTGATCGGGAAGAACGGAGTTCTGATACAACAGACTGGGTAACGGGGAGATGCTATTTTCACTGCTCCCGCACTATATGCACCACGACAATCCACCCCAGTAAGCTAAACAGCGTCATCTAGTGGAGAACGGAGCTATTACACTAAGCCCCTCCCAACTGGGCCAACCTTGCTCTTCATGAACACAAGTCTCTTCACCTGCTAGTTTACGGACTATAAAGTGCTTATTGTTTTAATTCTAGATGAAGTAGAAGTAATTTCAATCATATTTCAGTCTGTTCACTGGTCCATCTATTCAATTTTCTTTTTTTTCCTGTTTTTATCTTTTTCATTTGTTTTCTTTTTCTTGAATACAAAAAGAGAAAAACAAGTTTTTATTTTCAATTGTTATTAAAAATATTTTCCTTAATTTTATTTCTACTATATATTTTACTTTTATGTACTTTTTTCAAATTTTATTGTACTTCGATATTTCATTTTATTCTATTTCAGTGTATTAATTTTTTCAAATCTTAAAATGATTTCCTGTTTTTTTTTTCTTTCACCTTTTTTTCTCTAATGTATCAAGCCCTTTTTCAACACCCAGAGCAAAACACACCTAGGATCTAGATCAGTTATTTGATTTTTTTGTGTGTTTGTTGTTTTTAATATTTTAATTTTAATTTTTTTAATTTATATTTTTAATTTTTCTTTAACTTCATTAATTCCTTTTCTCCTTTAAAAATGACAAAATGAAGGAATACACACCAAAAGAAGGAGCTGGAAGAAACTACATCCAGGGCTTAACTAACACAGATACAAGCAAGATGTCTGAACCAGAATTTATAATCACAAAAATAACAATAATAATAGATGGAGTTGAAAATAGATTAAATTTCCTTTTTGTGGATATAAAAGAAGTAATAGCTAGTCGGAATGAAATAAAACATACTATAACTGAGCTGCAATCTCGAATGTATGCAGCGGCAGCAAGGATGGATGAGGCAGAACAGAGAATCAGTGATATAAAGGACAAACTTATGGACAAAAATAAAGCAGAAAAAAAGAGGGAGATTAAAGCAAAAGAGCACAATGTAAGATTTAGAGAAATCAGTGACTCTTTAGAAGGGAACAACATTAGAATCATAGGGGTCCCAGAAAATGAAGAGAGAGGGGTAGAAGGGTTATGTGACCAAATCATAGCGGAAAACTTTCCTAATCTGGGGAAAGACACAGATATCAAAATCTTGAAGCACAGAGGACTCCCAGTAGATTCAACCAAAACTGACCATCAACAAGGCATATCAGAGTCAAATTCACAAAATACTCAGGCAAGGAAAGACTCATGAAAGCAGCACAGGGAAAAAAAGTCCTTAACGTATAAAGGAAGACAGATCAGGTTTGCAGCAGACCTATCCACAGAAACTTGCCAGGCCAGAAAGGAGTGGCAGGATAGATTCAATATGCTGAATCAGAAAGATATGCAGACACGAATTCTTAATCCAGCAAGGCTGTCATTCAGAATAGAATGAGAGATTAAAAGTTTCCCAGACAAACAAAAAGGAGTTCATGACCACTAACCAGGCCTACAAGAAATTTTAAGGGGGACTTTCTGAGGGGAGAAAAGATTAAATAAGTATATAAATAGATACCAAAAGCAACAAAAACTAGAAAGGACAAGAGATCACCACTAGAAACTCCAACTCTACAGGCAACTTAATGGCAATAGATTCATATCTTTCAGTACTCACTCTAAACGTCATTGGATTAAATGCTCCAATCAAAAGACACAGGGTAACATAATGGATAAGAAAAACAGATCCATGTATAGTCTGTTTACAAGAGACCCGCTTTAGACCAAAAGACACCTTCAGATTGATAGGGGATGGAGAACCATCTATCATTCTAATGGTCAACAAAAGAAAGCCAGAGTAGCCATACTTATATCAGACAATATATACTTTAAAATAAACACTGTAACAAGAGATGAAGAAGGGCACTATATCATAATTAAGGGGTCTATTCACCAAGAAAACTTAACAACTGTAAACATTTATGTTCCAAATATGAAAGCACCTGAATATATAAATCAATTAATCACAAACATAAAGAAACTCATTGATAATAATACCAAAATAGTAGGGGACTACAGCACCCAAGTTATAGCAATGGACAGATCATCTAATCAGAAAATCAACAAGGAAACAATGGCTTTGAATGACACACTGGACCAGATAGACTTAACAGATATATTCAGAACATTTCATCTTAAAGCAGTGGAATATACATTCTTCTCAAGTGCACATGGAATTTTCTCCAGAATAGACCAAATATTTGGACACAAATCAGCCCTAAGTAAATACAAAAAATCGAGATCATAACAGCATATTTTCAGATGACAATGCTATGAAACTCGAAATCAACCACAAGAAAAAATCTGGAAAAGTAACAAATACTTGTACACTAAATAACATCCTACTAAAGAATGAATGGGCCAGCTATGAAGCTAAAGAGGAAATGAAAAAGTACAAGGAAGCCAATTAAAATGGTAACACCACAACCCAAAACCTGTGGGACACAGCAAAGGCAGTCATAAGAAGAAAGTATATAGCAGTCCAGGCCTTCTTAAAGAAGGAAGAAAGGTCATAGATATACAACCTAACCTTACACCATAAGGAGCTAGAAAAAGGAAACCAAATAAAACCCAAAACCAGCAGAAGATAGGAAATAATAAGATTGGAACACAAATTAATGCTATCAAACCAAAAAAAAAAAAAAAAAAAAAAAAGTAGAACAGATCAATGGAACCAAAAGCTGGTTCTTTGAAAGAATGAACAAAATTGATAAACCACTAGCCAGTTTAAACAAAAAGAAAAAGGAAAGGACCCAAATAAAATCAAGAATGAAAGAGGAGAGCTTGCAACCAACACAGCAGAGATAAAAACAATAATAAGAGCATATTATGAGAGTCTCCGGAGTCAAGCGCAGACTAGAGGCCCACGGAAGAGGGTAGGAAGGGCAGCGAGGCGGTGCGCGCTCCACGGACTGGCGGGAGGGAGCCGGGGCGGAGGGGCGGCTCGGCGGCCAAGCAGAGCCCCCGAGTCTGGCTGGCAAAAGCGGAGGGGCCGGACAGACTGTGTTCCGACAGCAAGCGCGGCTTAGCATCTGGGAGGTCATAAGTTAACAGCTCTGCTCAGAAAGCGGGAAGGCTGGAGGACAAAGGGAGGGAGAGCTGCTGAGCCCCCGGACGGCAGAGCTCAGCTTGGCGGGGAACAAAGGCGCCAGCGCCATCTCCCCTGCCCATCCCCCAGCCAAAATCCCAAAGGGAACCAGTTCCTGCCAGGGAACTTGCTCGCTCCGCGCAAACACCCAACTCTGTGCTTCTGCGGAGCCAAACCTCCGGCAGTGGATCTGACTCCCTCCTGCTGCCACAGGGCTCCTCCTGAAGTGGATCACCTAAGGAGAAGCGAGCTAAGCATGCCCCTCCACCCCTCGTGCACCTCGCCTACCCACCCCAGCTAATACGCCAGATCCCCAGCAACACAAGCCTGGCAGTGTGCAAGTAGCCCAGACGGGACACGCCACCCCACAGTGAATCCCGCCCCTAGGAGAGGGGAAGAGAAGGCACACACCAGTCTGACTGTGGCCCCAGCAGTGGGCTAGGGGCAGACATCGGGTCGGACTGCGGCCCCGCCCACTAACTCCAGTTATACACCACAGCACAGGGGAAGTGCACTGCAGGTCCTCACCACGCCAGGGACTCTCCAAAATGACCAAACGGAAGAATTCCCCTCAGAAGAATCTCCAGGAAATAACAACAGCTAATGAACTGATCAAAAAGGATTTAAATAATATAACAGAAAGTGAATTTAGAATAATAGTCATAAAATTAATCACTGGGCTTGAAAACAGTATACAGGACAGCAGAGAATCTCTTGCCACAAAGATCGAGGGACTAAGGAACAGTCACGAGGAGCTGAAAAACGCTTTAAACGAAATGCAAAACAAAATGGAAACCACGATGGCTCGGCTTGAAGAGGCAGAGGAGAGAATAGGTGAACTAGAAGATAAAGTTATGGAGAAAGAGGAAGCTGAAAGAAAGAGAGATAAAAAAATCCAGGAGTATGAGGGGAAAATTAGAGAACTAAGTGATACACTAAAAAAAAATAATATACGCATAATTGGTATCCCAGAGGAGGAAGAGAGAGGGAAAGGTGCTGAAGGGGTACTTGAACAAATTATAGCTGAGAACTTCCCTGAACTGGGGAAGGAAAAAGGCATTGAAATCCAAGAGGCACAGAGAACTCCCTTCAGACGTAACTTGAATCGATCTTCTGCACGACATATCATAGTGAAACTGGCAAAATACAAGGATAAAGAGAAAATTCTGAAAGCAGCAAGGGATAAACGTGCCCTCACATATAAAGGGAGACCTATAAGACTTGTGACTGATCTCTCCTTTGAAACTTGGCAGGCCAGAAAGGCTTGGCACGATATCTACAGTGTGCTAAACAGAAAAAATATGCAGCCGAGAATCCTTTATCCAGCAAGTCTGTCATTTAGAATAGAAGGAGAGATAAAGGTCTTCCCAAACAAACAAAAACTGAAGGAATTTGTCACCACGAAACCAGCCCTACAAGAGATCCTAAGGGGGATCCTGTGAGACAAAGTACCAGAGACATCACTACAAGCATAAAACATACAGACATCACAATGACTCTAAACCCATATCTTTCTATAATAACACTGAATGTAAATGGATTAAATGCGCCAACCAAAAGACATAGGGTATCAGAATGGATAAAAAAACAAGACCCATCTATTTGCTGTCTACAAGAGACTCATTTTAGATCTGAGGACACCTTTAGATTGAGAGTGAGGGGATGGAGAACTATTTATCATGCTCCTGGAAGCCAAAAGAAAGCTGGAGTAGCCATACTTATATCAGACAAACTAGACTTTAAATTAAAGGCTGTAACAAGAGATGAAGAAGGGCATTATATAATAATCACAGGGTCTATCCACCAGGAAGAGCTAACTATTATAAATGTCTATGCGCCAAATACCCGAGCCCCCAGATATATAAAACAATTACTCATAAACATAAGCAACCTTATTGATAAGAATGTGGTCATTGCAGGGGACTTTAACACCCCACTTACAGAAATGGATAGATCATCTAGACACACAGTCAATGAAGAAACAAGGGCCCTGAATGATACATTGGATCAGATGGACTTGACAGATATATTTAGAACTCTGCATCCCAAAGCAACAGAATATACTTTCTTCTCGAGTGCACATGGAACATTCTCCAAGATAGATCATATACTGGGTCACAAAACAGCCCTTCATAAGTGTACAAGAATTGAAATTATACCATGCATACTTTCAGACCACAATGCTATGAAGCTTGAAATCAACCACAGGAAAAAGTCTGGAAAACCTCCAAAAGCATGGAGGTTAAAGAACACCCTACTAACGAATGAGTGGGTCAACCAGGCAATTAGAGAAGAAATTAAAACATATATGGAAACAAACGAAAATGAAAATACAACAATCCAAACGCTTTGGGATGCAGCGAAGGCAGTCCTGAGAGGAAAATACATTGCAATCCAGGCCTATCTCAAGAAACAAGAAAAATCCCAAATACAAAATCTAACAGCACACCTAAAGGAAATCGAAGCAGAACAGCAAAGGCAGCCTAAACCCAGCAGAAGAAGAGAAATAATAAAGATCAGAGCAGAAATAAACAATATAGAATCTAAAAAAACTGTAGAGCAGATCAACGAAACCAAGAGTTGGTTTTTTGAAAAAATAAACAAAATTGACAAACCTCTAGCCAGGCTTCTCAAAAAGAAAAGGGAGATGACCCAAATAGATAAAATCATGAATGAAAATGGAATGATTACAACCAATCCCTCAGAGATACAAACAATTATCAGGGAATACTATGAAAAATTATATGCCAGCAAATTGGACAACCTGGAAGAAATGGACAAATTTCTAAACACCCACACTCTTCCAAAACTCAATCAGGAGGAAATAGAAAGCTTGAACAGACCCATAACCAGCGAAGAAATTGAATCGGTTATCAAAAATCTCCCAACAAATAAGAGTCCAGGACCAGATGGCTTCCCAGGGGAGTTCTACCAGACATTTAAAGCAGAGATAATACCTATCCTTCTCAAGCTATTCCAAGAAAGAGAAAGGGAAGGAAAACTTCCAGACTCATTCTATGAAGCCAGTATTACTTTGATTCCTAAACCAGACAGAGACCCAGTAAAAAAAGAGAACTACAGGCCAATATCCCTGATGAATATGGATGCAAAAATTCTTAATAAGATACTAGCAAATCGAATTCAACAGCATATAAAAAGAATTATTCACCATGATCAAGTGGGATTCATTCCTGGGATGCAGGGCTGGTTCAACATTCGCAAATCGATCAACGTGATACATCACATTAACAAAAAAAAAGAGAAGAACCATATGATCCTGTCAATCGATGCAGAAAAGGCCTTTGACAAAATCCAGCACCCTTTCTTAATGAAAACCCTTGAGAAAGTCGGGATAGAAGGAACATACTTAAAGATCATAAAGGCCATTTATGAAAAGCCCACAGCTAACATCATCCTCAACGGGGAAAAACTGAGAGCTTTTTCCCTGAGATCAGGAACACGACAGGGATGCCCACTGTCACCGCTGTTGTTTAATATAGTGCTGGAAGTTCTAGCATCAGCAATCAGACAACAAAAGGAAAACAAAGGCATCAAAATTGGCAAAGATGAAGTCAAGCTTTCGCTTTTTGCAGATGACATGATATTATACATGGAAAATCCGATAGACTCCACCAAAAGTCTGCTAGAACTGATACATGAATTCAGCAAAGTTGCAGGATAGAAAATCAATGTGCAGAAATCAGTTGCATTCTTATACACTAACAATGAAGCAACAGAAAGACAAATGAAGAAACTGATCCCATTCACAATTGCACCAAGAAGCATAAAATACCTAGGAATAAATCTAACCAAAGATGTAAAAGATCTGTATGCTGAAAACTATAGAAAGCTTATGCAGGTAATTGAAGAAGATATAAAGAGATGGAAAGACATTCCCTGCTCATGGATTGGAAGAATAAATATTGTCAAAATGTCAATACTACCCAAAGCTATCTACACATTCAATGCAATCCCAATCAAAATGGCACCAGCATTCTTCTCGAAACTAGAACAAGCAATCCTAAAATTCATATGGAACCACAAAAGGCCCCGAATAGCCAAAGTAATTTTGAAGAAGAAGACCAAAGCAGGAGGCATCACAATCCCAGACTTTAGCCTCTACTCCAAAGCTGTCATCATCAAGACAGCATGGTATTGGCATAAAAACAGACACCTAGACCAATGGAATAGAATAGAAACCCCAGAACTAGACCCACAAACGTATGGCCAACTCATCTTTGACAAAGCAGGAAAGAACATCCAATGGAAAAAAGACAGTCTCTTTAACAAATGGTGCTGGGAGAACTGGACAGCAACATGCAGAAGGTTGAAACTAGACCACTTTCTCACACCATTCACAAAAATAAACTCAAAATGGATAAAGGACCTGAATGTGAGACAGGAAACCATCAAAACCTTAGAGGAGAAAGCAGGAAAAGACCTCTCTGACCTCAGCCGTAGCAATCTCTTACTCGGCACATCCCCAAAGGCAAGGGAATTAAAAGCAAAAGTGAATTACTGGGACCTTATGAAGATAAAAAGCTTCTGCACAGCAAAGGAAACAACCAACAAAACTAAAAGGCAACCAACGGAATGGGAAAAGATATTTGCAAATGACACATCGGACAAAGGGCTAGTATCCAAAATCTATAAAGAGCTCATCAAACTCCACACCCGAAAAACAAATAACCCAGTGAAGAAATGGGCAGAAAACATGAATAGACACTTCTCTAAAGAAGACATCCGGATGGCCAACAGGCACATGAAAAGATGTTCAACGTCGCTCCTTATCAGGGAAAGACAAATCAAAACCCCACTGAGATACCACCTAACGCAAGTCAGAGTGGCCAAAATGAAGAAATCAGGAGACTATAGATGCTGGAGAGGATGTGGAGAAACAGGAACCCTCTTGCACTGTTGGTGCGAATGCAAATTGGTGCAGCCGCTCTGGAAAGCAGTGTGGAGGTTCCTCAGAAAATTAAAAATAGACCTACCCTATGACCCAGCAATAGCACTGCTAGGAATTTACCCAAGGGATACAGGAGTACTGATGCATAGGGGCACCTGTACCCCAATGTTTATAGCGGCACTCTCAACAATAGCCAAATTATGGAAAGAGCCTAAATGTCCATCAACTGATGAATGGATAAAGAAATTGTGGTTTATATACACAATGGAATACTACGTGGCAATGAGAAAAAATGAAATATGGCCTTTTGTAGCAACATGGATGGAACTGGAGAGTGTGATGCTAAGTGAAATAAGCCATACAGAGAAAGACAGATACCATATGGTTTCACTCTTATGTGGATCCTGAGAAACATAACAGAAACCCATGGGGGAGGGGAAGGAAGGAAAAAAAAAAAAAAAAGAGGTTAGAGTGGGAGAGAGCCAAAGCATAAGAGACTGTTAAAAACTGAGAACAAACTGAGGGTTGATGGGGGGTGGGAGGGAGGGCAGGGTGGGTGATGGGTATTGAGCAGGGCACCTTTTGGGATGAGCACTGGGTGTTGTATGGAAACCAATTTGACAGTAAATTTCATATATTAAAAAATAAAAAAAAAATTAAAAAAATTAAAAAAAGAGCATATTATGAGACAATATATGACAATAAAATGGTCAATCTGTAAGAAATGGACATGTTCCTAGAAACATAAACTACTACAACTGAAACAGGAAGAAATAGAAAATTTAAAATGACCCATAACCAGTAAAGAAATTGAATGAGTAATTAAAAATATTCCAAAACAAACAAGAGTCCAGGACCAGATGGCTTTCCAGGGGAATTCTGACAAACATTTAAGGAGGGTTAACACCTATTCTCTTGAAGATGTTAGAAAAAATATATAAATTGAAGTAACACTTCCAAATTCATTCTATGAAGCCAGCATTACCTTGATTCCAAAACTGGACAAAGACCCCACTAAAAAGGAGGACTATAGACTAATCTCCCTGATGAACATGGATGCAAAAATCCTCAAAAAGATATTAGCCAAACGTATCCAACAATACATTAAAAAAAATTATTCACCACGACCAAGTGGGATTTATACCTGGGATGTAGGGCTGGTTCAAAATCCGCAAACCAATCAATGTGATTCATCACATCAATAAAAGAAAGGACAATAATCATATGATTCTCTCAAAAGATACAGAGAAAGAATTTGACAAAATACAACATCCTTTCTTGATAAAAACTCTCAAACAAGTAGGGATGGAAGGGTCATACTTCAAGATTATAAAAGCCATATATAAAAGACCCAATGCTAATATCATCCTCAATGGGGAAAAACTGAGAGCTTTCCCCCATAGGTCAGGAACAAGACAGGGATATCCACTCTCACCACTGTTACTCAACATAGTACTGGAATACTTAGCCTCAGGAATCAGATAACACAAAGAAATCAAAGGCATCCACATCAGCCAGGAGGAGGCCAAACTTTCAGTCTTCGCAGATGACATGATACTTTACATGGAAAACTCAAAATATTCCACCAAAAAACTGTGAGGCTGATTCATGAATTCTCAAAAGTTGCAGGATATAAAATCACTGCATAGAAATCTGTTGCATTCCCATACACCAACAATTAAGCAACAGAAAAAGAAATCAAGGAATCGATCCTATTGACAATTGCACCAAAAAACATAAAATACCCAGGAATAAATCTAACCAAAGAGGTGAAAAATTTATACTCTGAAAACTATAAAAAGCTTATGAAAGAAATTGAAGAAGATACAAAAAAATGGAAGAAAATTCCATGTTCCTGGATAAGAAGAACAAATATTGTTAAAATGTCGATACTACACAAAGCAATCTACATATTCAATGTAATCCCTATCATAATAACTCCAGCATTCTTAACAGAGCTAGAACAAACATTCCTAAAATTTGTATGGAATCAGAAAAGACCCTGAAAATCAAAGCAATCTTGAAAATGGAAACCAAAGCAGGAGGCATCACAATTCTGGGGTTCAAGCTGTATTACAAAGCTGTAATCATGAAGACAGTATGGTACTGGCACAAGAACAGACACACAGATCAATGGAACAGAAGAGAAAACTCATAAATGGACCCAAAAACCTATGGCCAACTAATCTTTGACAAAGCAGGAACGAATGTCCAATAGCATAAAGACAGTCTTTTCAGCAAGAGGCTGGGAAAAATGGACAGCGACATGCAGAAGAATGAACCTGGACCACTTTCTTACACAATACACAAAAATAAACTCAGTAGAGATGAAAGACCTAAATGTGACACAGGAAGCCATCAAAATCCTTGAGGAGAAAGCAGGCAAAAACCTCTTTGATCTTGGCTGCAGCAACTTCTTACTCAAAACATCTCCAGAGGCAAGGGAAACAAAAACAAAAACAAACTATTGGGACCTCATCAAAATAAAAAGCTTCTGCACAGCGAAGGAAACAATCAGCAAAACTAAAAGGAATGCGATGGAAAGGGAAAAGATATTTGCAAATGACATATCAGATAAAGGATTAGTATCCAAAATCTATAAAGAACTTACCAAACTCAACACCCATAAAACAAAAAATCCAGTGAAGAAATGGGTGAAAGACATGAATAGACGTTTCTACAAAGAAGACATCCAGATGTCCAACCAACACATGAAAAAATGCTCCACATCACTCATCATCAGGGAAATATAAATAAAAACCACAATGAGATACCACTTCACACCTGTCAAAATGGCTAACATTAACAATTCAGGAAACAAAAGATGTTGGCAATGATGTGGAGAAAGAGGATTTTTTTGCACTGCTGGTGCAAATGCAAACTGGTGCAGCCTCTCTGGAAAACAGTATGGAAGTTCCTTTAAATTTTAAAATAGAACTACCCTATGACCCAGCAATTGCACTACTAGGTATTTATTCAACAGATACAGGTATGCTGTTTCAAAGGGGCACATGCACCCCAATGTTTATAGCATCACTTTCAACAATAAGCAAAGTATGGAAAGAGCCCAAATGTCCATCATTGGATGAATGCATAAAGAAGATGCAGTACATATATACAATGTGGTATTACACGGCAATCAAAAAGAATGAAATTTTGTCATTTGCAACTTCGTGGAACTAGAGGGTATTATTCAAATGAAATTTGTCAGTCAGTGAAAAAGAAATATATGACTTCACTCATATGAGGGCTTTAAGACACAGAACAGATGAACATGAGGGAAGGGAAGCAAAAATAATATAGAAACAGGGAATGGGACAAAACATAAGAGACTGTTAAATATGGAGAACAAACAGAGCATTACTGGGGGCATTGTGGGAGGTGGGATGGGCTAAATGGGTAAGGGGCATCAAGGTTTCTATCCCTGATATCATTGTTGGAGTGTATGATAACTAACTTGAGTGTAAATCAAAAAGAAAGAAAGAAAGAAAGAAAGAAAGAAAGAAAGAAAGAAAGAAAGAAAACAAAAAACCAGCAAAGGGAAATATGTCTACGGAATGCCTAAGGAAGATTTTCCTATAGCACACACAAAGTTTCAATGACTTTTCTTTGACATTGAGTTGAGTGAGAGTAAAAACAATATATGACAGCCAAAATTTAACGTGATATTATACAACATTAACAGAAGTACAATACTTGAAATAAGGGAAGAGATATTCCTGTTCTACTTTCTGAAGTCAAACAATACCTAAAATATTCGTTTTCTATCTGGAAATTATAGGTTTTTCATGCATTACATGATTTGAAAATAATGATAAAGATAGTAATTAGATTGGACAGATTGTCATGTGATAAATATTTTTTTTTATTTTTTAAAAAAAAATTTTTTTTAACGTTTATTTATTTTTGGGACAGAGAGAGACAGAGCATGAATGGGAGAGGGGCAGAGAGAGAGGGAGACACAGAATCGGAAGCAGGCTCCAGGCTCTGAGCCATCAGCCCAGCCTGACGCGGGGCTCGAACTCACGGACCGCAAGATCGTGACCTGAGCTGAAGTCGGACGCTTAACCGACGGAGCCACCCAGGCGCCCCTGTGATAAATATTTCAAATACCTTTGTTTATCTTTTGTGAGAAAGAAAAGTTCACTGGAGCACATGAAAGCTCTGCAAATATGTGAAAAGGTATTGTGTATAAAATATAAAGAGCAAGTTTGGTCTGCACTCAAGGAGCAATCTCAATTTACCATGTTTGTAAAGGATTATTAAACTAGGATCAATGGTGATATCTAAAAAAGGGAAAACAAAAATACATACATACATACATACATACATACATATATACATACATAAGGACACATAAAACCTCTGCTAAGATAGGTATTTTTTTAACACTCTTAATGGTCTAATTGACAGCTTCAAGCATTACATAAGAAGCTTACCATAAGATTGTATAATTTTACCCATGAGTTACTCACATGGGTAAAATTTTTATTTTAAAATTTTTAGATATTATAGATAAAAGGGGAAAAGCTAAATTCAGTTCCATGTGAAAATTAGAGTGAAAAACAAGGAGAGTAGATATTAAATGACCTATAAAATTCTATCCATCTAGCAGAGCTAAATTGTAGCACTACTTACTGACTGGGGGAGATTTTCTACTATTTATACCTTTAGGCTTTATTATGTGTTACTTCAGCAACAAACACAGATCATAATAACAATTCCCATTTATTGAGTTCTTACTGTACACAGGCATTGTATTAAGAGCTTTAAATGGATTATCATATCATGTAATCCTCATAACAATCCAATAAAATAGGTATTAGTCTGAAACCTAGTTTGACAGATAAGGAAATATTTTCTTAGATTAAAAGCTTGTCAAAATTTTATAGAACTAGTAAGTAACCAAGCAGAAATTTAACCCTGTGCATATCTTACACCAAAGAAAACTATTACCCATTTTACATTATGCCCATTTACCACAAAGCACACTACCATTGATAAGAGTTTCTTTACATCCTTAATAGATTTCAGACTCTTTTAGCTCTATTTCATTGGAAATATGAAACAAGGATTCAGATATACCAGTCTTTTATTTTAATGATTTTTTTTCTGTTTATTTTAACTTCCATTAGTTAAGCCTTTTGGACAGTGTTAAAACAAGCCAACAAATCCCCCAAAAAACTCTAATTTTCAAAAGCAATAAGTACTTTTTCAATGTGAATACAAACACATATACTCATATGGGTTTTAGATAAGTGCATACATGTAATATTATGCTTCTAGATTTTGGTGGAAGGTATCTGCATCCACCACTCTTGCACTTTAGGAAGCCCAGTAACATCCACTTCTACATAATAGGTTTACCATAGGTATTAGTGAATTAATAACCAATGAAATAAGACCAGTGTAATACAGAGGCTCAAATGTTTCAACATACTTTCTTCTAGTGCTCAATTTTCCTGCCAATAGCATCATAGTAGTATCATAATTTTCTTTGAAAACTACACTAGATGAGATATGCAGAAATCTGAGTTTTATACTCATCTACACCATGAACTCATTATGTACTTTGCAAAACTCACCTAGTTCTAAACCTCAGTTTCTTCTAAATAGGTGGAGAGTTTGGAACAGACAATCCCAATATTGCTTTAAGTTCCAACATTCTGGTCATGTAAAATGGAAATATGTTATTTTGGAAAGACACAAATTAAACCCTATTAGTTTATATTACCTCATTATATAAATTTTCCAGTTGCTTAAAATTATGTAAACATATTTAGTACACTCATTATATTTGCATTATATACCTACACAATGTTTTAAGATATATCACCTCATTAACACTTGACAATAGCTCTGGGGGAAAATGTATATGGCTTTCTTTTAAAAATATCACTATCAGAAGGAGCTAAGATGGCTTCATAGTAAGAAGACCCTAGTCTTGCCTCATTCCTTGAACACAACTAGATAACTATCAAATCATTCTGAATACTCAAGAAATTGACCTGAAAAATTATAGAACAAACTGCACAATAGAAAGTCAGCAGAGGCCACATTGAGGAAGGTAAGAAGTGCAGAGACGTGGTTTGGGGGAGAAATGGATCAGGTGTGCTGCATTCATAAAGAAAAGTAAGAGAGAAAAAGCAGCACACAGGCAGAGGATTGAACAAAAAAACACTTCTCCAAAAACATTGACAGGGAAAGTAAAAGGGATTGAATTTTGGGATTTTTTGAAAACAGTGGGGTCTATGACTGGAATTTTCGAGGTCCTGTTATTGTCTGGTATAGAGACCTGAAGATGCTGCCCTTCACCTGAAAAGAAGGCAAGCAGATAACTCCAGGGCAGATTACATGATTTGAGGATCACCAAAATTGCACAGGGAGATACTGTTCCCTCTTCTTGGAGCACATCTCTGAGAGGTGGCATTGCCTTTCAGGGACAAAAGAAACTGTGGTTATCATTTTATTCCCCTATCCCTCAGCATAGTCACAGAGACACCTACTGAGGGTGGCCTAACTTGCTTACACCAAACCCTCCTCCCTGCAATCTGCTGTTACTGTATTTCATGGGCAGGTGTGCCTAAAGACCAGCAGTGGGCCTTCTCCAAGAAGACAAACACAAAACTTTGGACACAATATGTCTACTGACCATAGAATTCAACAAGCTTCAGATCTAGTGGAAATAGCATCACATCTCTTTTAGCAAGCCAACCAGAGCACAGCTAGTCAAAACTCACCACACTCTGGCCAAGGTCCAAACAGCCCCTACTGCAAGCAAGGAGAAACTCTGCAGAAGACTGATCTGAAGGATAAAGAATACATAACACAGCAGCAAAATTCACACAGCACACATCAGAGACACTTCCTGAAAGCCCAGTGCCTGGACATGATATGATCTCTTCTTCATAAAGCCATTACTCTTAGGAGTAGGACACTTTACAAGCTTTCCTAACACAGAGAAGAAGTAAGTAGCTTAGACAAACTGACAAAACAGAGGAATGAATCTCAAAAGAAAGAAACTGAAATTCAAAACCAAGTGAATGTAAAGACTACAAGAATGGAAGAAGCAAGGAACAAATAACTATATAAAAGACAGAATTATGAAAAATAATGAAGCTGCACAAAAGAGAAAAAGAAAATGTTCAATCACAAGAGCAGACTTTGCAACTCAGTGACTCCATTAAACAAAATACCTTTCCTATTATGAGTCCCAGAAGAAGAAGAAGGGAAAGAAAGCGGGGCAGAATGTATATTTGAGGAAATTATAGCTGAAAATATCCCTAATCTGGGGAAAGAAACAGACATCCAAATCCAGGAGGCACAGAGAACTCATCAAAATAAAATGAAATAGGCCAACCCCAAGATTTATTGTAGTTAAATTTGTAAAGTATGGTTATAAAGAAAAAAATCATAAAAGGAGCAAGACAAAACAAGTCCAAAATTTATAAGGGAAGACCAATAACATTATCAGAAGATTCCTCCACAGAAATGTGGAAACCAGAAACGAGTGCATGATATATTCAACATGCTGAATGGGAAAAATCTGGTGATTATCCAGTATCGAAGGTGAGATAAACAGTTTTCCATACAAACAAAAACTAAATAAGTTTATTACCACTAAACAAGGCCTACAATAAATATTAAAGGGGATGCGGTAATTGTAAAGGAAAGAGTAAAAGTGACAAATATAAGAAAGGAACAGAGAAAATCCCAAGAAACAACAACAAAACAAATTATAAAATGGCACTAAATACATATCTATCAATAATAACTGTGAATGTAAATGAACTAAATGCTTCAATCAAAAGATATAGGGTGTCAGAATGGATAAAAAATGTGTATTCTGCCTACAAGACACTCATTTTAGACCTAAAGACACCTGCAGGTTTAAAGTGAGGAGATGGAGAAATATTTATCCCACAAGTGGGCATCAAATGAAAGTTGGAGTAGCAATACTTATATTAGAAAAACTAGATTTTAAACCAAAATCTGTAACAAGAGATGAAGAAAGGCGCTATATATAATCAGAGGGAAAATCAAAAAGAATATCTAACAATTGTAAATAGTTACGTCCCCAATATGAAGGAATCAAAATATGTAACATACTTAAGAAAAAACATAAAGTAACTCATTGATAATAATACAATAATCATAGGGGACTTTTAGCACTCCACCTACATCAATGGGCACATCATCTAAGCAGAAAATCAACATGGAAACAATGACTTAGAATGACATAATGGAATAGATAGACAACATTTATATTCATAATTTTCCATCCTAAAACAGCAGAATACACATGTCCCCCCCCCCCCAAATGCACATGGGACATTCTCTAGAATACATCATATACTAGGTCAAAAATCAGGCCTCAACAGTACAAAATATTTGAGATCTTTCCATGCATATGTTCTGAGCACAATGCTATGATACTTGAAGTCAACCACAAGATAAACTACAAAGATTGCAAATACGGGTAAGTTAAACAACATGCTATGGAAGAATTAATGTGTCAACAAAGAAATCAATGTAGAAATTTAAAAGTACATTGGAACAAATGAAAATCAAATCACAATGGTTCAAAACCTTCTGGATACAGCAAAAGTGGTTCTATGGGAGAAAATAAATAGCAATTTAGGCCTACTTCAAGAAGAAAGAAAAATATCAAATAAACAACCTAACCATACATGTAAAAGGATAGAAAAAAGAACAAGAAACAAAGCCTAAAAGCAGAAGAAAGAAGGGAAATAAAAAGATTAGAGTATAAGTTAATGATATAGAAACAACTTTTTTTTTAAAGTAGAACAGATCAGGGGTGCTAGGTGGCTCAGTCGGTTGAACATCTGACTTTGGCTCAAGTCATGATCTCACAGTTTGTGTGTTCGAGCCCCATGTCAGGCTCTGTGCTGCCAGCTCAGAGTCTGGAGCCTGCTTCAGATTCTGTGTCTCCCTTTCTCTGCCCCTCCTTTGCTCACACTCTGTCTCTGTTTTTCTCAAAAATAAACAAACATTAAAAAAATTAAAATAAAGTAGAACAGATCAATAAAACCAGGACCTGGTTAATTGAAAAAATTAATAAAATTTATAAACCCCTACCCAGACTTTTCAAAAAGAAAAAAGAGCTAAATAAATAAAACACAAATTATAGGCAAGAAGTAACAAATAACATCACATAAATACAAATAATTATAAGTGAATATAATGAAAAAATATACGCTAACAAATCTGACAATTTGGAAGAAATGGATAAATTTCTAGAAACATATAGACTACCAAAACTGAATCTGGAAGAAATTTAAAACTTGAAAAGACCAATAACCAGCAAAGAAATAGAATTAATAATCAAAAATCTCCCAACAATTAAAGTTAAGGCCCAGATGGCTTCCCAGGGGAATCCTTTCAAACATTTAAAGAAGAGTTAATACCTATTTATCTCAAACTATTCCAAAAATGAAACGGAAGGAAAACTTCCAAACTCTTTCTATGAGGCTAGAATTACCTGGCAAAGACTCCACTAGAAAGATATTTATAGACTAATACCCCTGATGAACATAAATGCAAAAATTATTCACAAACTACTAGCAAATTGAATCCAACAATATATTAAAATAATTATTCACTGTGATCAAATGGGATGCATTTCTGGGTTGCAGGTATGGCTCAATAACAAGCAACGTGACACAGTGCATTAATAAAAGAAAGGATAAGTACAACATCCATTTATGATGAAAACCCTTAACAGAGATAGAATATATCTCAACATAATAAAGGCCATATATACATAACCCACAGGTAATATCATCTCCAATGGGAAAACACTGAGAACTTTTCTTCTATGGTCAGGAACAAGACAGGGATATCTACTCTCACCACTGTCATTTAACATACCACTGGAAGTCCTAGCCTTAGCAAAAAGAAAACAAAAAGAAACAAAGTGCATCCAAATTGGCAAGAAAGAAGTCAAATGTTTCCTATTTGCAGGTACCATGTACCTATATGACATGGTACACTATATAAAAAACCCAAAAGACTCCACCAAAAAATTGCAAGAACTGATACATAAATTCTGTAAAGTCACAGGATACAAAATCAATGTCCAGAAATCTGTTGCATTTCTACACACTAATAATGAAACAGCAGAAAGAGAAATCAAGGTATCAATCCCATGTACAATTGCACCCAAAACCATAAGTTTCCTAAGAATAAACCTATCCAAAGAGGAAAAACTTCTGTACTTGGAAAACTATAAAACTCTGATGAAAGAAATTGAAGATGACACAAATAAATGGCAAAACATTCCAAGATCATGGATAAGAAAAACAAATATTGTTAAAATGTGTTTACTACCCAAAGCAATCTACACATTCTATGCAGTCCCTACCAAAATGCCACATAGTTGGAACAAGCAATCTTATAATGGGCATGGAAACTCAAAAGACCCTGAATACTCAAAGTAATCTTGAAAAAAAAAAGCTAAAGACATCACGATTCCAGACTTCAAGTTATATTACAAAGCTGTAGTGATCAAGACAGTATGCTACTGGTACAAAAATAGACACATATCAATAGAACAGAATAGAAAACCAGAAGTGAATCCACAAGTATTTGGTCAATTAATCTTCAACAAAGTAGGAAAGAATATCCAACGGAAAAAAAGTCTCTTCAACAAAAGTTGTTAGGAAAACTGCACAGCAACATGCAAAAGAATGAGTCTGGACTAGTTTCTTTCAACATACACAAAAATAAATTCAAAATGATTTAAAAGTCTAAATTTGAGACAGAAATCCATCAAAATCCCAGAGGAGAACACAAACATTATCCTCTTTGACATTAACCATAGCAACTTCCTACTAGATATCTTCCCTGAGGCAAGGGAAACAAAAGGAAAAATAAACTGTTGTTATTTCATCAACATAAATGTTTTCTGCATAGTGAAAGAAACAATCAACAAAACCAGAAGACAACCTTCAGAATGGGAGAGGATATTTGCAAATGGCATATTTGGTAAATAGCTCCAAAATATATAAAGAACTTACCAAACTCAACACACACACTCACACAAACACACACAAAATAATAATAACAGTCAAGTTTAAAAAATTGCAGAAGACATGAATAGACATTTTTTCCAAAGAAGACATCTAGATGGCTAACAGACACATGAAAACATGCTCAACATCCCTTATCATCATGGAAATACAAATGAAAACTACAATGAGATATCTCCTAACACCAATCAGAATGGCTAAATAACAACACAGGAAACACCACATGTTGGCAAGGATGTGGAGAATGAGGAACACTTTTAAAATGTTCATGAGAATGCAAACTGGTGCAGATACTCTGGAAAGCAGTGTAAATGTTCCTCAAAAAGTTAAAAATAGAACTACCCTACAACTCAGCATTTGCACTACTAGGTATTTACTCAATCAATCCAAATATACTGATTTGAAGGGGTACATGCACACTGATGTTTATAACAGGACTACCAACCATAGCCAAACTGCAAAAATCTCACATGTCTGTCAACTGAAATGGGTAAATAAGGTGTGGTGTGTGTGCGTGTGTGTATGGGATTGAATAATATCCCTGTGATGTGTGTGTATACACACACACACACACACACACACACACACACATATGTACAAGGATACACACCACAGGGATATTATTCAATCTCAAAAATAATGAAAAAGAAATAATTATTTCCATTTATAGTGATGTGGATGGCGCTAGAGTGTATTATGCTATGCAAAATAAGTCAGTTAGAGAAAAACTAATAACATATGATTTCACTCATGTGTGGAATTTAAGAAATAAAATAGATGAACATAGGGGAAACCACAAGAGGCAAACCAGAGAACTGACCTTTAACTATAGGGAACAAACTTGGGGTTACTGGAGTGGAGATGGGTGGAGGGATCTGTCACATGGGTGATAATTATTAAAGAAGAGATTTGTAAGAGCCCTGGGTTATGTATGTAAGTGATGAATCACTAAATACACATGAAACTAATATTACATTGTTTGTTAACTACCTGGAATTTAAATAAAAAGTTGGAGAAATATAACTATCATCCCCATTTTCCAGAACAGAAAATTAATTTGATCAAGGACACTTACTTCAAAAAACATTTTAGACTTGAGTCTAAATCCCATGGTTATGTCATAGTAATAATAACAAGAGTAAAAATGAACATTAAATGGAGAAATTATTAAATGCTGAGCACTGTATTAAGTACTTACTAAATGGCCTCATGTAATCTTCATTAAAACCTCATTATAACCTCATAAGGTAAACATTATCATTTATCATATATGACAAACAAGAAACTAATAGATTTGTAAAAAGGGGCACTCACTCAGAGTAGACTACTACCCAGCCATAAAAAGAAGACAGACCTGCATTTTGCAACAACTTGGATGAACCTAAAATGCATTAGAGTGAGAAAGATAAGCCAAAGAAAGACTGTGTTTTCACTTATAAGTGTAATCTTAAAAAAATGTCAACCTCAAAGAAACAGAAAAAAAATGCCAAGGACAGGTAAATGGGGGAAAAGGAGACATATTAGTAAAAGGGATGAAACTTTCAGTAATAAGTTCTCTAGTTCTTACATATAGCCTGGTGACTATAGTTAAAAATACTACAATGTATACTTGAATTTGATAATATAATAAAGTTAATTATTCTCACCACAAAATAAATGTAACAATGTGAGTTGATTGATAACTAACTTGATATTGGTAAATATTTCACAAAATAAACATATATATCATTTGTACACTTTCAATATATATAATTTTATTTGTCAGTTATGCCTCTACAAAGCTGGAAAAAATAAAGAATATGGAAACAAAGTACCTATATGTTTTCACTTATTTAACAATTTTTTTCAGTGTGCCTACGATGTACTAGCTATTGCTTTAGATATGAAAGACACATCTCTGAAAATAAAAATACAACATAGAGACCTTCTTATACATTTTTAAATTTACAATAGTGTTTTTATTCGGTTAGCCAGCTTAATAAATAAACAACAAAATTAAGATTTTTGATCTCAATTTTCCTCATAGTCTGAATGTCAAAGAACTTCAACTCTGAAAGCCCCAGGAAACAACAGTATTTGAAAGCATAACACACATAGCATTGGTGCTAAACCAAACATTGTCTTTCATTCTTCCATACATCTTAATAATTTTCCAGTTTTTCATTCACTTGTTCATTTATTCATAAATATTTAATAATCATCTATTATTTTCCAATCATTGGGCTAGTTAGTGAGATATAGTAATAAACAAGAAAGATGTGGTTCCTGGCCTGACGGAGCTAATAGTCTAATGGTAGAGTCTAGGAATAGACAGAGATTAAATCACATAAAAGAAACCTAGCCAAAATGACAAAACAGAATAAATAACCTCAAAAGAAATTCCAGGAAGAAATTATAGTCAGAGAATTGCTCAAAACAGATAAAAACTATATATCTTAACAATAACTTAGTATAATATTAATGAGACTAATAGATAGGCTTGAAAAAAGCATAGAAGACAACAGAGAATCTATTGCTGCATAGATCAAAGACCTAAGAGAGGGTCACAATGAATAAAGAAATGTAAATGAGATGCAAAATAAACTAGATGCAGTGACAGCAAGGCTGGAAGAAGCAGAGGAGATAATAGGTGAAATAGAAGATAAAATTATAGAAAATGATGAACCTGGAAAAAGAGGGAAAAAGAAATTACTAGACCATGAGGGTAAAATGAGAGATCTAATTGAGTCGATGAAATGGAATAATAACTGTATCACAGGAGTTTCAGAAGAATAAGAGAGATAAAGGGGCAAAAGATTTTTTTTCTTTTTTTTAACAAATTATAGCTGAGAACTTCCTTAGTCTGAGGAAGGAAATAGACATCCAAGTCTAAGATGCACAGAGAACTCCCATCTAAATCAACAAAAACAGGTCAACACCACATCATATCATACTGAAACTGACAAAATACAAAGATAAAGAAAGAATTCTAAAAGCAGCTAGGGACAGATGGGCCTTTACCTAAAACAGTATACACATAAGGGTAGTAGCAGATCAGTCCACTGAAAGTTGGCAGGCCATAAGGGAGTGGCAGGAAATATTCAATGTGCTGAATAGGAAATATATGCAGCCAAGAATCCTTTATACAGCAAGGCTGTCATTCAGAACAGCAGGAGAGATAAAGGCTTTCCCAGACAAAACAAAAACTAAAGGAGTTCATGACCACTAAACCAGCCCTACAAGAGATACTAAGAGGGATTCTATGAGTGGAAAGCAGCAAAGACTGCAAAGGACCAGAGACTTCAACACAAGCACAAAACCTACAGATAACACTATGATGCTAAATCCATATCTTTCAATAATCACTCTGAATGTAAATGGACTAAATGTCATAATAAAAAGATATAGAGTATCAAAATGGATGAAAAAATAAGATCCAGCTGTATGTTGCCCTCAAGAGACTCATTTTAGATATGAGGACACCTAGAGATAGAAAGTGAGGGCATGGAAAACCATCTATCATGCTACTGGATGTCAAAAGAAAGCCGAGTATCCATACTTAGACAAAATAGATTTTAAAACAAGTACTGTAACAAGAGATTAAGACAGTATATAATAAGTAAGGGGTCTATCCATCAAGAAAAGCTAACAATTGTAAATAGCCAAATTAATGTTGAAAAAGAAAACCAAAACTGGAGGCATCACGATCCTGGACTTTTGCAACATGGATCAAACTGGAGGGCATTAAGCTAAGTGAACTAAGTCAGAGAAAGACAGATATCATGTTTTCACTCATATATGGAACTTGAGAAGCTTAACAGAAGACCATGGGGAAAGGGAAGGGGAAAATAGTTTCAAACAGAGAGGGAGGCAAACCATAAGAGACTCTTAAATACAAAGAACAAACTGAGGGTTGATGGCGGTAGGAAAGTGATGGGAATTTAGTAGGGTCCTTGTTGGGTTGAGCACTGGGTGTTGTATATAAATGACGAATCCCAGAATGTACTCCTAAAGTCAAGACTACACTGTATGTTACTAACTTGACAATAAATTGAAAAAAAAATACAATTAACAAAGAAATAATTTTCAAAACTTACAAGTAGGATTAAAAGGAGCACCTGAGTGTCTCAGTTGGTTGAGCTTCTGACTTCCGCTCAGGCCATGTTTCATGAGTTCAAGTCCCAAATGGGGGTCCCTGCTTTGAGTGCCAACCCCACTTCATACCCTCTGTCCCCTTCTCTCTCTTCCCCGTCCCTACTTGCCCTCTCTCAAAAATAAATAAAACATTTAAAAAAACAAGTAGCAATAAGAAAGCAAGGTGTATGATGAAAAATTATAATGTCGTTTTGATTGCTATTTAATGAATATATAAAAATAAGAATTTATGTAAGAAACAAATTATTATAGGTAATTAAGAATAATTTAATTTAATGCAGGAAAGAAGATAAATTGTTGAAATTGTTGAAAGACCTAAAAGAGGAGGAGTCTTGTGCCACTACTGAGTTGTGAATTAAAATAACCTAATTAAAAGGCAGTTTTACATTTGTCATGTAAAAACTTCTGATAATAATCTCTGTATGAAAAACAAAGACATGGGAAAAATTGTCAAAATGCATTTTTTGGAACTCTGAAAGTTAACCAATAATTTAAAACTATCTGAAAAAAAAAACTATCTGAGAAGCATTTATTCAAGAAAAACAACTAAATATTAGGAAGAACAACACATTTTATGGCATGTTAATTTGACATAACTTTATTCCTTTTTTTATGTTGCACTGTAGCATTAAAAATTAACAGCCTCTTTGGAGTGCCTAGGCGACTTGGTTAAGCAGCATCTGACTCTTGGTGTCAGCTCAGGTCATGAACTTGCATTTCCTGAGATGGTGACCCACATCAGGCTCTGCACTGACAGCATAGAACCTGCTTGGGATTCTCTCTTTCCCTCCCAAATCTTTGCCTCTCCCTTGCTCATATTTTCTATCTCTCACAAAATAAATACATTTTAAAATAATTTTAAAATAGTTAATGTAACTATATTAATTAATGCAACATTATTTAATTAATATAACATTATTACATAATGTAATTAATGTATTAAAATAATTTTAAAATAATTAGTGTAACTATTAAAGTAGTGAAAAAGAGTAGTAAATGAAGTGAAAACTGGCAGTAACTGGAAGGAGAAGAATGGGTCTAGAACTCCCTCAAAGCCATGATCCCCTTGGAACTGTCACTATTTGACCTTAGAAACTAACTAAAATCTCAATTATTAGTGTTTGTCTTTATTTGACCTATGTCAGAGTTTATGCAAACACCCCATTCCCAGGGTATGTGTTGAAAAGAATCAATGGTAATTGTTCAAAATTGTAGCTTTCTGAAGAGGTAATTCTAACTGGTATTAACATTAGTCTGGTTAGAAAAGTAAAAACTAGGAAATTAGATGTGTACAAAAGGCATTGAAAAAAATTTATATATTCTAGGAATATAAAATACATGCACATTCATAGGGTTGTGCACATATCTCAAAAAACCCAAGAATTTGACAACTTCTCATGTCTGGCTGACCATGATATTGCTTACAGAAGGAAGTATAGGATAAGGCAAAGTGGTAGTTATGTCTTTAGGAGCTTATAAAGCATGTCCCAATACTCTCAAAGGCTGGGAAACTAATTAGTTCAAGATATGTAAGGAAATATCTGTCCAAACATTGGCCATTCATTAACAAAGTAGGGACTTCAATAGAGAAATGTGGCAAAAAATACACTTCAGAATTATGCCAGGCTAATCATTTAAAAAGACCAACAACAAATGCAAACAAAAGAAACAAACTCTAGGGTGGGGATATCCAATTTCTAGATTTGCAACATTATTGTATTTTAATTATCCAGTTATGAACAAAAAAATACACTTTAAAATATAAGAAATTATGACCCATACATAGAAAGAAAATGAACAAAATCTACATTTGAATAAGCCTACATGTTACACTTACTAGAAAAACACTTTAAATTAGTGATTAGAGATGTAGAAATCTTATAAATAAAATTTAAATTTATTTAACCATGTCTAAAGAACTACAAAAAAGTGTAAGAATGATGTCTTAAAGTAGAAAATGTTAATATAACATTAAAATTGTAACAGAAACAAATAAAAATATTGAAGTTGAAGTATACAATAATATAAATTTTAAAAATAGTTAAATAGGTTGAACAGCATATTGGAAGAGACAAAGATAGCATCAGGAAACTCAGAAATAGTTCAGTTTAGATTATACATAACAGTTTAAGGAACAAAAACCAAAATAATAAGGAAATATAAATGGAGCTCAAAGTGACACCATAAAGTTTACAAAATTATGCATAATGGGAATCCCAGAACAATATAAAAAAAGAGGAAGAAGAATAAATGTTAAAATAATAATAATAATAATAATAATAATAATAATAATGGCTGGAGTGCCTGAATGGCTTTAGTTGGTTAAGCGTCTGACTCTTGATATCAGCTCAGGTCATGATCTCAAGTATAAATTTCCTCAATATGATTAACAGATGTCCTGAGAAATCATGAGGGACAAAAGACAGTAAGATGACATATTCTGAGTGCTGAAAGGAACCAAACTGTCAATCAAACATTTTTTTATCTGGAAAACCTATTAAAGTTAAAGGAATAATCACGACATTACCTCACAAACAAACCTATTAGCAAACCTGCCCTACAAGAAAACATAAAGAAATAATAGGAAACTATATACTAATACAAATCACATGGGAAACTAGATACTAATACAAATCATATGAAAAATAAATAATTCTGGTAAAGGTAACTACATAGGTAAATATAAAAGATCATCTAAATGTATTTTTTTTGACAATTTTCTTCTATTTGATTTAAATGATAATTATAGGGGTGCCAGGGTGGCTCAGTCAGTTAAGCGTCCAACTTTGGTGCAGGTTATGATCTCATGGTTTATGGGTTCAAGACCCACATTGGGCTCTTCACTGACAGCTCAAAACCCGGACCCTGCTTTGGATTCTCTGTCTCCCTCTCACTGCCTTTCTCCTGCCTGCTCTAAATAAATAAATAAATAAATAAATAAAATTTTAAAAATAAATAAATGATAACTATATAAAGATGTAATTTAAAACAGTTTCAATGCTCTTAAAATATAAAATTTAATTTGTGTGGCAATAATAATACAAAGGGAGAGGAGATAGTGTTATTGGAGAAAAAATTTATATACTACTTAAATTTAGTTATATTAGTCCAAAATACAAGATTTAAGATGTTCATCATTATCTTCAGGAAATTACTTAAAAATCAGTTTTAAAAAACACAAAAACAAAATACCAAGGACATTAAAATGATATATAAATAAAATGTGTTTAATCACAAAAGAAGATAGGAATGGAGTAGAGAAACAAAAGACATAAATCATGTATATGAAACAATAGCAAAAAGGCAGATTAAAATGCAACCTTATCACTTATTAGGTCAAATATAAATGGATGAAACATCCCAATCAAATGTCATAGATTGGTAGACCAGATTAAAAAGCACAAAACATGATTTACTTATATGCTGTGTGTAAGACTTACTTTGATTTAACAACACAAATTGGTTAAAAGTAAAAAGATGAAAAAAGATACATCATGCAAACAGTAACTAAATTATATGTAAAATATCTATACTGATATCAGGCTAAATACACATTAAGACAAAAATTGTTATGAAAACTAAGGAAGGATATGTTATAACAACATTAAAAGTGTTAATTCATCAAGAAGTCATAACAATTATAAATATATACACACTTACCAACAAGAAATGAATCAAAAACTGTCATAATTTGAGGGTACATATAGAAAATTTATGACTAAGTGTTGAAGAATTAAATTTTGAGGGAGGAGTCAACATGGCAGAGAAGTAGGGGGACCCAAAGTTCCCTTGACCCTCAAACACAGCACTATTGAGGCCTGAAGACTTGGAATTCCAGGAATCCAGAGTACAGAGTGACAGAAAAATCTCCAGGGGCCCGTAAGGACAACAAGGTGGGCCATAGATGCATGATTGCGAACTGGGAAAGATAAAATGGGTGGTGTAGGAATGGAGGGGAGGGATCCCCTTCTGTGGAGAGACAAAAGGAAGAGAAAGAGAGTCTGTGGAAGTGTAAGATTGTATTTGGACAAGAGAAAAAAACACGGATGGGAAATGGAAAAAATGAAAAAAAAAAAGAACCAATTTTTAACTGTGGGGCTTTCTTGGCTCTATTCAGGTGCCTTTGGAGTAGGGGAGCCAGCCCCAGACTCCATAGCTAGATCACAGGAGCAGTGAGAGAAAGCAATCATCTACACTGAGTGCTGTGGGAAGAAGACAAATAGCCATTCAAAGAATAAAAGACCCTGCAGGTCCCCCGCCAGCCAGAGTCCCTTTGTTGGCTGGCTGGTGGAGTGAAACTACCCCAGGACCTGGGTGTGTGGAGCAGAATCCTTTAAGACTTTGGGGTTTGAATCCCAGCTGAGTGCCAGGGAGGTGCGGGAGATGGTGGAGTGGAACATAGTGGTCCACTCATGCCCACTCAACACTGTGAGGAGCCATAGGCCCTTAGTTGGCTGGCTGACTGGAGTGGCACTTGAACATAACTAGGGCACATAGAGCATGATCCTTTAAGACATCGAGGTTTGAATCCCAGCCCAGCACCTAGGAGGCAAGGGAGACTGTGGAGAGGAAGAGAACCAGCCTGCTCGTGCCCTCATAGCACTGTGAGGACAGCCTGAACAGAGTGATTTGAAACACCCAGGCCAGGGAGTAGAGACTGGGGTTTCGTCATTTTTCTCCCCATCACCAACAAGGTAAAGTTTCAAGGTATGGACCATGGGCACACAGACACCAAACCATGCCCCTCTGTGCCTGGTAACTGTATGTATAACAAAGCAATATTGACACTGACTGAACCAGACAGTCCCTCTTACAGACCAGTGCAGGCACCAGTTCCAAGGCACCATCAGATATTGGTCCAGTGGTTTTGAATTCTCTGATTGGTCAATTCTTATTTTTGTATATAATATATAATATATACTATATATATATTATATTTATTATGTATAATTAATTATTAAATATAATGAATATATACTAAATTATATATATTTCTTCCTCTTATTTCTTCCCTTCTCTAGTCTGGTCATTCTGGTTGTTGGTTTCTTTAAAAACACATTTTTAATCTATTCTTGTTACATCTTTTCTGTATCTCCTTTTTTATTTTCCATGCTTTCTCTCTGGACTAAGCTGTATAATTTCTCTGATTCTCTGAGTGGTCAATTTTTTTGTTTGTTTGTTTCATTTTCCCCACCCCTGTCATGTATCTCTTTGTATGGGATAAGGCCTTTTCCACTACCCCGCCTTTAAAAATTCTTTTTTCCAGGGAGACTTCAATGAACAAATCAAAGAACACCTGATGGAAGGTCCAAACCACCACTACAAGTAGGGTGATAAAGCAACCAGAGTGTCAACAACAGAGAACATGAAACACACTTAAAAACACCTCGTGAAGGGTGAGGCCCTGGGCAGTATTATGACACCTTTTTAATATAGTAGTGCTCGCAGGTACAGGACTCATAAAAAGGTATTAAAACACACACAGGATAGAAAACTAGCCAAAATGACAAGACAGAAGAATTCTCCTCAAAAGAAATTTCAGAAAGAAATGACAAATAGGGAATTGCTCAAAACAGATATAAGCAATGTAACTGAGAAAGAATTTAGAATAATAGTCAGAAGATTAATAGCTTGGCTGGAAAACAGCATGGAAGACAGCAGCGAATCTATTGCTACAGAGATCAAGAAACTAAGAAATAGTCACAATGAATTAAAAATGCTGTAAATGAGGTGTAAAATAAACTAGATGTAGTGACAGAGAGGAATGAAGAGGCAGAGGGGAATAAGTGAAATAGAAGATAAAATTATGGAAAATGATGAAGCCAAGAAAAAGAGAGATAAGAAATACTAGATCACAAGGGGAGACTAGAGAACTAAGTGATCAATGAAATGTAATAATATCCATACCATAAGAGTTCCAGAAGAAGAAGAGAGAGTGAAAGGGGCAGGTTTACTTGAATGAATTAGAACTGAGAACTTCCCTAATATGGGGAAGGAAAGGGATGTCCAAATCCAGGAGGCACAGAGAACTCCCTATAGATTTAACAAGAATAGATCTTCTCCAAGGCATATCATAGTGAAACTGGCAAATACAAAGATAGAGTTCTGAAAGAAGCTAGGGACAACTGGGCCTTAATCTACAAGGGTAGACAAATAAGGGTAGTAGCAGACCTATTTACTTAAACATGGCAGGCCAGAAGGGAGTGGCAAGAAATATTCAATGTGATGAATAGAAAAAATATGCAGCCAAGAATCCTTTATCCAGCAGGGCTGTCATTCAGAACAACAAAGGAGATAAAGGCTTTCCCAGACAAACAAAAACTGAAGGAATTCATGACCAGTAAACCAGCCCTGAAAACGATCCTAAAGGGGACTCTATGAGTGGAATGCTTTAAAGACTACAAAGGACCAGAGGCATCACCACAAGCAAGAAGCCTACAGATAACCCAATGACACTAAATCCATTTCTTTCAATAATCACTCTGAATGTAAATGGACTAAATGTTCCAGTCAAAAGACATAGGGTATCAGAATGGATAAAAAATGAGATCCATCTAAATGCTGTCTAAAAGAGACACATTTTTTATCTGATGACACCTTCAGATTAAAAATGAGGGTGTGGAGAACCATCTATCATGATACTGGAAGTCAAAAGAAAGCTCGAGTAGCCATACTTACATCAGACAAACTAGATTTTAAACTAAAGGCTGTAAAAAGAGATGAATAATGGCATTATATCATAATTATGCTATTCATCAAGAAGAGCTAACAATTGTAAATGTTTAGGCTTCCAACTTGGTGCACCCATAACTATAAATCAATTAATCAGAAACACAAGCAATCTTATTGGTAAGAATGTGGTAATTGCAGACAACTTTAATGCTCCACTTACAACAATGGACAGATCATCTAGGCAAAAAAAAAAATCAATAAAGAAACAATGGCCTTGAATGATACACTGGACCAGGTGGACTACACAGATATACTCAGAACTTTTCTACTCTACTACAAGGCTGTAATCATCAAGACAGTATGGTACTGGAACCAGAACAGAGACATATACCAAGGGAATAGAATAGAGAACCCAGAGTTTGACTCACAAATGGATGGCCAACTAATCTTTGACAAGGCAGGAAAGAGTATCCAATGGAGAAAAGAGTCTCTTTAGCAAATGGTGCTGGAAGAACTGGACAGCAACATGCAGAAGAATTACAATGGACTACTTTCTTACACCACACACAAAAAATAAACTCAAAATAGATGAAAGACCTAAATGTGAGACAGGAAACCATCAAAACCCTAGAGGAGAAAATAGGCAACCTCGTTGACATCATCTGCATAAATTTCTTGCATGACATTTCTCTGAAGGCAAGGGAAATAAAAGCAAAAATGAACTATTGAGACATCATCAAGACAAAAATATTCTGCACTGCAAAGGAAACAATCAACAGCATTAAAATGCAACTGACAGTATGGGAGAAGATATTTGCAAATGACATATTGAATAAAGGGTTAGTATCCAAACTCTATAAAGAACTTACCAAACTCAACACCTGAAAAACAAATTAATCCAGTGAAGAAATGGTCAGAAGACATCAATGGACACTTCTCCAAAGAAGGCATCAAGATGATCAACAGACACATGAAAAGATGCTCACCATCACTCATCATCAGGGAAATACAAATCAAAACCACAATGAGATACCACCTCACACCTGTCAGAATGGTTAAAATTAACAACTCAGGCAACAACAGCTGTTGGCAATGATGCAGAAAAAGATGCACACTTTTGCACTGCTGGTGAGAATGTAAACTGGTGCAGTCACTCTGAAAAACCGTATGGAGGTTCCTTAAAAAATTAAGAATAAAAGTACCTTGCGACCAAGCAATTGCAGTACTAGGCAGTTTTCTAAAGGATACAGGAATGCTGATTCGAAGGGGCACATGCACCCCAATGTTTATAGGAGCACTATCAACAATAGCCAAACTATGGAAACAGCCCAAAGTCCATCGACTGATGAATGGATAAAGAAGACATGGTATATATATACAATGGAATATTACTTGGCGATCAAAAAAAATGAAATCTTTCCATTTGCAACAACGTGGCTGGAACTAGAATGCATTATGTTGAGCAAAATAAGTCAGTTAGAGAAAGACAAGTATCATATAATTGCCCTCACACGTGGAATTTAAGATACAAAATAGATGAACATAAGGGAAGGGAAGCTAAAATAATATAAAAACGGAGAGGGAGACACACCATAAGAGATTCTTAAATACAGAGAACAAACTAAGGGGTACTGTTGTGTGTGGGGATAGGCTAAATGTATGAGGGGAATTAAGGAGGACACTTTTTGGGATGAGTACTGGGTGTTATATGTAATTGATGAATCATTAAATTCTATTCCTGAAATCATCACACTATATGCTAACTAATTTATATTTAAATTTAAAATTAATTAATTAATGAAAGTGAAAATACTACAAAGGATGCTATGAAATAAAAAGCATCAAAGATTACTATTATGAATAATCATATGACAATATTTTGTATAACATAGAAAAAATGGATACATGCCTGGAACATAAAACCTACCAAGACTGAATCATGAAGAAAGAGAAATCTGAATAGGTTTATCACTACCAATCACTAGATTAAATCAGCAAGCAGAAACCTTCCAACAAAGAAAAGTTTCAAACCAGATTACTTTACCAGTGAATTATAATAAATATTTAAAAATAATTTACACCAATTTTTCTTAAATGCTTCTGAAATTTGAAAAGGAAACATATCCAAACTCACGAGGACAGGACTTGCCTGATACTGAAACAAACAAAAAAAGACACTACCAAAAAAAAAAAGACATATTTCTGTTGTATATAAATTAAAAATTTTTCAACAAAGTATTAGCAAGTCAAATTCAATAGTGGACCACATACCATGAGCAAGTGGAGTTTATGTTTGGAATCAAAAATATTTCAAAATGTAAAAATAAATTAATGTGAAACACAACATTAATAAAGTATGAAACAATCACAAGATGATCTTAATAGATGCAGATAAAGCCTTTGAAAAAATTCGAAACTTTTTCATGATTAAGAAAAAACGCTTGGGGGCACCTGGGTGGCTCAATTGGTTAAGCGTCTGACTCTTTATTTCAGCTTAGGTCATGATCTCATGGTTTGTTACTTCTAGCCCCACTGTTGGTGCAGAGTCTGCTTGAGATTCTCTCTCTCCCTCTTTCTCTCTGCCTCTCTTGCACACGTGCCCTCTTTTTCTCTCTCTCAAAATAAATAAACTTAAAATAAAAACAATGGAATGTAATTACCCCAACATAGTAAAGGCTCAACATAAAAAGTCCACAGCTAACATGGTGAAAACTTGAAGGCTTTTACTCTAAGATCAAGAACAAGACAAGGATGCACTCTTGTCACTTCTATTCAATATAGTACTAGAAGTCATAGCCAATGTATTTATTCCAGAAAAATAAATAAAAGACATCCAAATAAAAAACAAGAAGTAAAATTATCTCTGTTCACAGATGAAATGATTGTATATGTAGAAAAGTAAAAATACTTAAGAAAAACAAACTGTTAGAGCAATTAAATTCAGTAAAGTTGCAGAATCAAAATCAACATAAATAATTTGCATTTCAATAAACTAACAATGAAAACTCCAAAAAAGAAGTTAAGAAAATCTAATCTGCAATGACAGCAAAAATTATAAAATACTTAGGGAAAACCAATTAAGGAGGAGAATGACTTATACAATGAAAAGTAAAAAAGATTAAATTAAAGACACAGATAAGTAGAAAGATATCCATGTTAATAGATTAGAAGACATTTTTTCAAAATATTTATAGTACACAAAGCAATCAATGCAATCGTTTTCAAAATCATAAAATCACCTATGTTGTTTTACAGAAACCAATTTTTCCCCTAAGATTCATATGGAACAACAATAGGCCCTGAATAATCAAAACAAAAATAAAACTAGAGGCTTCACAATTCCTGATTTGAAATCACATTACAAAGCTAGAGTAATTTTAATAGTATTGTATTGGCATAAAAATAGACATATAGACCTATATAACAATATAGACAGTCCTGAAATAAATCCACACATATATAGCTAAGTGATTTTCAAAAAAAAAAAAATTCTAGACTACAAAATAGGGAATGGGTAGTCAATTCAGCATATGATGCTGGAAAAACTAGATATCCACATGAAAAAGAATAAAACTGGACTCTTTAATATCACTATATGCAAAAATCCATTCAACATTTTAGCATGTATTTTTCTAAAACAAGGACATTTTCATATAATAAAAATGCAATTTTCATATCCAATAAATTTTTATATAATACTATAATATAACACACAATCTACATTCAAATTCTGACAATTTAAATAAAAACTAAGAAAAAAGTCTGCCAATTGCTCTAACAATTTTTTACTTCAAGTATAATTAACATACAGTGACCTATTAGTTTCAGGTGTACAATATTACGATTCAACAATTCTATACATTACTCAGTGCTAATCACAATAAGTATACTCTTTATTCCCCTTCATCCATTTCACCCATCTGCCCACCCACCTCCCTTGTAGCAACCACCAGATTGTTCTTTGTATTCAAGCGACTTTTTTTCTCTTTTTTCTTTGTTCTTTTGTTTATTAAATTCTATGAATAAATAATATCATATGGTATCTATTACTGTCTAATTGACTTTGCACTATATCCCCTCATTCCATGCTAAATTATTCAGATTTATAGAAGTGTGACATCTACAATGCACTCTCAAATGGTTCAGAAAAAAATATTACAGACAGAGATATAGGAAGCATATGTGGCAAAATGTTAACAATTGGTTAATCTAAATACAGGGTATACGAAAGTTATTTGTATTTTGCAGCTCTTCTGTATGAAAGTGTAAGTTTAAAAATAAAAATAATCTAAAACTGTTACAGGAATATAATAAAATGAAACCTATCTAAGAATTATGGTTAATTTTCAGCTCTCTAGGTAATTGCACATTATGTGAACATTGACTGTACCTGGTTCACTATTGTATTTGTAGTGCACATCACAGAATAGATGTTAAATGAATATTTGTTGAATTAAGAAATCAATTATAAAGAGTGCAATGAATTTCTTTAAAAATCAACTCAAAATAGACTAAAGATTTAAACATAGGACCTGAAAGTATAAAATTCCTACACAAAAACAGAAGAGAAAGTATTCAATATTTTGAATTCAAAATTCAACATTTTCAACATCTAATACAGTTGAACTCATTGAAGCATAAAGTGGTGGATGTCACATTTTTCTTGACAACAATTTCTTGGGTGTAACACCAAGATCACAGAAAACAAAAGCACAAACAGACAAGAGTGGCTACATCAAACTACAAATCTTCTGCACAGCAAAGGAAATAATCTACATAATGAATAGGAAATCTACAGAATGGGATAAAATAATTACAAATGGTACATGTGGTAAGAGGTTAATTTCCAATATATAGAAGGAACTTCTACAGGTCATCAGGAGAGAAAAAAATAAAATTATTTAAAGATGGGCAAAGAAAAAATTTATTTTAAAGATGAATTGAGTATGCATTTCTCCAAAAACAATAGCAACAATAAAATGACCACATGAAAACAAACAGCAAGTAAAAGGAAAAGACATTCAATGTTAGTAATAAAGAAATACATTTAAACCTAGAAATAAGTATCACATCACAACAGTTAAGATCGTCATTGTATATTTAAAAAGGGGAAAAAAGAAAATAACAAGTATTGGACAGCATGCTAAGAAATAGGGACTTTTGTACACTATTGGTGGACATGTGAGATGATTCATTCAGTCATTATGTAAAACAGTATGGAGGTTCCTTTAAAACTAAAAATAGACTACCATATGGTACAGCCATCATCTTACTTCTGGGTATTTGTTTAGAATAATTAAAATCAGGTTTTCAAAATAATATTTAAACACTCATGTTTATTGCAACATTATGCACAATTGGTGCAAACAATCTGTTGATGGATAAATATATAAAGAAAATATATATACATACAATAGAATATCATTCAGTCATAAAAAAGAAAGAAATCTTATCAGTTTGGACAACATCTATGTATCTATAGGACATTATTGTAAGTGACATACACCAGACAGAGAAAAATCATGTATGTCATCACTTACATGTGGAATCTAATACAGTTGAACTCATTGAAACAGAAAGTAAAGTGGTGGATGTCATGAACTGGGACAAATGGAGTAAGAGTGACATGCTCTTCAATGGGTTTAGTGTCTGGACAGACTAAAAAAAAAACAAAACACCTATAGCAGCACTTTCAACAATAGCCAAATTATGGAAAGAGCCTAAATTTCCATCAACCGATGAATGGATAAAGAAGTTGTGGTTTATAGATACAATGGAATACTACTTGGCATTGAGAAAGAATGAAATATGGCCTTTTGTAGCAACGTGGATGGAACTGAAGAGTGTTATGCTAAGTGAAATAAGTCATACAGAGAAAGACTGATACCATATGTTGTCACTCTTATGTGGATCCTGAGAAACTTAACGGAAGACCATGGGGGAGGGGGAAGGGAAGGGGAAGAAAATGTTAGAGAGGGAGGAAGGCAAACCAGAAGAGACCCTTGAAAACTGAGAATAAACTGAGGGTTGATGGGAGGTGGGAGGGAGGGGAAAGTGGGTGATGGGCATTGAGGAGGGCACCTGTTGGGATGAGCACTGTGTTGTATGAAAACCAATTTGACAATAAAATTTATATTAAAAAAAACAAAAACAAAAACAAAAGACCTAAATATATGATACCTACAAAAGACTCAAATAAACTTAAAGTGAATGGATGAAAAAGATATTACATACAAATAGGCAGCAAAAGAAAATGGGGAAACTATACTTATTTCAGACAAAATAAACATGAAGCCCAAAACAGTAATATCAGACAAAGAAATCATTATATAATGATAAAAGTTTTAATTGATTAAGAAGATATGACAATTAAAAATATGTGTTCCCAAATTTGAATTACCTAAGTATATCGAGAAAATACTAATAGATCTGAAATGAGAAATTGACAACAGTACAACGGTAGTAGGGGAATTCAGTGCCCCTTTTTCAGCAATGGATAAATCATTCAGAGAGAAAATCAACAAGGAAACATTGGGCTTAAACAATACATTAAACCAAATTGACATAACAGATATATACAGAGCATCCCATTCAACTGTATTAGAATACACATTCTCTTCAAGTGCACTTGAAACTTTCTCCAGGATAGATCATATGATAGGTCACAAAACAATTCTTACCAAATTTGAAAAGATTGAAATCATACCAAATATATTTTTTACCACAATAGTATGAAACGAGAAATCAACAAAAGGAAAGCTGACAAATTATCAAGTATGTGGAAACTAAACAACACACTCCTTAACACCAATAGGTCAAGAAGAATGTAAAAGAAAGATCAAGAAATATGTCAAAACAAATGAAAATGGAAGTATAGCACATCAAAACATATTGGATGCTGCAAAAGCAGTAATGATAGGGAAATTTATTTATGATAATAGTGTACATTAATAAACAAGAAAGAACTCAAAGAAACAAACTCATTTTATACCTCAAGTGGAGAAAGTAGTTCTGAAAGAAAAGTTTATAGAGATAAATTTAATTATTAAGAAAATAGAAAGATTGATTGCCATGATCTTGGGAAAACAGTGCCTAAAATGAAAAGGAAAAATCCCCAACAACCTCCTCCAATATTTTTCTTGTCAATACAGTACTATTTCCTGGAGACTAGGATAAGGAATATGATAAAAAAAAAAAAGACAAAAATAAATGAAAATAAAATGTGAATATAAAATCTTCCTCTGAGCATAAGGAGTCATTTAATCACATTTTAAGCCTGAACAAGGGAATTTTCCTTGAGCTCTTTCTGTCTCATGCGGATGTCCCATCCAGGCTTCCAGCTGCCTTCAGTGCAGGCCATGAAAAATGAAAATAAAAATAGGAAACTCACTATTGGTTTGATGATACTTCAAAGGCTAGTGTCTCTCCCAGTCTCATTTCTAGTGATTTACATTTCTAAGTGTTTGTAAAGCCCATTCTGTTCAGGCCCATAGTGACATTAAATGGTAGAAATGGTGGTGTATTTTTATGATATCTTAAATGGGACCTGAGAATTATAACATTATTTTTAACATAGAAAATTTAATCAACCTGAACACAGTTGGAAAAAAGTTGAAAATCAGTTTTAAAATCTTTTTGAGAGAAAAAAGGAAGGAATATTTTTACAATGTTTCTATTTCTTCAGTGTTCTAGGAAAAAGAGGTCATTGTTATTATGCTGTGTGCAGGTGATGAGGTAGAGGGAAACCAAAAAATAAAAGCAAAAACAAAACCCTACATGTCTATAATCAAAGAAATAAATCATATGTAAATAGAATAAGAACCTGGATAATACAAACTTTAAAATACCCTTCCTGTGTACAATTAAATGTTTTATTTTCAAATCATCCCTTTATTCTCTGATAAATCTTTCCATGGTCACTTTTAATGGGTAGTGTAATTAACTCTTCATTTTCCCAACTGCCAATCAGACTCAGAGAAAGGGCAGGTGTCTTGGAAAGTGTCTGGGAAGATGGGTGAGTAGGAGGATCCTGAGCTCACCTCTTTCCCTGGTTACAACAAAAAAACAGACACATTAGTGAAACTTACTCTTAAAATGATCCCAAGACTGGGAGAATAGGCTTTCCAAAGTTAATTGTAGTGAGGAAGCAAAGCTGAAAGAAGTAAGGGGGATAGAGATGCAGTTAGGCACCAACTCTTAGCAAGACTAATTGTAAATTGGAGGAACACCACAGAAACAGAATAGCCAAAGGATCAGATCCCATATCAGGTACCCCAGGCATGGGAGACCTGCATGGGGAAGACAAGTCTCCATAAAATTTGGCTTTGAAAACTAGTGGGACTTGATTTTGCAAATTTTTAGCATCACCAGGGCTTAACTTGGGGTACTTTAAAAATCAGAGGGCTTATTGGGGTGCCTGGCAGGCTCAGTCAGTATAGTACATGGCTTTTGATCTCAGGTTGTGAATTTGGGCCCCAAGTTGGGTGCAGAGATTGCTTAAAGAAATAAACTTGCTGTGATAAGCACTGGATGCTGTATTTTAGTGATGAATCACTAAACCCTACACTTGAAACTAATATTACACTGTATGTTAACGAACTGGAATTGAAATGGAAACTTGGAAGATAAAAAAAAAAAATAGGTGATTGGTATTAAGGAGGGCATTTGTTACTTTCAGCACTGAGTATTGTATGTGAGGGGTGAATCACTAAACCCTATACCTGAAACTAGTATTGTACTGTATGTTAACAAACTGGAGTTTAAATGACTTTAAAAAAATAACAAACACAGGAAGTTAGATAAAATGAGGAGACAGAGAAATACATTTTATATGAAAGAACAAGACAAAACAACAGAAGAGCTAAATGAAACAGAGGCAAGCAACATGCCTGATAAAGAATTCAAAGTAATGGTCAGAAATATACTTGTCTGACTTCAGAAAATGTGGAGGATCTCAGTGAGACCTTCAAAAAAGATATAAAAAACACTATCAGAGATGAAGAACTTAAAATAACACTAAAGAAAAACAATAGCAGATTACAGGACACAAAACACATCAGCAATCTGGAAAAAAAAATGTAATGGAAAACAACCAAGATGAACAACAAACATATATACATACATATATATCATAAACAAGAATGGATTACAGAGACTCAGTGACATGATCAAGAATAATAGCATTTGCATCACAGGGATCCCAAAACGAGAATAGAAAAGGCAGAACATTGATTTAAAGAAATAATAGCTGAGGGGTGCCTGGGTGGCTCCGTCGGTTGAGTGTCCAACTTTGGCTCAGGTCATGATCTCGCAGTCCGTGAGTTCGAGCCCTGTGTCAGGCCCAGAGCCTGGAGCCTGCTTCTGATTCTGTGTCTCCCTCTCTCTCTGCCTCTCCCCTGCTCATGCTCTGTATCTCTCACTCTCAAAATGAATAAATGTTAAAAAAAAAACTTTAAGAAATAATAGCTGAAAACTTCCTAATCTGATAAAAGAAAAAGACTTCAGGATCCAGGGGCAGAGTTTCCAACAATATCAACTGAAGAATATCCATACCAAGACAGATAAGAATAGAATGAAAAAAAAAGTAGTGATAAGGTGAGAAAATTAAAAATAGGAAGAAAAAGATAAGATACAAAAGGGAAGCCCCATAAGGCTATCAGCTAATTTGTCAGCAGAAACATTGCAGGCTAGAAGGAAGTGGCATGATATAATTAAAGTGCTGAAAGGAAAAAACCTGCAAACAAGAATATCACATATATCATATCATTCAGAATAGGAGAGCTAAAGAATTCTCCATACAAAAGTTAAAGGGCTTTATTTCCACCAAACAAGCCATATAATAATTATTAAAAAAATCTTTTGAATGGAAAGAACATGACATAAACAGGAATGAAAAATTAGGAAAGAAAAAAAATTTCACAGGTAAATGCAAACATATAACAAAAGCAGATTAATCACTTATAAAAACAGTATGGAGGATAAAGCACAAAAGCAGTAGAATTAATTAGATCTACAAATCAGTGAAGGGATTCACAAAATAAAAGGCTGCAAAGTATGACATCATATACATAAAACATGGTTCAGGAATAAAATATTAGTGCTTTTAGATTGGGTTCAAATTTAAGTGACCATAAACTTAATATAGACTGCTATATGTGTAAGATGTTACATATGAACCTAATGGTAACCCCAAATCAAAAACCTATAATAGATACAGAAAAAATAAACAGAAAGGAATCCAAGCATATAACTGAAGAAAGCCATCAAAGCATAATAGAAGAGAGCAAGTAATAAAATGTGAAAAGGTACATACCTGTCAATAATTACTTTGAATATAAATGGATTAAATTATCCAATTCATGAACATACTGTGACAATGAATAAAAAACAAGACCCATTGATGCGCTGCCTACAAGAGACTCGCTTCATACCTAAAGACACATACAGATTGAAAATGAAGGAATGGAGAAACACTTACCACACAAATGGAAATAAAAAGGAAGTTGGGGGTGCAGTAGTTGTATTGGACAAAATAGACTTTAAAACAAAGATTGTTAGAAGGAAAAAAGGACACTACATAGTCATAAAGGGAACAATCCAACAAGAAATTATAACCATTGTAAATATATATGTACCAAACACGAAACACCTGGATGCATAAAGCAACTATTAACAGAGATTTTAAAAAGGAATTGACAGTATACAACTTTAACACCCCACTTACATCAATGGACTGATTATCAAGACTGAAAATGAACAAGGAAACAGTGGCTTTGAATGACACATTAGACCACATGGTTCAAACAGATATATTAAGAACTTCCCATTAAAAAAAAAAAAAAGTAGAAGGGCACCTGAGTGAAGCAGTCCATTAAGCATCTGACTTGATTTCAACTCAAGTCATGATCTCATGGTTAATGGGATTGAGTCCTGCATCAGGCTCTGTGCTGACAACATGGAGCCTGTTTGGGATTTTCTCTCTTTCCCTCTCTCTCTGTCTCTCTCTCTCTCTCTTTCTCTCTTGGAATAAATAAATACATTTTAAAAATAAAAATAAAAATAAAACAACAACAGAGCTTTGAATCTGCTACTTTAAATAGTGCAGCTTGAGCTTCCATACTTTACTTGAGCATATTCAACCTATAAGACAAAATAACCTCTCATTCTAGGAAGCTTCTCACACAGGATAACCCTGGGTTTAGAAAATTAAGTTTTTGAAATCGAGTCTAAAAAGAAATCAGCAGATTTCACAGTCTTTAAAAGTGCACATGGAACATTATTCAGGATACATTATATGTTAGACCACAAAACAAGTCTTATTTTGGCCCAGAACCATTCATTGTATTAATGTGATGTATCACATTGATTTGCAGATATTAGACTATCCTTGCATCCTGGAAATATATCTCACTTAATAATGGTGAATAATATTTTTAAAAATATTAATTTCACATATATATACACATATATACATATATGTTCATATGTATACACATGTATACATATATGTACATGTATACATATATGTATATATATATGTATATATATTTTTTTGAGAGAGAGAGAAGGGGGTAGGGGCAAGATAGAGGGAGAGAGAAAATTTCAAGCAGGCTCTGCACTGTTAGTTCCAAGCCCAAAGTGGGACTCCATCTCCCAGTGAGATCATAACCTGAGCCCAAATCAAGAGTCAGACACTTAATGGACTGAACCACCCAGGCACGCCTGAAAGATCTTCTTAATGTATTACTTAATTCTTGTTTGCTAATAATTTTTGAGGACTTCTGCATCTATGATCATCAGGGATATTGGCCTGTAGCTTTTGTGTGTGTGTGTGTGTGTGTGTGTGTGTGTGTGTGTGTGTGTGTCTGGTTTTGGTATGAGAGAATGATGGCCTTGTAGAATGTATTTGGAAATTTTCCTTCCTCTTTTATGTTTTGGAAGACCTCGAGAAAAATACATATTAATTCTTGTATAAATTTTTGGAAGAAACACCTGTGAATCCATATGGTCCTGGACTTTAATTTTTTGGTGATTTTTGATTACCAGATCAATTTTGTTTGTAGTAAAAGGTCTGTTTCTATTTCTTCCTGATTAGGAATGTCTAGGGATTTATCTATTTCTTCTAGATTGTCCAATTTTTAACATATATTTTATATATACTCATATTCCTTTGTATTTCTGTGGTGCCCATTGTTATTTCTCCTTGTTTGTTTCCGATTTTATTTATTTGAGTTTTGTTTAACTTGATGAATTCAGCTAAGGATTATTAAAATTTATTTATATTTATCATGGTTGGTTTCTTTTCAGAAATTGACAAGCTGATTCTAAAATTCACATGTAAATGCAAGAAGCCAAGAACAAAATAATATTGAGAAGAGAAATATAGCCAGGGCACTCTCACTTCCTGATTTCAAATTTTACCACAAAGCTACATGATCAAGACATTAAGGTAATAGCGTAAGTGTAAACATTTAGTTCAATTGAATATAACTGAGAGTTCAGAAATAAACACATACAGTTATTGACAAAAGATTTTTAAATTTTGTATCTATTTTTAATTCCAATATAATTAACCTACAATGTTATATTAGTTTCAGGTGTACAATATGATTCAACAATTATATACATTACTCAGTGTTCATCAAAAAAGTGTACTTTTAATCTCCTTACATATTTTACCCATCTACATACCTACTCACCTACCCTCTGAAAACCAGAAGTTTGTCTTCTATATTTAAATCTCTTCTTTTTTGGTCTGTTTTTCATTTAATATGTTTTGCTTCTTAAATTCCACAAATGAGTGAAATCATATGGTATTTGTCTTTCCCTGACTGACTTATTCCATTTAGGATTATGCACTCTAGATCCATCCATGTTGTTGCAAGTGGTAAGAACTCAGTCATTTTTATGGCTAAGTAATACTCCATTGTACATATACACAATATCTTTTTTACACATTTATCTATAAATGTACACTTGGGTTGCTTCTATATCTTTGCTATTGTAAATAATGTTGCAATAAATATAAGGTGTATATATTTTTTGAGTTAATATTTTTATTGCCTTGTGTAAATACCTAGTAGTGGAATTACTGGGTCATATGTTAATTCTATTTTTAATCTATTTAGGAATCTTCATGTTTTCCACCAGCTTTCATTCCCACAAAAAGTGAACAAGGGTTTTTTGGTTTTTTTTGTTTTGTTTTCCACATCCCTTCCAAAACTTTTTCGTGTGTGTGTGTGTGTGTGTGTGTGTGTGTGTTATTTTAGCTGTTCTGATAAATGTGAGGTGATAGCTCATTGTAATTTGCATTTCCTTAATGATGATGTTAAGCATCGTTTCATGTGTCTTCTATGGGAAAATATCTACATGTCCTCTGCCCATTTTTAAAATTGGATCATTTTTTTCTGGTGTTGAGTTGCATAAGTTCTTTATATATTTTGGATATCAACCTGTTATTGGGTATATCATTTGCAATATATTCTCCAATGCAGTGTGTTATCTTTTTGTTTTGTTGATGACTTACTTCATTGTGCAATATCATTTTTTTATTTTAAATTTTTAGAGAGAGACAGAGTGAAAGAGGGGGAGGAGAAGAGGAAAAGGAGAGAGAGAATCTTAGGCTGGCTCCATACTTGGCATGAAGGCAGACCTGGGGCTTGGATTTCATGACTGTGAGATCATGACCTGAGCTGAAATCAAGAGTCAGATGCTTAACTGACTGAGGCACCCTGGCAAAAGCTTTTTAGTTTGGTGTAGTCCCAATAGGTTAATTTTGCTTTTGTTTGCCTTCCAAAAGGAGACATATCTAAAAAAAATGTTTTCAGTGGCTAATTCAAAGAAATTACTGCCTATGTATTAGTCTATAAATTTATGGTTTCAGGTTCCCATTTAGAACGTGTATCCATTTCAATTTACACATTTCAATTTAATTTTGTAATGATGTAAGAAAGTGAACCATTTTTTTATTCTTTTGATGTAGTTGAGCAATTTTCCCAACATCATTTGTTAAAAAGACTGTCTATTTGCCATTGTATATTCTTGCCTTTATTGTCATATATTAATTGACCATATAAAATGGGAAAAAGACAAACAGAAGCAAAATTAAAAACTCATCTATATGCTGCCTACAAGAGGCACATTTCAGACCAAAATATTACTGTAGACTGAAAGGGAGGGGATGGAGAAATATTTATCATGAAAATGGATGTGAAAAGAAAGCTGGAGTAGCAATACTTATATCAGACAAAATAGAAGAGAACACAGGCAGTATTTTCTCTGACATCAGCCAAAGCAACATTTTTCTATATATGTGTACTAACGCAAGGAAAACAAAAGCAAAAATAAAGTATTGGGACTGCACCAAAAACAAAACAAAACAAAACAAAACAAAAAACAGTAACAACTTTTACACAGTGAAGGAAATCAACAAAACAAAAAGACAGGCTATTGAATGAGAAAATATATTTGGAAAAATATATCTGATAAGAGGTTAATATCCAAAATATATAAAGAACTTACAACACTTACCACAAAAAAAAAATAAATAATCCAATTAAAAAATGGACAGAGGACTGAATAGACATCTTTCTAAAGAAGACACATACAGCCAACAAACAGATGAAAAGATGTTCAACATCACATATCATTAGTGAAATGCAAATGAAAACCATAACAAGATAACACCTCATGCCTGTTAGAATGGCTAAAATAAGGAAGACAAGCATCAACAAGTGATGGCGAGTATGTGGAGAAAAAGAACACTTGTGCACTATTGGTGGGAAGGTAAATTGATATAGGCACTGTGGAAAATATTATGGAACTTCCTCAAAAATTAAAAATAAAAATACCATATGATCCAACAATTCCACTATTGGCTAATTACTCAGGGAAAACAAACAAAACACTAACTCAAAAATATATAGTCTTCCTTTGTTTATTGATGCATTATTTACAGTAACCAAAACATGGAAGTAACCTAAGTGTCCACCAATAGACAAATGGATAAGGAAAATGTGATATATTTGTATATCTATATCTATTTATCTATCTGCCTATCGATCTATCTATATCTATCTATATATCTATATCTATATCTATATCTATATCTATATCTATACACACACAGACACACGGGAATATTACACCACCATAAAAATCATGAGATAGCGCCATTTGAGACAATGTGGGTGGACACAGAGGTTATTATGCTACATGAGATAAGTCAGACTGAGAAAGACAAATGCCATATGAATCCACTCATAAGTGGAATCTAAAATTTAAAAAAAACTTGAATAAGCGAACTCAGAAAAGAATCAGAAATATAAATGCAGAAAATAAACTTATGGTTGCCAGGGACAGGAGTAGAGTGTTGAGAAAATGCGTGAAGGGGAGAGGGAGATACAGCCTCCAGTTATGGAATGAATACATCATGGGAATAACAAAGCAGAGCATAAGGAATGCAGTCAATGATATTGTGATAGAAATGTCAGGTGGTAGCTATACTTGTGGTGAAGATAGCATAACGTATACACTTGTCAAATCACTGAGGTGTACACTTGAAACTAATATAATATTGGGGCGCCTGGGTGGCTCAGTTGGTCAAGCGTCCAACTTCGGCTCAGGTCATGATCTCGCGGTCCATGAGTTTGAGCCCCGTGTCAGGCTCTGTGCTGACATCTCAGAGCCTGGAGCCTGTTTCAGATTCTGTGTCTCCCTCTCTCTCTGACCCTCCCCCGTTCATGCTCTGTCTCTCCCTGTCTCAAAAATAAATAAACGTAAAAAAATTAAAAAAAGAAACTAATATAATATTGTTTGTCAACTGTAGTCAAATTTAAACAAAATTAAAAAGAAAATTTTGTTAAGACAACTGGATATCCATTTATAAAGAATGAATTTGGATTCTTACCTGATACTATACATGCAAATCAACTAAAAATGTATCAACAAACTAAATGTAAGAGCTAAAACTATAAAAATCTTTTTAAAAATTTTTTAACTATTTATTTTGAGATAGAGAGAACACGAGCAGGGGAGGGGCAGAGAGAGGAGAGAGAGAATCTGAAGCAGGATCCATACTGAGCACAGAGACTGATGTGGGGCTCAAATTCACGAACCATGAGATCATGACCTGAGCCAAAACCAAGAGTTGGACACTTAACTAACTGAGCCACCAGGCATCCAAAACTACAAAACTCTTAAAAAAAAACATAGGTATAAATATTTTTGACATTGGATAACATAATAATTTCTTAGATAACAAACCAAAGTAACAAAAAAAAAAGATCAAGTGGATTTCATAAAATTTTAGTTATGTATCTCAAAAGACACCATAAAGAAATTTAAAATAAAACCAATCTAATAAGAGAAAATATTTTGAAATAGTATATTTAATACGATACTTGTATACAGAATACATAAATAAAACCTACAATTCAGGGGCACTTGGGTGGCTGTCGGTTGAGCACCAAACTTTTGATTTCAGTTCAGGTCATGATCTCACAGTTCGTGGGATCGAGTCCAAAATCAGGCTCTGTGCTGAGAGCATAGAGCCTATGTTGCATTTTCTCTCTTCCTCTCTCTCTGCTGCTCCCCTGCTTATGCTCTCTCTCACTCTCGCTCTCTCAAAAATAAATGAGAAACCATTACTTTTAAAAAACATTTTAAAAAAAGAAAGCCTACAATTCAATAAAGACAAATAATCAATTAAACGCCTTAATTGAAATGGGAAAAATAATTTGAAGAGATTTTTCGTTAAATAAGATACACAAATGGCCAATAAGCACCATTAAAGATGCTCAAAACATTCATTACTATGAAAAGCAAATTTAAACCACAATGAAAAATAATTGCACATGAATGGTTAACACATCAAAAAGATAGGCAATAACAAGTGTGAGAAATTATACATTGTGTATAGGAAGGTGAAATGTCACTTGGAAATGGCCGACAGTTCTTCCAAATGTAAACAGAGTGACCATATGATTGATTGATTTTACTCCAAGATGTATACACAAATTCATTGAAAACATATGTCCACAGGGGGGAAAAAACTTGCATCTAAACATTCATAGAGACATTATTCTAATAGTCACAACTTGGAAATAATCCAATTTCCATCACTTGATGAATGGATAAAAAAAATGTAATATATCCATAAAATGGAACGTGACTAAGCCTTAAAAAGAGTGAAATATGATACATACTACAACATGGATGAAACTAAAAAAAATAGATCAGTGGCTGCCAAGAACTAAAAATAGAAAATGATAAGTAACTGCTAATTGACACAAGTTTTCTTTGGGGGATGATGAAAGGATTCTTGAATAGATAGTGGTGATGGTGGCACAATTCAGAATCCACCAAAAACTACTAAAAATTGTATACTGTGCAATTGTAAATTTTATGGCATGTGAATTACATCTGAAAATAGTTATTTAGATAATGTTAAAAATAGAAGAGAATATCATCAAAGCTGTGATCCAGAGATCATAAAGCTGTTCTTGCTACAACCACTGCTTCTGCCACAGTTGTCACTTGATACACATGAAATTGGTGATTAGCCACTGAAACGCTGAGTCTAACCACTGCAATTGCTTCTCAATTTTTACACATCCATGATTTTGTTTGTTAGCATATATGGCAATAATAAGAAACCTCTGTCTCCTTTCTGCTGTTCTATTCTCACAGGAGTGTATACAACTGGTGGAACCTCATTGTCCTCAGGAGTAAGTAAAATAAATCTGAGGTATATATCATTTTGTTTTGTTTTGCTTTACAGACTCTGAATTGGAAGCTAATGGTAAATTGTCCATTGAGTAATCCAATAGTCAATAACCCATAATAGAAGTCCTTTCCAGGAATATGACCCTTAAGCTGCCTACTGAAAATGAGAAGGGACCAGCTATTACCAAGGTAAAAATCTGTGGGCAAAGCTTTACACTAGTGGGAGTAAGATATCTGAAAATTCTGAAATGAGAGACTATTTGTCTTGCTTGATTTCAGAAAGAAGACATTTGTATCTCTATTTATTGCATTTATATTTTTCCTCTTTATTTCTCCTTGCTGCATTGTAGTACTGGCACAAAAACAGACACACAGACCAATGGAACAGAATAGAAAACCCAGAAATGGACCCACAACTATATGGTCAACTAATCTTTGACAAAGCAAGAAAGAATATCTAACGGGAAAAAAAGACTGTGTTCTCAACAAATGGGGTTGGGAAAACTGGACGACTTGTAGAGCAATGAAACTGGACCACTTGCCTACATCATACACAGAAATAAATTCAAAATGGATGAAAGACCTAAATGCAAGACAGGAAACCATCAAAATCTTCGAGAGAACACAGGCAGCAAACTCTTTGACACTGACCATGCAAATTCTTACTAGACATGTCTCTGGAGACAAGGGAAACATAGAAAAAATAAACTTTTGTGATTTGACCAAGATAAAAAGCTTCTGCATGGGAATGCAAGCTGGTGCAGCTAATCTGGAAAACAGTATGGATATTCCTCAAAAAACTAAAAATAGAACTACCCTACAACCCAGCAATTGCACTACTAGGCATTTATCCATGGGATACATGTGTGCTGTTTCGAAGGGACACATGCACCCCCATGTTTATAGCAGCACTATCAACAATAGCCAAAGTAGGCAAAGAACCCGAAAGTCCATCGATGGATGAATGGATAAAGAAGATGTGGTATAGATATACAATGGAGCATTACTTGGCAATCAAAAAGAATGAAATCTTGCCATTTGCAACTATGTGGATGGAACTGGAAGGTATTATGCTAAGTGAAGTGAGTCCGTCAGAGAAAGACAAACATCATATGACTTCACTCATATGAGAACTTTAAGAGACAAAACAGATGAACATACGGGAAGGGAAACAAAAATAATATAAAAACAGGGAGGGGGACAAAACAGAAGAGACTCATCAATATAGAGAACAAACTGAGGGTTACTAGAGGGGTTGTGGGAGGGGGGATGGGCTAAATGAGTAAGGGGCGCTAAAGAATCTACTCCTGAAATCATTGTTGCACTATATGCTCACTAATTTGGATGTAAATTTTAAAAAAATAAAAAAAATAAAAGCTTCTGCAGAGTGAAGAAAACAACAAAATAAAGGGCAAGCTACAGAATGGGAGAAAATATTTGTAAATGACATATCAGATAAAGGGTTCATACCCAAAATCTATAAAGAACTTACCAAATTCAATACCCAAAAATAATAATCCAGTTAAGAAATGGGCAGAAGCCATGAACAGACATTTTTCCAAAGAAGACATCCAGATGCCTAACAGATCCATGAAAAGATGCTCAGCATCACTCATAATCAGGAAAATACAAATCAAAAATATGATGAGATACCACCTCACACCAATCCGAATGTCTAAAATTAACAACACAAGAAACAGGTGTTGGTGTGGATGTGAAGAAAAAGGAACCCTCTTGCACTCTGTGGGGATGCAAACTGGTGCACACTCGGGAAAACCGTGTGGAGGTTCCTCAAACACATGAAAATAGAACTATCCTATGACCCAACAACTGCACTACTAGGCATTTACCAAAAGGATACAAAAATACAGATTCAAAGGGGTACATGTAACCCAATGTTTATAGCAGCATTATCAACAATAGCCAAATTATGGAAAGATCCCAAAATTTCCATCAACTGATGAATTGGAGGGATTGTGAATAACTTGTTCTGCAAGAGTTCCTCAAGATGAGCAAACATACCTAATAAATTTTAATCTCATAAACGAACAATCTCTTGCAAGGCAAGTTGTACATGCTGCCATTATACATAGATGATGGATAGATGGATAGATAGATAGATAGATAGATAGATAGATAGATATGATGATATAGATAGATGATATAGATAGAGAAGGAGATATAGATATAGATACAGATATAGATATTACTCATCCATAAAAAAGAACGATTTTTTTTCCATTTGCAATGATGTATGGAGCTAGAGTGTATTATGGTAAGTGAAATATGTCGGGCAGAGAAAGACAAATTCTATATGATTTCACTCATGTGAATCTAAGAACCAAAACAGATGAACATAGGGTAAAGAAAAATTAAAAAAGAGAGGGAGGCAAACCATGAAAAAGGCTCCTAACTATAGAGAAAAACCTGAGGGTTGCTGGAGGGGAGGTGGACAGGGGTATGGGCTAAATGGGTGATAGGTATTAAGGAGGGCACCTGTTGTGATGAGCACTGGGTGTTATACGTAAATGATGAATCGCTAAATTCCAATACTGAAAACAATATTATACCATATGTTAACTAACTAGAATTGAAATAAAAACTTGAAACATTAAAAAAATGTAACATGAAAAATATCTTGCTCCTTGTGGCATTTTATTGTGTTAAACATGAATTATATTACTTGGTTTATAACCTGTTATTTTCTTTACCCACTTTGGTGATTTGAATTTGGGCTATAAATCCACAGGAGTTATACTTATAACTTCTCAGGGATGCCTTCTCCCAACCCCTGTCAACCTGATTATCTGGGTACCAAGGGGGGAAAAAAAAGGTGCTTTTCTGAGAAATGGGTAATGGGTTTATTTTCAGGAACTTTTACCCTCAGGGTATAGATTTTTGGAATTCAGATTTTATTGGTAAAACATTATCTTACCATATCCTCTAAAGTAATAAGGTACTGGACTTTTACCTTTCTTAGAAGCTCAAGTTCACTAGGACAGGCAAATCCCTCAGAGGGAGGAAAAATAGCTTCAGTGATCTTTTTTATTATCTGGGTTCTCTTTGTACATTAGATTTTGTCTTTTTCATTGCTTTCTTGTCTGCTCTTTAATAATTTTAATATTTTTTAAATGTTCTTTATTGTAACACTTTTAGAAAGTCTTATTGGGATTTTTATTGTTCTGAGTAACCTAGCCTATTATCCATGTCATGTATTAATTGTATCTAAATCTATATTAATTCAGATTATCTTACAATATGCTATTAAAATAACTAATTAAAAATAACTACCTATAAAGTCAAATACTGACTTATAAACCAAATACTGACTTTAAGAAAAAAAAAAAGAAAAAGATCTGTCTCTTAACTGAAACAAACCTTAACTGTATCCACTAGGAGTCTTTTCCTAGAGTTTGGTTAAAATGACCCATTCTCATTTTTAAATTCCTATGAATACTACCTCCAGCTGTTCAAGACCTCTTGTATCAATTCTCTTGAAAGCAATTGAGCTGATCCTCCAAAAGCTAACTTTTAATCATGTCACTATTCTGCCTCCCAGCTTTAATTTTTTAATATTTAATTATTTATTTTTGAGAAAGAGAGAGAGAGAGCATGAGTGGGGGAGGGACAGAGAGAGAGGGAGACACAGAATCTGAAGCATGCTCCAGGCTCCAAGCTGTCAGCACAGAGCCTGATGCGGGACTTGAACTCATGAACTGTGAGATCATGACCTGAGATGAAGTCAGTCGCTCAACTGACTGAGCCACCCGGGAGGCCCATGCCTCCCACCTTTAATGCCTTCTCATTCCTCTTTGGATAAAGTTCAAAATAGTGACTGACTATTACCTTCCAAAGCATTCATGGTCTCAGCATCTTGGTGTTCTCATCTACCACTATTTTCTCTTAATTGCCATATATCAGGCATTCCCCTTTTCTCCATGGAAATACCTTCTTGTCTCAAGGTCCTCACAAATACTATTTCCTTTTACTTAATAATGTCTTTCTCCTTTCATCTGACTAATTTCAGATTACCCTTTCAGCCTCAGCTCAAATGTGACTTCTTTAGAGAGAAGTCTTCCTTTACTACTCCAAACTGAAGTATACATACAATTATATATTTTCACGACTCTGTAATTTTCCTTCACCAAATGCAATTAAATAATTATTTACATATCTCTTCAATGTATATCCCCCCTGCCTAGCCATAAGATCCTTCTTACTAGTGACAGTTTGGTTCATGTGTAAATTCAGACTGGCTTGATTTCTCAATTTCTAGCACATCATCTTAACTATGATTACACCCTTTCATAGCATACTTACTACTGAAATGATAATGTTGTAAGTTTTAGAACCCATGTGTTAAAATTGCCTTAGCTCCTCTTCACTCAGCCAGAGAAGAAAGCTCATTGACACAATAATCTCAATGCACCTTTATGATTAGATTCTTTCCACTCATAAGGAAAATAATTTCCATTTTTACTTTGTAGTTAAGAAATTGTTTTCACAAAATCATAGTTCTTATCAAAACCTTAGCTTTGCTTTTAAACTTGCAACTTCCACAAATTGCTTTGTAGCAAAGAATTTTCCACAAACTGTTTTTGGTAAAGCTTGTTTCCCTTATGCAAAAGAAAATACTTTGAATAAAATTTCTGAACAGTAATGCAACTAGTTTCATGACTATAAGAATATGTTTGTGAACAACTGAGATTTTCATATGCCCTAAACATCTAAATGATCAAATGATCTACCATTGTGCTTCTCTAACTCTGGCAAAGGACCTATACAATCTGCGACAAAAATGTACTTTTGTTAAATAAAATAAATTACTAGAAATGTGAAATTTAAAAAGCAAATAAAATTCAAGTCCACTGATCACATTTGTATGTTGTAGCAATGTCAAATTGCCATAAAAATTTCTAAATACTTTTCTTTAATTTCCATTTTTATCTTGCCATTGACCAGTTCCCAAACCACCTCCAGGCCTCAAACACTTAATGAGTAACACTGATAGAATGCATTTGATTAGTGTTTATCCAATTGTAATAATCATAAGAATATGAATGGGACTCTTGTTAACATGCAAGTTCTAAAAGTTCTGGAATTGGGTCTGAGATTTGGCATTTCTAGTTAGTTATCTGGTGAAGTCTACAGTGCTGGTGGAGGACACCTTGGAAATACTCAGTGAGTTGTACAGTTATCTGGTGAAGTCTACAGTGCCACAAGTTCAGTAACAAATCTATAAGACTAAGTGGTAAAATACTGTGTATATTTATTTTTATATTCTCAGTACCAGGCACAGAATAGGTGAATAAGAAAAGTTTTGCGTGTAAAGAAGTTATGCACTTGATGACACTTCCACTTCCATAGATGCACAGACTTTAAAAAAAAATCCATAACTTTTTATATGAGCAGGCAGTGATGGATATTCCTTTAAAAATATATATCCAATCTATTGCAAAGATACTTTTGTAAAATACATTACAAACAAATTACTAGAAAAATGAAATTAAAAGTATACAAAATTCAAGCCCATATTTGGATGTTGCAGCAATGTAAAATTTTATCCATTATGATTCTGTCACTTAATTTAAATTCATGGAGCTGTTTCAAGGAAATGATTGCCTGAATCTACATGGTCCACTACAACAATGATTCTGCTACGGTGATAGAGATGGTGTTTCTTAAGCAGATAAAAGTTTCATTGTTTTCAATGAAGAATTAATGCAACTATGACTTTGAAAAATTGTTGGAATTTTGTATTTCTGTCTTTTTCACCTTTCACTGAGCCAACACATTGACTAGTTTAACTTGGTAGGCTGATTATACATACAAAATAGGATGAATATGACAAGGCCTGAGCAATTAGGCAACAAAGCTCCATGAAAGCTGTTCTGAATATTGTCTTAATGGTTTTAAGAATACATTATCTTTTAAGTATGACATTTTACCAAGTCTGTGACTCATGTCACTGTCATCAAGTTTTTTTTCTGTTTTGGTCCTACCTTCTCTGGGCAAATTGTAACATGTGATTTTAGCAAAAGAATTTTCAAAAAGCTTATTAAAAAACTTTCAATTCTCCAGATTCAAGTAATTCAAGTAATTCTGTCAAAATCTGATTTGAAGTGTGCCACACAAAAGAACCAATTCTTAGAATTATAAGAAATGGCTTTCAAAATGAGGTGGGAGCAGGGCTGAACAAAAAACACTGTGTTCAACCAATCTTGTAAGACCCATCAGTGATTTCAAAGTTTGAAGCTTACATACTTGCTAGAGATGATCTTTAAAAAGTCCCATGTGGCCTTGATGCCATGGGATTCCTCTACATTTCTTTCCCCTTTGGAGCCTTTGTATGTTCACTTACCAAACTACAGAAACCAAGAAAAACCTAGATGATCCTTACTGTCAACAGAAACAACTTTAAATTCCCTTAAGTGGATAATAAAGTATTTGTCAACTGGTGTCTGAACCAATCAATAGTACTTTTGATAGTTTTGACATGCATATTATTATTTTTTATTTTATTTTTGTAAATTTATCACTCAGGAGTCCAATTCTTCCCTTTATCACTCAATCTTTGGTAAATGTGGACTACTTTAAGGACTACTTGGTATAATAATAACAAAGTAGTACTAGAAACTATCACAATATATATATCTTACTCAGGTTGTTTCAAATCTGCCTCCCTCACCAGGTGCCCCATCAGAGCAGAGATCTTGCCTGTTTTGCTTACTGCTCCAATTTCAATATCTAGAACAGTGTCTGGCTCATAGAAGATGTTTAACAAGTATTTGTTGAATACATGTTCAATTACTGTTCCAAACACTTCATTCAAAAATATATACATGATTAATTGATATCTATGTCTGTATCTATAGATAAATAGTCATGGAAACATAAAGTCAATTATCCTGGTTTTTAATATTGCAGAACTAATATGAAACACTAAAATATAAAAGAAAGGCTAGGTAATACATGCTTTTAAAGACATGTTCACTTATATACAATATGTTACTTTTCTTACTAATCTTTAATATGCCACTCACAACTTAATCTAAATCTGGTGTTTGCCACATGTTACATAAAATATTTCTTTCCAACTCATTATAACTATTCTAACTTATCTGAGAGTCAAATCTTTCCTATCTCTGCTGGTGCACATGTTCAAACTTAGATCAGGTCTATTTGGGAAGGGGAGCACTCCACTACAAATGATGGATTACTTACACAGAACAAATTATTTTTGAAACTCTCTGTGTCATAACATCAACTGAAGTAGACCTTCATATTAGAAGAGGAAAACTAGAGGCAAAGAAAAGTATCTGTGACATCTCTTACTCCCCCTTCCACCACCACTCCTAATCAGAAAGTCAGTTTCTATTATTCTCTTAAAGAAGAACACCATCTTCTCGCTCCTCAAGGAAATTTTCAGTTATTTAATAGTGGTTACCAATATCTTGGCAGCTTATAACTTCTACTGTTTCCCACTGTTGATGCAAACTGCTTTCTTAAAGAGTATGCATCTATTGCCATAGAGCAATCCACTTTAAAATATTTTTTAATTAAAAACAAATTTAAGTAGGCTCCACACCCAACGTGGGACTTGAACTCATGACCCTGAGATCAAGATTCATATGTTCTGCTGACTGAGCCAGCCAGGCACCCCAGAACAATCGACTTTGGGCAAAAATCTGAAATATCAAAGGCCTTACTGTCTTCCCTTATTCCTCAATTTACTCCAACCACAATAACCTCCTTGCTGTCCCCTAGAATGTTACAGGAATATTTATGTCTTCCTTGCCTTATTTTTCTCCGTTGTCCTCAAACCATCTGTCATCCAATTGGTTTTATGTACTCATTTTCTGTCTGTATCCTCTCACTTTTTTTTAACATACATATATATTGCTTCTTTTGTGCTCTGTTTTATAAGTATTAACACTCTAATCCTCATAATCATTGTGAGGTTGTACTCTATTAACATGTCTATTGTGCAAATGAAGTAAAAGACCATAAATAGATACAGTAACATTAATAACACGATAAAAATATTAGCTGGCAGAGTTGGGGTTAAGATGCAGATAATTTTGGAATGCCTAGCTGGCTCATTTGGTTAAGCATCCAACTCCTGATTTTGACTCAGGTCATATGTCACAGTTTGTGAGATAGAGACTCACCTTGCACTCTGCGCTGACAGAATGGAGCCTGCTTGGGATTCTCTCTCTCTGTCTCTGTCTCTGTCTCTCTCTCTCTCTCTCAAAATAAATAAATAACTTATTTTTTTAATGTGATCTTTAAAAATGAAGATAATTTTGACCCCGTCCATCCCCTTAAACAATATAGCATAAATTAGAATGTGAGGCTTGTGAGGACATAGATTTTTGACTGTTTTGTCCAGTGATGTATTCTCAATGACTGGAAGAAATGTCTGGCTCAGAGTAAGTTTTAAATAATTATTTGTTGAATAAATTAATATATTACTTTAAGTGTGAAAAAACAAGGAAGGATGTATTCAAACTCTCTGGAGTTTTTATCTACTTTATGGAGTTTATCTAGACATGACATAGAAGTCCATTAATAAGGGAGGACATCTTGGAAATACTCAGTGAGTTGTACAGCAGCATAATGTTGTACACCGGTTGTCAAGGTTATTATGCAGTTTTTAGAAAGTCTTTTAAGATTGTGAAAGGAGTTAATGAGAAGTTAGGGCTCTGAGCACGCAAATTCATCTTTCAAATAAGTATCTTTGTATCTTGTTTTTTTTTCTTTTTTTCTTTTTTTTCAATATATGAAATTTATTGTCAAATTGGTTTCCATACAACACCCAGTGTTCATCCCAAAAGGTGCCCTCCTCAACACCCATCACCCACCCTCCCCTCTCTCCCACCCCCCATAAAGCCTCAGTTTGTTCTCAGATTTTAAGAGTCTCTTATGTTTTGGCTCTCTCCCACTCTAACCTCTTTTTTTTTCCTTCCCCTCCCCATGGGTTTCTGTTAAGTTTCTCAGGAGCCACATAAGAGTGAAAACATATGGTATCTGTCTTTCTCTGTATGGCTTATTTCACTTAGCATCACACTCTTCAGTTCTATCCACGTTGCTGCAAAGGGCCATGTTTCATTCTTTCTCATGGCCATGTAGTACCCCATTGTGTATATAAACCACAATTTCTTTATCCATTCATCAGTTGATGGACATTTAGGCTCTTTCCATAATTTGGCTATTGTTGAGAGTGCCGCTATAAACATTGGGGTACAAGTGCCCCTGTGCATCAGTACTCCTGTATCCCTTGGGTAAATTCCTAGGAGTGCTACTGCTGGGTCATAGGGTAGGTCTATTTTTAATTTTTTGAGGAACCTCCACACTGTTTTCCAGAGGAGCTGCACCAATTTGCATTCCCACCAAAAGCGCAAGAGGGTTCCCGTTTCTCCACATCCTCGCCAGCATCTATAGTCTCCTGATTTGTTCATTTTGGCCACTCTGACTGGCGTGAGGTGGTATCTGAGTGTGGTTTTGATTTGTATTTCCCTGATGAGGAGCGACGTTGAGCATCTCTTCATGTGCCTGTTGGCCATCTGGATGTCTTCTTTAGAGAAGTGTCTATTCATGTTTTCTGCCCATTTCTTCACTGGGTTATTTGTTTTTCAGGTGTGGAGTTTGGTGAACTCTTTATAGATTTTGGATACTAGCCCTTTGTCCGATATGTCATTTGAAAATATCTTTTCCCATTCCGTTGGTTGCCTTTTAGTTTTGTTGGTTGTTTCCTTTGCTGTACAGAAGCGTTTTATCTTCAAAAGGTCCCAGTAGTTCATTTTTGCTTTTAATTCCCTTGCCTTGGAGGATGTGTCAAGTAAGAAATTGCTACGGCTGAGGTCAGAGAGGTCTTTTCCTGCTTTCTCCTCTAGTGTTTTTATGGTTTCCTGTCTCACATTTAGGTCCTTTATCCATTTCGAGTTTATTTTTGTGAATGGTGTGAGAAAGTGGTCTAGTTTCAACCTTCTGCATGTTGCTGTCCAGTCCTCCCAGCACCATTTGTTAAAGAGACTGTCTTTTTTCCATTGGATGTTCTTTCCTGCTTTGTCAAAGATTAGTTGGCCATACATTTGTGGATCTAGTTCTGGGGTTTGTATTCTATTCTATTGGTCTATGTGTCTGTTTTTGTGCCAAAACCCTGCTGTCTTGATGATTACAGCTTTGTAGTAGAGGCTAAAGTCTGGGATTGTGATGCCTCCTGCTTTGGTCTTCTTCTTCAAAATTACTTTGGCTATTTGGGGCCATTTGTGGTTCCATATGAATTTTAGGATTGTTTGTTCTAGCTTCGAGAAGAATGCTGGTGCAATTTTGATTGGGATTGCATTGAATGTGTAGATAACTTTGGGTAGTATTGACATTTTGACAATATTTGTTTTCCAATCCATGGGCACGGAATGTTTTTCCATTTCTTTATTTCTTCTTCAATTACCTTCATAAGCTTTCTATAGTTTTCAGCATACAGATCTTTTACATCTTTGGTTAGATTTATTCCTAGGTATTTTATGCTTCTTGGTGTAATTGCGAATGGGATAATTTTCTTTATTTGTCTTTCTGTTGCTTCACTATTAGTGTATAAGAATGCAACTGATTTCTGTACATTGATTTTGTATCCTGCAACTTTGTTAAATTCATGTATCAGTTCTAGCAGACTCTTGGTGGAGTCTATCGGATTTTCCATGTATAGTATCATGTCATCTGCAACAAGTCAAAGCTTAGCATCATCTTTGCCAATTTTGATGCCTTTGATTTCCTTTTGTTGTCTGATTGCTGATGCTAGCACTTCCAGCACTATGTGAAACAAGAGCATTGAGAGTGAACATCCCTGTCATGTTCCTGATCTCAGGAAAAAGCTCTCAGTTTTTCCCCATTGAGGATGATGTTAGCTGTGGACTTTTCATAAATGGCTTTGATGATCTTTAAGTATGTTCCTTCTATCCCAACTTTCTCTAGGGTTTTTATTAAGAAAGGTTGCTGAATTTTGTCAAAGGCCTTTTCTGCATCGATTGACAGTATCATATGGTTCTTATCTTTTCTTTTATTAATGTGATATATCACGTTGATTGATTTGCGAATGTTGAACCAGCCCTGCAGCCTAGGAATGAATCCTACTTGATCATGGTGAATAACTCTTTTTATATATTGTTGAATTCGATTTGCTAGTATCTTATTGAGAATTTTTGCATCCGTATTCATCAGGGATCTTGGCCTGTAGTTCTCTTTTTCTATTGGGTCTCTGTCTGGTTTAGGAATCAAAATAATACTGGCTTCATAGAATTAGTCTGGAAATTTTCCTTCCCTTTCTATTTTTTGGAATACCTTGAGAAGGATAGGTTTTATTTCTGCTTTAAACATCTGGTAGAACTCCCCTGGGAAGCCATCTGGTCCTGGAATCTTATTTGTTGGGAGATTTTTGATAACGGATTCAATTTCTTCGCTGGTTATGGGTCTGTTCAAGCTTTCTATTTCCTCCTGATTGAGTTTTGGAAGCATGTGGATGTGTAGGAATTTGTCCATTTCTTCCAGGTTGTCCAGTTTGTTGGCATATAATTTTTCATAGTATTCCCTGATAAATGCTTGTATTTCTGAGGGATTGGTTGTAATAATTCCATTTTCATTCATGATTTTATCTATTTAGGTCATGTCCCTTTTCTTTTTGAGAAGCCTGGCTAGAGGTTTATCAATTTTGTTTATTTTTTTCAAAAAAACAACTCTTGGTTTCATTGATCTGCTCTACAGTTTTATAGATTCTATATTGTTTATTTCTGCTCTGATATTTATGATTTCTCTTCTGCTGCTGGGTTTAGGCTGTCTTTGCTGTTCTGCTTCTATTTTCTTTAGGTGTGGTGTTAGATTTTGTATTTGGGATTTTTCTTGTTTTTTCAGATAGGCCTGGATTACGATGTATTTTCCTCTCAGGACTGCCTTCGCTGCATCCCAAAGTGTTTGGATTGTATTTTCATTTTCGTTTGTTTCCATATAATTTTAATTCCTTCTCTAATTGCCTGGTTGACCCATTCATTCTTTGGTAGGGTGTTCTTTAATCTCCATGCTTTTGGAGGTTTTCCAGACTTTTTCCTGTGGTTGATTTCAAGCTTCATTGCATTGTGGTCTGAAAGTATGCATGGTATGATTTCAATTCTTGTATACTTATAAAGGGCTGTTTTGTGATCCAGTATGTGATCTATCTTGGAGAATGTTCCATGTGCACTCGAGAAGAAAGTATATTCTGTTGTTTTGGGATGCAGAATTCTAAATATATCTGTCAAGTCCATCTGATCCAATGTATCATTCAGGGCCCTTGTTTCTTTATTGACCGTGTGTCTAGATGATCTATCCATTTCTGTAAGTGGAGTGTTAAAGTCCCCTGAAATTACCACATTCTTATCAATAAGGTTCCTTATGTTTGTGAGTAATTGTTTTATATATCTGGGGGCTCCTGTATTCGGCACATTGACATTTATAATTGTTAGCTCTTCCTGATGGATAGACCCTGTGATTATTATATAATGCCCTTCTTCATCTCTTGTTACAGCTTTTAATTTAAAGTCTAGTTTGTCTGATATAAGTATGGCTACTCCAGCTTTCTTTTGGCTTCCAGTGGCATGATAAATAGTACTCTATCCCCTCACTCTCAATCTGAAGGTGTCCTCAGATCTAAAATGAGCCTCTTGTAGACAGCAATTAGATGGGTGTTGTTTTTTTTTTTTTATCCATTCTGATACCCTATGTCTTTGGTTGACACATTTAGTCCATTTACATTCAGTGTTATTATAGAAAGATATGGGTTTAGAGTCATTGTGATGTTCGTAGGTTTCATGCTTGTAGCGATGTCTCTGGTACTTTGTCTCACAGGATTACCCTTAGGATCTCTTGTAGGGCTGGTTTAGTGGTGACGAATTCCTTCAGTTTTTGTTTGTTTGGGAAGACCTTTATCTCTCCTTCTATTCTAAAAGACAGACTTGCTGTATAACGGAATCTCGGCTGCATATTTTTTCTGTTCATCACTTGAAAATCTCCTGCCTTTCCTTTCTGGTCTGCCAAGTTTCAGTAGAGAGATTGGTCACGAGTCTTATAGGTCTCCCTTTATATGTTAGAGCACATTGATCCCTAGCTGCTTTCAGAATTTTCTCTTTATCCTTGTATTTTGCCAGTTTCACTATGATATGTCGTGCAGAAGATCGATTTAACTCATGTCTGAAGGGAGTTCTCTGTGCCTCTTGGATTTCAATGCCTTTTTCCTTCCCCAGATCAGGGAAGTAGTCATCTATGATTGCTTCAAGTACACCTTCAGCACTTTTCCCTCTCTCTTCCTCCTCTGGAATACCAATTATGCATAGATTATTTCTCTTTAGTGCATCACTTTGTTCTCTAATTTTCCCCTCATACTCCTGGATTTTTTTTTATCTCTCTTTTTCTCAGCTTCTTCTTTTTCCATAATTTTATCTTTTAGTTCACCTATTCTCTCCTCTGCCTCTTCAATCCGAGCCATGGCCATCTCCATTTTATTTTGCAGCTAATTAATAGCATTTTTAAGCTCCTCCTGGCAGTTCCTTATTCCCTTGATCTCTGTAGCAAGAGATTTTCTGCTGTCCTTTATACTGTTTCCAAGCCCAGCGATTAATTTTATGACTATTATTCTAAATTCACTTTCTGTTATATTGTTTAAATCGTTTTTGATCAGTTCGTTAGCTGTCGTTATTTCCTGGGTTTTTTTTTTTTTTTTGAGGGGAATTCTTCCGTTTCGTCATTTTGGATAGTCCCTGGAGTGGTGCAGAACCATGGGGCACTTCCCCTGTGCTGTCTTGAGTAACTTGCGTTGGTGGGTGGGGCCGCAGTCAGACCTGATGTCTGCCCCTAGCCCACTGCTGGGGCCACAGTCAGACTGGTGTGTGCCTTCTCTTCCCCTCTCCTAAGGGTGGGATTCACTGTGGGGTGGCATGGCCCGTCTGGGCTACTTGCACACTGCCAGGCTTGTGGTGCTGGGGATCTGGCGTATTAGCTGGGGTGGATGTGCAAGGTGCACAGGGGCAGGAGGGGCAGGCTCAGCTCGCTTTTACTTTGGAGATCCGCTTCGGGAGTAGTCCCTCTTCCGTGGGCCTCTTGTCTGTGCTTGGCTCCGGAGACTCTGTTCTGCTAGTCTTCTGGCGGTTTTCTGGGTTATTTAGGCAGGTGTAGGTGGAATCTAAGTGATCAGCACGATGCGGTGAGTCCAGCTTCCTCCTACGCCACCATTTTCCTCAGGTCCAAAATACCGTGCAGTGGCTTCTAGTGAGTCTTATTATACCCTGGTTAAAAAGAGAAAGGACAATCCTCTCACCACTCTTTTTCCACATTTTACTGGAATCTCTTGTAAGAAAGTTGAAGCCCAGATGCTCTTCTCAGGAGTTCAAGATTCAGACTCCAACGATGCCACGGACAGCACCCAACCAACTCCTGTATCTTGTTTTTTATCTTCAGGTTTTGTTATAGATTTTATTTGAGCAAATAAAATGTTTCAAAACCACTGTTACAGTGGAAAGAACAATACCTGGATTCAGAAGACCTGGATTCCAGTTTTTTATTCTCTCACTTACTAGCTATAATTCTGGTCTTTCCTCTTCCAGGGGTTACTATGAATATCAAATGAGATTATGATTGAAACAAAATCTTTTTGTATGCCCCAAACTGCCTCTATAGTGGGCACAATAGATGGTCCTCTACTTGAAATTAAGGAACCCTTAGTAGACCATCTTGCCACGGAATAAAATATTTTTCCCATTACACTGCACAAATGCCAGTAATTCTCACAATTAGAGTTACAACTTTTGACTAAGGAAGTGTTTCACGATGCTTCTGCTAAAATACTCCAAGAAAAAAATATATCCACCACCATCAATTAACACACTAGTATGGGACTATTTATCAGAATAGCAAGGTATACACCAGCAAGACAAAGTTCCTAAAAAATTGGAAACCTGAAATGGTACATATCAAGAAAGAGAAAGGAAGAAAAGAGTTTTGAGGGAGCATAATTAATTCCACATATCATTTAATCCTTTACTTTCCAAGACATTTTCATATCATTTATGTATATGATCTTCACAAGTGTACAGTAGATATGCATATACCACTTTTATAGATAAAGTAACTAAGACTCAGGAGAAGCAAACTGTCCTGTACAAAACTGCACCAAACGTCAAAGGTTCTCCCTCTAATGCCTATGTAACATGCTTAACTCATCTTTGCCAAACCAACTCAGTTTACAATTTTCTTCTAAAGAACAGTTTTTTTAATGTTAATTGTATTTTTTTTTAATTTACATCTAAATTAATTAGCATATAGTGCAATAATTATTTCATGAGTAAATTCCTAAATGCCCCTTATCCATATAGCCCATCCACCCTTCCACAACCCCTCCAGTAAACTTCGTTCTCTATATTTAAGAGTCTCTTATGTTTTGTCCCCCTCCCTGTTTTTATATTATTTTTGCTTCCCTTACTTTGTATTCATCTGTTCTCTGTCCTAACGTCCTCATATGAGTGAAGTTATATGATATCTGTCTTTTACTGACTAATTTCGCTTAGCTTAATGCCCTCTAGTTCCATCCACATAGCTGGAAATGGCAAGATTTCATTCTTTTTGAGTGATATATATATATATATATATATACATATATATATATCACTCAAAATATATTTTTTCACACAAAAAATATATATACCACTTCTTTATCCACTCATCCATCGATGTATATTTTAGCTCTTTCCATACTTTGCCTATTGTTGAAACTGCTGCTATAAACATCGGGGTGCATGTGCCCCTTCGACACAGCATATCTGTATCCCTTGGATAAATACTTAGTAGTGCAATTTCTGGGTCATAGGGTAGTTCTATTTTTAATTTTTTGAGAAACCTCCATACTGTTTTCCAGGGGGCTGCACCAGTTTGCATTCCCACCAGCAGTGCCAAAGAGATGCTCTCTGTCCACATCCTGGCTATCATCTGATGTTGCCTGAGTTGTTACCCTAGCCATTATGACAGGTGTGAGGTGGTACCTCATTGTGGTTTTGATTTGCATTTCCTTGATGATGAGAGATGTTGAGCATTTTTCATGTTTCGGTTGGTCATCTGGATGTTTTCTTTGGAGAAGGGTCTATTCACGTATTTTTCCCATTTCTTCAGTGGGTTATTTGTTTATTTGTTTTTTTTTTTTTTTTTTGAATGTTGAGTTTGATAAGTTCTGTATAGATTTTGGATAATAATCCTTTATCTGATATGTCATTTGCAAATATCTTCTACCATTCCATCCGTTGACTTTTAGTTTTGCTGATTGTTTCCTTTGCTGTGCAGAAGCTTTTTATTTTGATGAGGTCCCAGTAGTGCGTTTTTGCTATTGTTTCCCTTGCCTCTGGAGATGTGTTGAGTAAGAAGTTGCTGAGGCCAAGATCAAAGAGGTTTTTGTCTGCTTTCTCCTTGAGGATTTTGATGGCTTCCTGTCTCACATTTAGGTCTTTCATCTCTATTGAGTGTATTTTTGTGTGTGGTGAAAGAAAGTTGTCCAGGTTCATTCTTCTGCATGTTGCTGTCCAGTTTTCCCAGCACTGCTTGCTGAAAAGAATATTTTTTCTTTTGATATTCTTTCCTTCTTTGTCAACATTAGTTGGCCATATGTTTTTGAGTCCATTTCTGGGTTTTCTATTGTGTTCCATTTATATGAGTGGCTGTTTTTGTGCCAGTACCTTACTGTCTTGATGATTACAGCTTTGAAATACAGCTTGAAGTCCAGGATCGTGATGTCTCCTGCTTTGTTTTGTTTTGTTTTTATAAGATTGCTTGGTGATTCAGGGTTTTTTATGGTTCCATACAAATTTTAGGATTGTTTGTTCTAGCTCTGTGAAGAATGCTGGTGTTATTTTGATAGGGATAGCATTGAATATGTAGACTGCTTTGGGTAGTATTGACATTTTAACATTTGTTCTTCCTATCCAGGAGCATGGAATCTTTTTTCCATTTTTTTTCTGTCTTCTTCAATTTCTTTCATAAGCTTTCTATAGTTTTCAGTGTATAGATTTTTCACATTTTTGGTTAGATTTATTCCTGGGTATTTTATTGTTTTTTGGTGCAATTGTAAATGGGATTGATTCCTTGATTTCTCTTTCTGTTTCTTGTCTCTTTCTGTCTCTTTCATTTTTGGAGTATAGGAATGCAACAGATATCTGTGCATTGATTTTATATCTTGCAAATTTGCTGAATTCATGGATCCATTCTAGCAGTTCTTTGGTGGAATCTTTTGGGTTTTCCATATAAAGTACCACGTCATCTGAAAAGAGTGAAAGTTTGACCTCCTCCTGGCTGATGTGGATGCCTTTTATTCCTTTCTGTTGTCTCATTGTTGAGTCTAAGACTTCCAATACTATGTTGAATAACAGTGGCAAGAGTGGACATCCCTGTCTTGTTCCTGACCTTAGGGGGAAAGCTCTCAGTTTTCCCCCATTGAGTCATTCATATATGGCTTTCATGATCTCAAGGCATGCTCCTTCTATCCCTACTTTCTTGAGAGTTTTTATCAAGAAAGGATGCTGTATGTTGTCAAATGCTTTATCTGCAACTATTGAGAGGAACATTTGGTTTTGTCCTTTCTTTTATTGATGTGATGAATCACATTGATTATTTTGTGGATATTGAGCCAGCCCTGCATCCCAAGTATAAATCCCACTTGGACGTGGTGAACAATTTTTTTAATGTTTTGTTGGATCTGGTTGGCTAATATCTTGTTGAGGATTTTTGCATCCATGTTCATCAGGGAAATTGGTCTATAGTTCTCCTTTTTAGTGGGGTCTCTGTCTGGTTTTGGTATCAAGGTAATGCTGGCTTCAGAGAAAGAGTCTGGAAATTTTCCTTCCATTTATATTTGTAGAGCAACTTTTTTTTTTTTTTTTTTTTTAATTTATTTTTGGGACAGAGAGAGACAGAGCATGAACGGGGGAGGGGCAGAGAGAGAGGGAGACACAGAATCGGAAACAGGCTCCAGGCTCGGAGCCATCAGCCCAGAGCCTGACGCGGGGCTCGAACTCACGGACCGCGAGATCGTGACCTGGCTGAAGTCGGACGCTTAACCGACTGCGCCACCCAGGCGCCCCTATATTTGTAGAGCAACTTTAAGAGAATAGGAGTTAACCGTTCCTTAAATGTTTGGTATAATTTTCCTGAAAAGCCATCTGGCCCTGGACTCTTGCTTTGTGGGAGAGTTTTGATTATTCATTCAATTTCTTTACTGGTTATCGGTCTGTTCAAATTTTCCATTTCTTCCTGTTTCAGTTTTAGTACTGTATATGGTTCTAGGAATTTGTCCATTTCTTCAATATTGCCCATTTAATTGGCATATAATTGTTCATAATATTATCTTATTATTGTTTTTACTTCTGCTGTGTTGGTTGTGATCTCCTCTCTTTCATTCTTGATTTTATTTACTTGGATCCTTTCCTTTTTCTTTTTGATCAAACTTACTAGTGGTTTATCAACTTTGTTAATGCTTTCAAAGAACAAGCTTCTGCTTTCATTGATCTGTTCTACTGGTTTCAGTAGCATTATTTTTTGCTCTAATCTTTATTATTATATTGTCTTCTGTGGGTTTTGGCTTTTATTTGCTGTTATATTTCCAGGTCTTTAAGGTGTAAGGTTAGGTTGTGTATCTGAGACCTTTCTTCCTTCTTTAGGAAGGTCTGCATTGCTCTACACTTTCCTCTTATGACGGCCTTTGCTGCATCCCAGAGGTTTTGGGTTGTGGTGTTATAATTTTCATTGATTTCCAGGTACTTTTTAATTTCCTGTTTAACTTCTTGGTTAGCCCATTCATTCATTAATAGGACGTTCTTTAGTCTCCAAGTACTTCGTAACTTTACAATTTTTTTTTTCTTGTCATTGATTTCCAGTTTCATAGCGTTGTCATCTGAAAATATCCAGGGTATGATCTTCATCTTTTTGTATTTGATGAGGGCTAATTTGTGTCCCAGTATGTGTTCTATTCTGGAGAATATTCCATGTGCACTGGAAAAGAATGTATATTCCACTGCTTTAGGATGAATTATTCTGAATATATCTGTTTAGGCCATCTGGTCCAGTGTATCATTCAAAGCCATTGTTTTCCTGTTGATTCTCTGATTAGATAATCTGTCCATTGCTGTAAGTGGGGTGATGAAGTCCCCTACTATTATGGTATTACTATCAATGAGTTTCTTTATGTTTGTAATCAATTGACATATATTTGGGTGCTTTCACATTTGGTGCATAAATGTTCACAATTGTTAGGTCTTCTTGGTCAATAGACCCCTTAATTATGGTATAATGCCCTTTTTCATCTCTTGTTACAGTCTTTATTTTAAAGTCTGGATTGTCTGATGTAAGTATGGCTACTCTGGCTTTCTTTTGTTGACCATTAGCATGATAGATGCTTTTCCATCCCCTTACTTTCAATCTGAATGTGTCCTTAGGTCTAAACTGGGTGTCTTGTAAACAGCATATGGATGGATCTTGTTTTCTAATCCATTCTGTTACCCTATGCCTTTTGATTGTAGCATTTAGTCCATTGACATTTAGAGTGAGTACTGAAAAATATGAATTTATTGTCATTATGTTGCCTGTACTGTTGGAGTATCTGGTGGTGTTTTGTGGTACTTAGTTGCTTTTGGTATTTATTTATTTATTTATTTATTTATTTATTCTTTTCTACCCTCAGAGACTCCCTTAAAATTTCTTGCAGAGCTGGTTTAGTGGTCACAAACTCCTTCAATTTTTGTTTGTCTGGGAAACTTTTAATCTCTCATTCTATTCTGAATGACAGCTTGCTGGATTAAGAATTCTTGTCTGCATATTTTTCTGATTCAGCACATTGAATATATCCTGTTACTCCTTTCTGGCCTGGCAAATTTCTGTGGATAGGTCTGCTGCAAACCTGATCTATCTTCCCTTATACATTAAGGATTTTTTTTTCCCATTCTGCTCATGATTCTTTCCTTGCCTGAGTATTTTGTGAATTTGACTATGATATGCATTGTTGATGGTCGGTTTTTGTTTAATCTACTGGGAGTCCTCTGTTTTTCCTGGATTTTGATGTCTGTCTTTCCCCAGGTTAGGAAATTTTTCTGCTATGATTTGCTCACATAATACTTCTACCCGTTTTTCCCTCTCTTCATCTTCTGGGGCCCCTTTGATTCTGATGGTGCTCCTTTCTAATGAGTCACTGATTTCTCTATTTCTTAAATCGTGGGTTTTTTTTTTTTTTTTTTTTGCTTTAGCCTCCCTCTTTTTTTCTGCTTCATTATTCTCCATAAGTTTGTCCTCTATATCACTGATTCTCTGCTCTGGCTCATCCATCCTTGCCGCCTTGGAATCCATTCAAGACTGTAGCTCAGTTACAATTTTTATTTCATCCTGACTAGATTTTACTTCTTTTATCTCCGCAGAATGGGTTTCAAATCTATTTTCAACTCCACCTAGTATTCTTATTATCATGATTCTAAATTCTGGTTCAGACATCTTGCTTGTATCTCTGTTGGTTAAGTCCCTGGCTATCGTTTCTTCCTGCTCTTTCTTTTGGAGTGAATTCCTTTGTTTCGTTATTTGGAAGGGAGAAAAGGAATTAATTCAGTAAAACAAATTAAAATTAAAATTTTTAAATTAAAATAAATTAAAATTTAAAAATTAAAAACAACACACACACACAAAAGTGAAATAAATGATGCTAGATCTTAGGTGTGTTTTTGTCTGGGTGTTGAAAGTGGCTTGCTGGATTAGAGATAAAAGGGGAAAAAGGGGAAAAAAAGAAATCATTTGAAAATTTGAAAAAATGAATACACTGAAATAGAATAAAAAGAAATCATGGAAGTAAAATAGAACTTGGAAACAGTTACACAAAAGTAAATAATATAGTAGAAAAAAATTAAAGAAAAATATTTTAATAAAAATTGAATATAAAAATGATTTTTTCTCTTTCTCTACTCAAGAAAAATAAAATAAATGAAAAAGAAAAAAAAGAATGAAAATTGAATAGATGGACCAGCTAATACACTGAAATGTGACTGAAATTACTTCATTTTCCCCTAGACATCAAACTATGAAGTGCTTTATAGTCCATAAACTAAGCAGGAGGTGAGACTTGTGTTCATAAGAAGGAGGTTGGCCCAGGTGGGTGGGGGTTAGTGTAACGGCTCTGTTTTCCACAAGATGGCGCTGCTTAGCTTACTGGGGTGGATTGTTGTGGCGATGGTAGGTGCATATGCGCATGCGTGGGAGCGGTGAAAATGGTCACCCAACTCCCCGATCTCTAGTATTAGAACTCTGGTCTCCCCCAACAGCAATCAGGCACCCGTCCTTTGTCTTCAGCTTCTGTCCACTCCCTGCTTTTATACTGTCCATAACCAAGCCCCAGGCAGCACTTCCCTCCTGAGTTTTATCTCAGATGTGGCTGTGTTTCCCGACTCCTTACTTCTGAAGGAATACGGCTTTGACCCATTCTGACTCTCTGTGGGAGGGTGTCTCCTAGCAATCGCCAGATGCCAGATGCACCCAGGTACATTCATGGTACTGTGCTGCTGCCGACATCCAGAGACTGTGGCTGGGTGCCAGCCCACCCCAGAAAAGTCTCACGCAATCCTGTAGCAGCAGCGTTTCAGGGAGGATGGAAAATCACAACACACATCTGGTCCCAGGCTTCACCCTTAATGAACTTGTCCCAGCACCAGTGAATATGGTTGTTCTCCAGGGTCCACTGGGGTCTTTGCCTTTGGAGAAGACACACAGCGTCTACCACGTGTTCTCCCAGCAAGGGAGCCACTTCTCTTGCATAGCCTGATGACTCCCGGACTTTGCCCCTGGGGACTCACCTTTCTCACCAGAGCACTGCCAGGTATCAAGCTGTGGTGTTTCAGACTCTGTGCTCTCCCTGTTTATAGTGTTAATGGAATTTAAACCCTCTCCTTTCTCCTTTCTCCCCTTTAGTTCAGTCTCTGCAGCTGTTTCCAATTTTCCACTTTCTCACCAGCTGCTTTTCAGGGGGACACTTTTCCTGTATTCTCCCCCAGTCTCAGTCCTTTCTCCACATGCAAAAAAATCTCCCTGCCATCCGTGGCTTCTCTCTCACCCAGTTTGCCTCTCCACACTATGTGCCTGCTGAGTTCTGTGATGCAGGTTGTGCAGATTGTTGTCTTAATCCTCATGTAAGTTTTCTAGGAGTGCAGGATGGTTTAGTGTTGATATGGTTGTATTTAAAGGATCCAAGACACACACACAAAAAACTTCCATGCTATTCCACCATCTTGGATCCTCCCCTCTAAATAACAGTTTTTGATCCCTATAGACTTGATAATACACTCTCCTCCAGAATGTTGTGCTTCTCACTACATAGCTAAATTAGATGTTATTGTGATTTCCTCCTCAATAGGCTGTTTTCACCACTAGATTTTAGGTATCCTCAATAGAAGATATCTTACCTTGCTCATTATTTTTTTCTTTGTGCCTGACACATAGAAAGAAATTTTTAAAAATTGAGGGAGAAAAACTGTAAGAATATATTACTTTTTAAGGAATAGTTCAAAGTAATCCATTGATCATGAAGACAAACCAAGAAAGGTTAAATAAACAAAAACGGTAGTACATGCAATCTTTCCCACATTAACTTCCCATAGTTAAGGAATACAATTTCTGGAGTATAGGACTTGGTTTTCTGATCTGGACATTAAATATTTACTTCTAATTATAGTCTTAGGTGAGACAAAAACAAACAAAAATGAATTTGCATTATTAATGTTGCAAGAAAGGTGATGTTTAAGCTCCTAAAGCTAGTAATAAAGATAAAAGCATGTTGGAGATTGGCTTTACTTTTTTTTCCTTTTTGAAAGAAAGTTAAATGATAAAACGTTATTAATTACAACAATTATATGTTTATGCCAACTAGAATATACAGAGGGATACTACTGAATTGGACCTAGGACTACAGAGTTTCCATTTTCAGTCTCAGAGTCTCCAAGTGGAGACCAAAGGGTTTATTTCTTTCAATGATTTGGGTAAGATGTTATTTTGAGATCTTGAGGACTGCCAAACTTTAAAAAGAGTAAAGGAACTCCTCCAACAATTTTTTTTTTATCATCTACACAAATGTCTCTGCTTTTTTGTTCCTTTATTCTTTTACTAATTTAAGAAAGAAAGAAAGAAAGAAAGAAAGAAAACAATGGAGGAAGGGATAAGGATAATTGCTATTCTTCCCAGTCAGAAAGATGCAGTGAGGGTTTGTAGTAATCATTCACCACTCCATGCTTTCTCCGACCTCCTCTTTATATACAGTTTTAACTGCTTAACATGAACTAACCTGAAAATCTAACTTAGATGTCAATGAATGGGAAATAACTGAAGAGCTCACTTAATTAATCTGATGGAATAAATGTTTAAGAATCAAATACTATTATTGTGTTTAATACACTGAACTATCTAAAATATTTGCATCAATTTTTGGGCCTAGAATCTAGAATAGATTTGTGTCAAGTGATAACAAAATCACTTGACACAAAGTAGAAAAAAATATACAATTTTTTAATGTTTATTTTTTTTGAGACAGAGAGAGACAGAGAGAGAGAGACAGACAGCAGAATCTGAAGCAGGCTCCAGACTCCGAGCTGTCAGCACAGAGCCCGATGCAAGGCTCGAACTCATGAACAGCAAGATCACGACCTGAGCCGAAGTTGGACACTTAACTGACTGAGCCACCCAGGCACCCCCAATGTTTTAAAGATGAATAAGCAATAGGTGTTTCAAATATCCCATTCTTTCATATTATGAAAAATTAATAAAATGCGAGAAATCTTTGCAACTTTTTTTTTATTATTGCCTACATACTGTAAAATCAGATTGGTTAGTGTGGGGTAGTGCAAAATTAATGATTCTAGATACTTATAAAAATTGTTTCATAAAGTCAAGACATTACTAGATATGAATCTTACATAAATTATTTAAAATTGCTCAATCTTGGATACTTTATTAGCAAATAAAAATAGTAATATTTGCTCCATAATATTCTGAGACTCAAACAGGGAAACATATGTAAAAAACATATCACAGTGAAAGGAACATAGCACATGACCAGTACATGATAGCTACTATTATTATTGGCATGTCTGAGATTTAATTCTATAGACAGCAGTACCTCCTACATTCCAATTTATCATTTTTTCTTAGATTTTTTAAGTTTTAATTTTAATTATAGTTTCTTAACATATAGTGTTATGTTTGGTTCTGGTATACAATTTAGGAATTCGACACTTCCACACATCACCTTGTACTTATCATGACAAGTGCACTCCTTAAACCCATTCACCTATTTAAACCATCCCTGCACCGAACACCACTCCAATAACCATCAGTTTGTTCTCTATAATTAAGTGTCTGTTTCTTTTTCTAAATTTTTTATTTAGTTTTTAAATTTTTCTTTCAATTCTAATTAGTTAACATATAGTATAATATTAGTTTCAGGAATTGAATTTAGTGATTCCTCACTGATATAAACCCCAGTGTTTCTTATAAGAAGTGCCCTCCTTAATAGCAATCACCATTTAGTCAATCCCCCACCCATCTCCGTCCATCAACTCTCAGTTTCTTCCCTATCATTATGAGTCTCTTAAGGTTTTGGGGTGCCTGGTGGCTCAGTCAGTTGAGTGTCTAACTCTTGATTTAAACTCAAGTCATGATTCCAGAGTCATTGTAACAAGGCCTGTGTCAGGCTCTGCACTGAGCATAGAGCCTACTTAAGATTCTCTCTTCCTCTCCCTCTACCCCAATACCTCACTCTCTCTCTGAACAAACAAAAAGTCTCTCATGATTTGTTTCTCTCTCTCTTTTTGTTTTCCCCTTCTCATATGTTCATCTGTATTGTTTCTTAAAAGTCCACATATGAGTGTAATCATATGGTATTTGTCTTCCTCTGCCTGACTTATTTCATTTAGCATATTACACTCTAGCTTCAACCATGTCAATGGAAATGGAAAGATTTCATTCTTTTTTATGGTTGAGTAGGATTCTTGTGTGTGTGTGTGTGTGTGTGTGTGTGTGTGTGTACTTATACGCTCATATTCATGTTCATGAGTTTATGGACACTTGGGCTCTTTCAATAGTTTGGCTATTGTTGATAACGCAGCTATAAACATCAGGGTGCATGTACTCATTTGAATCTATGTTTTTGAATCCTTTGAGTAAATACCTAGTAGTGCAATTGCTGGGTAGTAGGGTAACTCTAATTTTAACTTTTTGAGGAACTTCCATACTGTTTTCCAGAGTGGCTGCACCAGTTTGCATTCCCAGCAGCAGTGCAAGAGGGCTCCTCTTTCTCTGCATCCTTTCCAACATGTACTCTTTCCTGAGTTGTTAATTTTAGCCATTCTGAGAGGAGTGAGGTGGTATCTCCTGTGGTTTTTATTTCTATTTCCCTGATGATGAGTGATGCTGAGCATCTTCTCATGTGTCTGTTAGCCATCTGTATGTCTTCTTTGGAAAAATGTTTGTTCATGGCTTCTTCCCATTTCTTCACAATATTATTTGTTTTCTGGGTGTTCAGGTTGTTAAGTTATTTATATAGTTTGGATACTAACCCTTTATCTGATGTCATTTGCAAACATTGTCTCCCATTACTTAGGCTGACTTTTAGTTTTGTTGTTTGTTTCCTATCCCTGTACAGAAGCTTTTTATCTTGATCAGGTCTCAATAGTTCATGTTTGTTTTTGTTTCCCTTGCATCCACCAACAATGTCTAGTAAGAAGTTGCTATGGCCAAGGTCAAAAAGGGTACTGCCTGTGCTATCTAGGACTTTAGTGATTTTATGTTTCATATTTAGGACTTTCATTCATTTTTCATTTATTTTTTCGTATGCTGTAAACAAATTGTCTGTTTTCATTGTTCTGCATGAACAATGCTGAGCATTGTATGTCTCCAGTTTTCCCAGCACTATTTGTTAAAAACACTGTATTTCATGCATTGGTATTCTTTCCTGTTTTGTTGAAGATTAGTTGACTATATGATTGTGGATTCATTTCTGGGTGGTCTATTCTGTTTCATTGATCTATGTGTCTATTTTTGTACCAATACTATACTGTCTTGATGACTAAAGCTTTGTTTACATCTTGAAGTCCAAAATCATGATGCCTCCAGTTTTGATTTTCTTTTTCATGATTGCTTTGTCTGTTGTGGTTACATGCAAGTTTTAAGATTGTTTTTCCTAGCTCTTTGAAAAATGCTGATGGTATTTTTATATAGATTGCATTAAATGTGTAGATTTTTTGTGGTAGTATATTTTAACTATGTTTGTTCTTCTAATTCATGAGCATGTTATTTTTCCCATTTCTTTGAGTTCTCATCATTTCCTTTCATAAGTGTTCTATAGTTTTCAGAGTAAAAATCTTTTACCTCTTTGGTTAATTTCATTCGTAAGTATCTTATTATTTTTTGTGCAATTGTAAGTTGGAACAATACATTGATTTCCTTTTTTTCCTTCAGTTTTTAAATATTGATTTATTTTTGAGGGAGGGAGGGAGAGAGAGAGAGAGAGAGAGAGAGAGCGCAGGGAGGGGCATAGAGAGAGGGAGAGACACAATACCAAACAGACTCCACCTGAGCAGAAATCAAGAATCAGATGCTTAACTGACTGAGGCACCCAGGCACCCTTTTCTTCATTATTGATGTATAGAAATGCGACTGGTATATGATTTACTTATATCCTGTGACTTTGCTGAATTCATGTATTAGGTGTACCAATTTTTTGGTGGAGCCATTTGGGTTTTCTACATAGAGTATCATGTCACCTGCAAATGTGAAAAATTGACTTTCCTTGCTCAATTGGATGCCTTTTATTTCTTTTTGTTGTCTGATTTCTGAGGCTAAGATTTCCAGTACCATATTTAATAGTAATGGTACTGTTACTGGTTACTGGTACTGGTACTGGTACTGGTACTCTTACTGAGAATGGACATCCCTCTCTTGCTCTTCACCAGAGAGGAAAAGCTACCAGTTTTCCCCATTAAGAATGGTATTAACTGTGCGTCTTTGGTATATGGCTTTTATGACGTGTATGTATGTTACATCTATCCCTACTTTGTTGAGGGCTTTTTTTTTTCAAGAATGGATGCTGTATTTTCTCAAATGTTTTTCTGCATCTCTTAAAAGAATAGAAGAAAAGAATGGTTCTTATCCTTTTTTTTCTTATTAATGTGGCAAATGAATCAAGTGGATTGATTTGTGAATATTGAACCACACATGCAGCTCAGAAATAAATTCCACTTGTTTGTGATATAAGATACAATTGGATTCAAAATGCTAGTATCTTTTTGAGAATTCTTGCATTCATGTTCATCAGGGATTTTGGCTTGTAACTCTCTTTTTAATGGGACCATTGTCTGGTTTTGGAATCGAGGTAATCCTGGCCTCATAAAATGAGTTTGGAAGTTTTCCTTCCATTTATATCTTTTGGAACACTTTGAGAAGAATAACTATTACCTATTCTGTAAAAGGCTGCTAGAATTCCCCTGGGAAGCCATCTGGCCCAGGACTGTTACTTGTTGGGAGACTTTTAGTGACTGATTCAATTTCTTTATCTGTTGTGGGTCTGTTCAAATTTTCTATTGCTTCCTATTTCAGTTTTGGTAGATTGTGAGTTTCTAGAAATTTTTCCATTTCTTCCAAATTGCCAAGTTCATTAGCATATAATATTTCATAGTATTCTCTTATAATTGTTTGTATTTCTGTGGTGTTGGTTTTGATCTCTCCTCTTTCATATGTGATTTTCTCTATTTGTGTCTTTCTCTTTTCTTTTTGATAAGTCTGGCTAGAGGTTTATCAATTTTGTTAATTCCTTCAAAGAAACATCTCTTAGTTTTATTGATCTCCTCTACTATGTTTTGTTTGTTTCTATATTGCTCATTTCTGCTCTAATCTTTATTATTTTCCTTCTTTTTTTAATGTTTTTAATGTTTACTTTATTTTTGAGACAGAGAGAGACAGAGCATTAATGGGGGAGGGTCAGAGAGAGAGGGAGACACAGAATCTGAAACAATCTCCAGGCTCTGAGCTGTCAGCACAGAGCCCAACGCGGGGCTCGAACTCACAAACTGTGAGATCATGACCTGAGCCGAAGTCGGACACTTAACCGACTGAGCCACCCAGGTGCCCCTATTATTTTCCTTCTTGTGTTGGCTTCAGACTTTATTTGTTATCCCTTTTCTAGCTACTTTAGGTGTATAGTTAGGTTGTGTATTTGGGTCTTTTTGCTTCTTGAGATAGAATTGCAATATAATTTACTCTTAGGACTACCTTTGCTGCATGCCAAAGGATTTGAACTGTCATGTTTTCATTTTCATTTGCTTCCATGTATTTTTTCATTTCTTTTTTTAGTTCCCTGGTTAACCCATTCATTCTCTAGTAGAATACTCTTTAAACTTCATGTATTTAAGGACTTTCCAGTTTTTTTTTTCTTGTGGCTGACTTCAAGTTTCATAGCATTGTTTTGTGACAATATGCATGGTCTGATCTCATTATTTCTGTACTTGTTGAGGGCTGATTTGTGACCCAGTATGTGATCTGCTTTGGAGAATATTCCATGTGAACTTGAATTGTATATGTATTCTGCTGCTTTAGGATGAAATGTTTTGAATTATCTGTCAAGTCCATATTGTCCAGTGTGTCATTCAAAGCCATTGTTTCCTTGTTGATCTTCTTAGATGACCTTTCCATTGTTGTAAGTGGTGTGTTAAAGTGCCCTACTATTATTTAATTATTATCAATGAGTTTCTTTATATTCGCTATTAACTTATGTATATATTTGGGTGTAACAAATTAGGGGCATAAATATCAATAATTGCTATATCTTCTTCCTGGATAGACCCCTTAATTATGTAGGAATGCCCTTTTTAATCTCTTATTAGAGTCTTTGATTTAAAATCTAGTTTGTCTCATATACATATGTTTACTCCAGCTTTCTTTTGTTGTCCATTAACATGATAGTTGGTTCTCCATCCTTTCACTTTCAATTGGCAATTGCCTTTAGTCTAAAATAAGTCTCTTGTAGGCAGAATACAATTGAGTCTTGTTTTTTTATCCATTTTGATACCCTATGTCTTTTGATTGGAACATTTAGTCCATTTACATTCAAAGTTGCTATTGGTAGATACGAATTTAGTGCCTTTGTGTTACCTATAAAGTTGGTGTTTCTGGTGATGTTCTCTGGTCCTTTCTAGTCATTGTTGCTTTTGGTCTTTTTTGTTTTGTTTTGTCTTTTCTTCCGTCAGAGTCCCCCCTTAAAATTTCTTGTAGGTTTGGTTTAGTGGCTGCAAACTCCTTTAGTTTCTGTTTGTCTTGGAATCTTTTTATCTCTCCTATTTTGAATGACAGCTTTGCTGGATAAAGTATTCTTTGCTGCATAATTTTCCCATTCAACACATTAGACAATAAATGCCACTCCTTTCTGGTTTGGCAAGTTTGTGTAGAAAGATCGGCTGTGAACCTGATCTGTCTTCCCTTGTAGGTTAAGGACTTTTTGCATTTGCTGCCTTCAGGATTCTTTCCTTGTCTGGGTATTTTGTGAATTTGACCTATGATATGTCTTGGTGAAGGTCAATTTTTCTTAATTTAATGGGAGTTCTCTGTGCTTCTTGGATTTCAATGTATGTTTTCTTCCCCGTTAGGAAAGTTTTTAGCTACAATTTGCTCAAATAAAACTTTTGTGCCTTTTACTTTCTCTTCTTCTTCTTGGGCCCCTTTGATGCAAATGTTATTATACTTTAAGGAGTCGCTGAGTTCCTTAGTCTACATTTGTGGTCTAATAACTTTTTTCCCCTCTTTCTATCAGTGTCATTTTTCCCATAATTTTATCATCTTTATCACTGATCCATTCCTCTGCTTTATCCATCCTCATTGTCATTGCTTTTCATCTCAGTTACAGCATATTTTATTTCAGCCTGACTAGATTTTAGTTCTTTTATCCATGCAGTAGGGGATTCTCTAATGTCATCTATGCTTTTCTCAAGCCCAGCTGGTATCCTTATGAATATTGTTTTAAATTCTGGTTCATAAATCTTACTTGTATCTGTATTGATTAAATCCCTGGCCATGACTTCCTGTTCTTTATTTTATGGTGAATACTTCCATCTTGTCATTTTGTCCAGGTCACTGTGTGTGTGTCTCTGTGTGTGTGTGTGTGTATGATTGTTAGGAAAGCTTGTTGTATTCCTGCTCTGAGAATAATGGTTGTATTAAGAAAAAATAGCTAAATACTATGTAAGTTTTGGTCTCTTTCCTAAAAGAAGCTGGATCCAATAAAATATTTAAAATATATATAAAATAAATTAAAAATATTAAAAAAAGGAAAGGTAGATCCTAAAGGTGTTTGGATTTGCTTGTTAAAAGAAGCTAGCTCCAAGAACTAATAATAATAATAGTAGTAATAGAATCTAGATCCTAGGTGAGTTTTGGTCTGCTTGTTAAAAGAAACAAAATCCAAAAAATTAAAAATATAATAAAAATATAAAAATTAAAATAATAATATAAATTAATATTTTTAAGTTTAAAAAATTGCTTTTTCTGTATCTCCTAAAAAAATCTATATCCTATTTCCCCTAGGGCTGAAGCTTTGCCGCACTCTATGTAATCAATAGACTTGGAGCCTGTGAAGGGTTTGTGCTGGTCTTCTGTGTGTCAGTCCTGCTGCATTGATTCTCAGGCTGACTTGCCCTAGTAGAGTTACACCCGCAAGGTTCAGGGGGGCAGGGTGGTGTAAGTGGTTCTGGCCTCCACTTGGTGGTGCTGTTTTGCTCACTGAAGTTGGTCAGTGTTGATGGGTGGGAGGGTGAGGGGGAGAGGAATTTTGTGGTTCTGTTCTCTTTCCCTGAAGTGAGAAGCTGGCCCAGCCACTCCTCAAGAAGCCTTTATGGAAGAACAAACAAACATCTCTCCTGTGTTCCTGGCTTCAGTCAGATCCCTGCCTTCATCCTGCCTGTGTCTGAGTATTCCACCTACCAGGTGATATAACATTCTTGTGTTTTATCTCAGATGCATAGTTGGGTTTAAAACTCCAAATCCTAGAAATCCAGTTGATGCGGACCTGTGCTAATCCTCTGGGATGAATCTTACTGTGCTATGGCCTGGTGTTGGCTTGCCCCAGAAAACAGTACCACGACCATGCAGGGGCTCAGAGTTTATGGTAAAGTTCAGCAAAAATCCACCAACAAGGCTTGCAAACATCAGCCAATGTCCCCATTCCTGTGTTAGTAAATAAAACAGCTCAATGGCACCTCTCAGATCTTTTGTCCCCAGAGAGGCTGTTCCTCCTGTCTCAAATGCACTCCAAGAAAGAGGAACTGTTTCTCCCCATAAAATACAGGGTGTCCTCATATTAAGCTGCCTGCTCCTGGGTGTCCACCTTCCTTCCCCACCAGAGCACTTCTAAGCCAACCAGGCATGACTCTGGCTTTAGCATCGACCTCTGAAACCTCAGACTTTGTGCACCATTGCTTATATAACTTGCTGGTATTCAGCTCCTCTCTTTTTTCCAGTCAATGGTTTTGGGGAAAATTTTTGTTCTGCAATCACCTGCACATGTTTTCAATTTCTATTTCTTTCTTGCTCCTCTATCCATGATCAGGGCTCCCTCCCCTCCTTAGCACCTGAAGTTATCTTCCTTAAATCAACTCTCCACAGATCCTACTTTCCACAATGTGGCAGGTTTTTTTTTTTCTTTACTTGTGCAGTTTGTTCTCCAAGAACTTGGATTTTTTCATTTGGTGCTCAAAATGATTTGATATTCGTTTAGCTGTGTTCAAGTAACAAGATATGACTAGGGTGCCCCAAATCCTCTGCCATCTTAACCTCCTCTTTCAAGAGTCTGTTTCTTGATTTGTACCTCTTTCGCATTTTCCCTTGCTTGTCTTTTTGTTTCTTAAATTCCACATATGAATGAAATCATACTGTATTTCTTTCACTGGCTGATGTATTTTTCTTTAAAATATATGCTCTACTTCTATCCATGTCATAGCAAAAAGGAAGATTTCATTCTTTTTTTATGGGTGAATAATAGTACATGGTATATGTATATATAAAATGATGGACACTTGGACTAATTCTTACTCTTGCCTATCATAAATAATGCTGCTAAAAAAATAGGGGTGCATGCATAAATTTGAATCAGTGCTATTGTATTCCTTGAGTAAATACCCAGTAGTGTGATTGCTCATGAGGTAGTTCTATTTTTTTTTTAATTTTTTTTCATTTATTTATTTTTGAGAGACAGATAGAGCACAAGTGGGGAGGGTCAGAGAGAGGAGGAGACAGAATCCAAAGCAGGCTCCAGGCTCCAAGCTGTCAGCACAGAACCTGATGTGGGGCTCAAACTCACAAACTGTGAGATGATGACCAGACGCTAAACTGACTGAGCCACCCAGGCGCCCCAAGGTAGTTCTATTTTTAAACTTTCTGAGGAACCTCCATATAATTCTCCAAAATGGTTGCAACAGTTTGCATTCCCACCAACCGTGCATGAGTGTATCTTCTTTTTTACAGGTTTTTATTTAAATTTAAGTTAATATACAATGTAATATTATTTTCATGTATACTATTCAGTGATTAAACACTTGCATACAACATCCAGTTCTCATCTCAATAATTGCCCTCCTTAATCTGCATCACCTATTTAACTCATCCCTCCACCACTTACCTTCTGGTAACCATCATTTTTTCTCTATAGTTAAGTGTATGTTTCTTGTTTTTCCTCTCTTTTCCCCCATATATATATATATATACACCTTACATATATATATACACATATATATATATACACCTTATATATATATATATACACCTATATATATATACACCATATATATATATATACACCTATATATATATATACACCATATATATATATATATATATACACCTATATATATATATACACCATATATATATATATACACACACACACACATATATATACACCATATATATATATATATATATATATATATATATCTTCATTGGTAATGTCGTTGCAAATATTTTCCCACATTCTGAAGGTTGCTTTATGTTTTGTTGATTCATTTCTTCACTGCACAGGACCTTTTAATCTTAATGAATTCTGAACAGTTCATTTTTGCTTTTGTTTCCCTTGCATCAGGAGGCACACCTAGAAACAAGTTGCTATGACTAATTTCAAAGAGGTTATTGAAATAACCTCTGTTCTCCTCTAGGATTTTGACGGATTCCTGTCTCATATTTAGGTCTTTAGTACATTTTGAATTGATTTTTGTTTATGCTGTAAGAATGTGGTCCAGATTCCTTCTGTTGCATGTTGCTCTCCAGTTTTCTCAACACAATTTGTTGAAGAGATTGTCTTTTCCATTGAATATTCTTTCCTGAATGGTCAAACACTAACTGAAAAATTATTATGGATTCATGTCTGGGTTTTTTATTCTGTTCTTTTACCTATGTGTCTGTTTCAGTGCTAGTACCATACTGTCTTGATCATTACAGCTTTGTAATGTAACTTGAAATCTGGATTTGTGATACCTGCAGCTTTTGTTTATTTTTCAAGATTGCTTTGGCTATTTATGTTTGTGTGTGTGTGTGTGTGTGTGTGTGGTTCTATGCAAATTTTAGGATTGTTTGTTCTAGCGTGGTGAAAAGTGATATTATTATTTTGAGAGGTATTGCATTAAATGTGTTAATTGCGGAAGATGGCGGTGTAGGAGGACGCTGGGCTCACCGTGTCCTGCTGATCACGTAGATTCCACCCACATCTGCCTAAATAACCCAGAAAATAGCCAGAGGACTAGCAGAATGGACTCTTCAGAGCCAAGCGTAGACAAAAGGCCCACAGAAGAACATAGGATGTGTGGAGAGGCAGTGCGCACTACATGGACTGGTGGGAGGGAGCTGGGATGGTGGAGGGGCACCCGGTGGGAAAGGCAGAGCCCCCAAAATATGGCTTGCAAAAGCAGACGGGCTGGACTCCATGAGTTCTGACAGCCAGAGGGACTTAACATCAGGAATGTTAAAAGTCATCAACTCTGCTCTCAGAGCTTGGAGAGTGAGAGGACCACAGGAAGGAGAGTGATGAGCCCCAGAAGACAGAGGTCAGCTCAGCGGGGACAAAGGTGTTTGCCAGCGCCATCTCCTTTTCCCATCCACCAGCCGAAATCCCAAAGGGAACCAGTTCCCATCACCAAACTTGCTTGCACTGAGCAAACACCCAATGATGTGCTTCTGTGTATCCATCCTTCCAAAGGGTCTGTCTCCCTCCTACTGCTGCAGGGCCCCTCCTGCAGGGGACCACCAACAGCAAAGCAAGCTATGCCTTCCCTTCCCGCCCCTGTGCACCTTGTGGATCCACCGCAGCTAATATGCCAGATCCCATCAAAGCAGTACCACAAGCCTGGCAGTGTGAAAGTAGCCCAGTGTGGAGGGCATACACCACTCCACAGTGAGTCCTGCTCCTGGGAGAGGTGAAGATAAAGTAAACACCAGTCTGACTGTGGCCCCAGCAGTGGGCTGGGATTGGACATCTGGTCTGACTGAGGCCCCGCCCACCAATGCAAGTTACTCCAGACAGCACAAGGGAAATGCCCTGCAGTTCCACACCACTCCAGGAACTATCCAAAATGACAAAACGGATGAATTCTCCTCAAAAGAAACTCCAGGAAGTAGCGACAGCTTATGAATTGATCAAAAATGATTTAAGCAATATAACGGACCATGAATTTAGAATAATCGTCATAAAAGTAATCTCCGGGCTTGAAAAAAATATAGAAGACAGCAGAGAATCTATTACTACAGAGATCAAGTGACTAAGAAACAGTCAAGAGGAGCTAACAAATGCTATAAATGAGGTGCAAAATAAAATGGAGGTGGCCATAGCACGGATTGAAGAAGCAGAGGAGAGTATAGATGAATTAGAAGATAAAATTATGGAAAAGGGAAAAGTTGATAAAAAGAGAGATAAAAAAATCCAGGTGTATGAGGGGAGAATTAGAGAACTAAGTGATGCAGTGAAACGCAACAATATCCGTATAGTAGGGATTTCAGAAGAGGAAGAGAGAAAGGGTTTGAGGGTGTACTTGAACAAGTCATAGCTGAAAACTTCCCTGATATGGGGAAGGAAAAAAGGATTGAAATCCAAGAGGCACAGAGAACTCCCTTCAGACATAACTTGAATCAATCTTGTGCACAACATATCATAATGAAACTGGCAATATACAAGGATAAAGGGAAAATTCTGAAAGCAGCTAGGGATAAACATGCTCTAACATATAAAGGGAGACTGATAAGACTAGTGGCAGACCTATCTACTGAAACGTGGAAGGCCAGAAATGAATGGCAGGAAATCTTCAACCTGAACAGAAAAAATATGCAGCCAAGAAACCTTTATCCAGCAAGTCTGTCATTCAGAATAAGAGAGATAAAGGTCTTCCCAAACAAAAACTAAAGGAATTCATCACCACTCAACCAGCCCTACAAGAGATACTAAGTAGGATTCTGTGAGTGAAAACTTGCAAGGACCACAAAGTACCAGAGACATCACTATAAGCATGAAACCTACAGACATCACAATGACTCTAAATTAATATCTTCTATAATAACACTGAAAGTAAATGGACTAAATGCTCCAACCAAAAGACATAGGGTATCTGAATGGATTAAAAAAAACAAAACAAAACAAGACCCATCTATTTTCTGTCTACAAGAGACTCCTTTTAGATCTGAGGACACCTTCATTTTAAAGTGTGGGGATGGAGAACTATCTATCATACTACTGGAAGTCAAAAGAAAGCTGGAGTAGCCATACTTATATCAGACAAACTAGACTTTAAATTAAAGGCTGTAACAAGAGATGAAGAAGGGCATTATGTAATAATCACAGGGTCTATCCATCAGGAAGAACTAACAATTATAAATGGCAATGTGCCAAATACAGGAGCCCCCAGATATATAAAACAATTGCTCACAAACATAAGCAACCTTATTGATAAGAATGTGGTAATTACAGGGGACTTTAACACTCCACTTACAGAAAGGATAGATCATCTAGACACACGGTCAATAAAGAAACAAGGGCCCTGAATGATACATTGGATCAGATGGACTTGACAGATATATTTACAACTCTGCCTCCCAAAGCAACAGAATATACTTTCTTCTCAAGTGCACATGGAACCTTCTCCAAGATAGATCACATACTGGGTCACAAAACAGCTCTTCATAAGTATACAAGAATTGAGATCATACCATGCACACTTTCAGACCACAATGCTATGAAGCTTGAAATCAACCACAGGAAAAAGTCTGGAAAACCTCCAAAAGCATGGAGGTTAAAGAATACCCTACTAAAGAATTAATGGGTCAACCAGGGAATTAGAGACGAAATAAAAAATACATGGAAACAAACGAAAATGAAAATACAACATGGGGCGCCTGGGTGGCTCAGTCGGTTGAGCGTCCGACTTCAGCTCAGGTCACGATCTCACGGTCCGTGAGTTCGAGCCCCGCGTCGGGCTCTGGGTTGATGGCTCAGAGCCTGGAGCCTGCTTCCAATTCTGTGTCTCCCTCTCTCTCTGCCCCTCCCCCGTTCATGCTCTGTCTCTCTCTGTCTCAAAAACAAATAAATGTAAAAAAAAAAAAGAAAAAAAGAAAATGAAAATACAACAATCCAAATGCTTTGGGATGCAACGAAGGCAGTCCTGAGAGGAAAATACATTGCAATCCAGGCCTATCTCAAGAAACAAAAAAAATCCCAAATACAAAATTTAACACCACACCTAAAGGAACTAGAAGCAGAACATCAAAGACACCTGAAACCCAGCAAAAGAAGAGAAATAATAAAGATCAGAGCAGAAATAAACAATATAGAATCTAAAAAAAAAAAAAAAACTGTAGAACAGATCAATGAACCAAGAGTTGTTTTTTTGAAAAAATAAACAAAATTGAGAAACCTCTAGCCAGGCTTCTCAAAAAGAAAAGGGACATGACCCAAATAGATAAAATCATGAATGAAAATGGAATTATTACAACCACTCCCTCAGAAATACAAGCAATTATCAGGGAATACAATGAAAAATTATATGCCAACAAACTGGACAACCTGGAGGAAATGGACAAATTCCTAAGCACCCATGCACTTCCAAAACTCAAACAGGAAGAAATAGAAAACTTGAACAGACCCATAACCAGCGAAGAAATTGAATCAGTTATCAAAAATCTCCCAGCAAATAAGAGTCCAGGACCAGATGGCTTCCCAGGGGAATTCTAACAGATATTTAAAGCAGAGATAAGACCTATCCTTCTCAAGATGTTCCAAAAAATAGAAAGGGAAGGAAAACTTCCAGACTCATTCTATGAAGCCAGTATTACTTTGATTCCTAAACTGGACAGAGACCAAGCAAAAAAAAAAAGGGAAATAGAGGCCAATATCCCTGATGAATATGGATGCAAAAATTCTCAATAAGATACTAGCAAATCGAATTCAACAGCATATAAAAAGACCTATTCACCATGATCAAGTGGGATTCATTCCTGGGCTTCAGGGCTGGTTCAACATTCTCAAATCAATCAATGTGATACATTACATTACTAAAAGAAAAGATAACCATATGATCCTGTCAATTGATGCAGAAGCATTTGACAAAATTCAGCATCTTTTCTTAATAAAAATCCTTGAGAATTTCGGGATAGAAGGAACATACTTAAACATCATCAAAGCCATTTATGAAAAGCCCACAGCTAATATCATCCTCCACGGAGAAAAACTGACAGGGTTTACCCTGAGATCAGGAACATGCAAGGATGTCCACTCTCACTGCTGTTGTTTAACATAGTGTTGGAAGTGGTAGCATCAGCAATCAGACAACCAAAGGAAATCAAAGGCATCAAAATTGGCAATGATGATGTCAAGCTTTCAATTTTTGCAAATGACTTGATATTATACATGGAAAACTCGATAGACTCCAACAAGTCTGCTAGAACTGATACATGAATTCAGCAAAGTCGCAGGATAGAAAATCAATGTATAGAAATCAGTTGCAATCGTATACACTAATAATGAAGCAACAGAAAGACAAATAGAGAAACTGATCCCATTCACAATTGCAGCAAGAAGTATAAAATACCTAGGAATAAACCTAACCAAAGATGTAAAAGATCCATATGCTGAAAACTATATAAAGCTTATGAAGGAAACTGAAGAAGACATAAAGAAATGGCAAAACACAGGAGTACTGATCCATAGGGGCACTTGTATCCCAATGTTTATAGCAGCACTCTCAACAATAGCCAAATCATGGAAAGAGCCTAAATGTCCATCAACTGACAAATGTAGAAAGAAATTGTGGTATACACAATGGAATACCACGTGGCAATGGGAAAGAATTAAATGTGGCCTTTTGTAGCAATGTGGATTGAACTGGAGAGTGTTATGGTAAGTGAAATAAGTAATACAGAGAAAGACAAATACCATATGTTTTCTCTCTTATGTGGATCCTGAGAAACTTAACAGAAGTCCATGGGGGAGGTTAAGAAAAAAAAAAGAGGTTAGAGAGTGAGAGAGCCAAAGCATAGGAGGTTCTTAAACTCTGAGAACAAACTGAGGGCTGATGGGGGCTGGGAGGGAGGGGACGGTGGGTGATGGGTATTGAGGACAGCATTTTTGGGGATGAGCACTGGGTGTTGTATGGAAACCAATTTGACAATAAATTTCATATTAAAAAATAAAAAAATACAAATAAATAAAATTTAAAAATAAAAAATAAAGAAAAAGAAAAGAAATGGAAACATTCAGTGCTCATGGATTGGAAGAATAAATATTATTAAAATGTCAATACTACCCAAAGCTATCTACACATTCAATGCAATCCCAATCAAAATTGCACCAGCATTCTTCTCGAAGCTACAACAAGCAATCCTAAAATTTGTATGGAACCACAAAAGACCCCGAATAGCAAAAGTAATAATGAAGAAGAAGAACAAAGCAGGAGGCATCACTATCCCAGACTTGAGCCTCTACTACAAAGCTGTAATCATCAAGACAGCATGGTATTGGCACAAAACCAGACACATAGACCAATGGAATAGAATAGAAACCCCAGAGCTAGACCCACAAACGTATGGCCAACTAATCTTTGACAAAGCAGGAAAGAACATCCAATGGAAAAAAGACAGTCTCTCTAACAAATGGTGCTGGGAGAGCTGGACAGCAACATGCAGAAGGTTGAAACTAGACCATTTTCTCACACTATTCACAAAAATAAACTCAAAATGGATAAAGGACCTGAATGTGAGACAGGAAACCATCAAAACCCTAGAGGATAAAGCAGGAAAAGACCTCTCTGAGCTCAGCCACAGCAATTTCTTGCTTGACACATCCCCAAAGGCAAGGGGATTAAAAGCAAAAATGAACTATTGGGACCTCATGGAGATGAAAAGCTTCTGCACAGCAAAGGAAACAATCAACAAAAGTGAAAGGCAATGAACGGAATGGGAAAAGATATTTGCAAATGACATATCGGACAAAGGGCTAGTATCCAAAGTCTATAAAGGGCTCACCAAGCTCCACACCCAAAAAACAAATAATCCAGTGAAGAAATGGGCAGAAAACATGAATAGACACTTCTCTAAAGAAGACATCCGGATGGCCAACAGGTGCATGAAAGGATGCTCAACGTCGCTCCTCATCAGGGAAATACAAATCAAAACCACGCTGAGATACCACCTCATGTCAGTCAGAGTGGCTAAAATGAACAAATCAGGAGACTATAGATACTCGCGAGGATGTGGAGAAACGGGAACCCTCTTGCACTGTCTGTGGGAATGCAAACTGGTGCAGCCACTCTGGAAAACAGTGTGGAGGTTCCTCAAAAAATTAAAAAGTGATCTACCCTATGACCCAGCAATAGCATGGCTAGGAATTTACACAAGGGATACAGGAGTGCTGATACCTAGGGGCACTTGTACCCCAATGTTTATAGCAGCACTCTCAACAATAGCCAAATTATGGAAAGGACCTAAATATCCATCAACTGACGAATGGATAAAGACATTGTGGTTTATATACACAAGGGAATACCACATGGCATTGAGAAAGAATGAAACATGGCCTTTTGTAGCAATGTAGATGGAACTGGAGATTGTTATACTAAGTGAAATAAATCATACAGAGAAAGACAGATACCATATGTTTTCACTCTTATGTGGATCCTGAGAAACTTAACGGAAGTCCCTCGGGGAGGGGAAGGAAAAATAAAAAGGTTAGAGAGGGAGGGAGCCAAAACTTAAGAGACCCTTGAAAACTGAGAACAAACTGCGGGTTGATGGGGGTAGGAGGGAGGGGAGGGTGGGTGATGGGTATTGAGTAGGGCACTTTTTGGAATGATCCCTTGGTATTGTATGGAAACCAATTTGACAATAAATTTCATATTTAAAAATAAATAATAAATAAATAAATAAATAAATAAGTTAATTGCTTTGGGCAATATAGACATTTTAATGAAATTTTGTTTTCCAATCCATGAGCATGGGATATTTTCCCATTTCTTTGTGCCATCTTCAATTTTTTTAGATCAGTGTTTTATAGTTTTGAGAATACAGATCTTTACCTTTTTCATTAAGTTTATTCCAAGAAATCTTTCGGTTTTGGTGCAGTTGTAAAGCTGATTGACTCTTGATTTCTATTTTTGCTTCTTCATTATTGTTGCATAGAAATGCAAAAGGTTTTTTTTGTTGTTGTTGATTTTGTATCCTGCAAATTCTGAATTCATGTATCATGAATTCTAAAAAATTCTAAAAAATTGTTGCTAGAGTCATTGTTTTTTTTTTTATATAGAGTATATCATCTGCAGATAGCGAGTGTTTGACTTCTTCCTTGTGATTTGGGTAAATTTTATTTACTTTTGTTGTCTCATTGCTGAAGCTAGTACTTAAAGTACTATATTAAATAACAGTGGTGAGAGTGGACTTCCCTGTTTTGGTCTGACCATAGAGGAGAAGCTCTCAGTTTTTCCCCATTGAGAATGATATGAGCTATGGGTTTTTCATATATGGCCTTTATTATGTTGAGGTATTTCCTTACTCAGCCTCATTTGTGGAGGGTTTCTATCATTAATAGATATTGTACTTTGTCAATTTTTTCTGCATCTATTGAGAGAATCATATGGTTCTTATTTTATATTTTATTAATGTGATGTATCATGTTGATTATTTTGCAAATATTGAGCCAACATTGCAGCTGGGGAATGAATCCCACTTCCTCATGGTGAATGATTATTTTAATGTACTTTTGGATTCAATTTATAGTCTTTTTTTGAGAATTTTTCCTTCCATGCTCTTCAGGGATGTTAGCCTGTAGTTCACCTTTTTAATGGAGTTTTTCTTTTGTTTTGATATAAGAGTATGCTGGCCTTATAGAATGAATTTGGAAGTTTTCCTTCCATTTCTATTTTTTAAATAGGTTGAGAAGAGTAGTTATTTACTCTTTTTTGAATGTGTGATAGACTTCTCCTGTGAGGCCATTTGGCCCTAGACTTTTATTTTTGGAAGTGTTTTGAGTAATGACTCAATTAGTTGTTTGGTTATTGATCTGTCCAAGAATTTCATCTCTTCCTGTTTCATTGTGTATGTTTCTAGGAATTTATACATTTCTTCCAGATTGTCCGATTTGTTGGCATATATTTCTCATAATTTTCTATTATAATTGCATTTCATAATGCTGGTTGTTATTTCCCATTTCTCATTTTTGATTTTTATTTATTTGTGTCTTTTCTCTTTTGTCTTTGATAAGTCTGGCGAGGGGTTTATCAATTTCATTAATTTTTTTTCAAAGAACCAGCTCCTAGTTTCATTGATCGGTTGTATTGCTCTTCTAGTTTCTGTAACATTTATTTCTACTCTAATCTTTATTTTTTTCCTTCCTTCTGCCAGCTTTAGGCTTCACTTTTGGTTTTTTTTTATAGCTCCTTTAGGTGTAAGGTTAAATTGTTCATTTGAGATTTTTCTTGCTTCTTGAGACAGGCCTATATTGCTATATACTTCCCCATTATGACTGAATTTGCTGCATCTCAAAGGTTTTGGACAGGCGTGTTTTCATTTTCATTTGTTTCAATGTATTTTGAAATTTCTTCATTGAAACTGGTTGACCTATTTATACTTTAGTAGCATAACGTTTAACCTCCATGTATTAGTGGTCCTTCCAAATTTTTTTTATTTTGATTGAAATTTCATACCATTGTGATGAGAAAATATGCATGGTATGATCTCAATCTTAACGCACTTGTTGAGGTCTGATTTGTCACACAGTATGTGATATATTCTCGAGGATGTCCCATGTACACTTAAAAAGTATGTGTATTCTGGGGTGCCAGGGTGGCTCAGTCGGCTGTGCGTCTGACTTCGGCTCAGGTCATGATCTCATAGCTCGTGAGTTTGAGCCCCGCATCAGGCTCTCTGCTGACAGCTAAGAGCCTGGAGCCTGCTTCAGATTCTGTGTCTCCCTCTCTCTCTGTGCCCCTCCCCCACTCGTGCCAAGTCTCGGTCTCTCAAAAATAAATAAACATTAAATTTTTTTTAAAAAAGTATGTGTATTTTGCTGTTATGAATATACTCAATTAAGTCCATCTGGTCCAGTGTGTCGTTCTAAGCCATTGTTTCCTTGTTGATTTTCTGTTTTGATTATACGTCCATTGATGAAAGTGGAGCATTCAAGTGCCCTACTATTGTATTATTATCAATGAGTTCCTTTATGTTTGTTATTAATGGTTTTATATATGTGGCTGCTCCCATATTGGAGGTATAAATACTTAAAATTGTTGGATCTTCTTGTTGGATTGTCCCCTTTATAGTGTCCTTCTTCATCTCTTGTTATAGTCTTTGGTTTAAAATCTAGTTTTTCTGATATAAGTATTGCTAATCCAGCTTTATTTTGACATTCATTTGCAGGATAAATGTTTCTCCAACTCCTCTCTTTCAATCTGCAGGTGTCTTTTGGTCTAAAATGAGTCTCTTTTAGGCAGCATATATATTTTTTAACTTTTTAAATCCACTCTGCCACTCTATATCTTTTGGTTGGAGCATTAGGTCACTTAATTTCAGAGTAATTATTGAGAGATATATATTTAGTGTCATTTTATTACTTGTTTTGTCATCCTTTTGGAGATTTTCTCTGTTCCTTTCTTGTATTTGTCATTTTTGGTCCTTTCTTTCCTCTCAAAGAGCCACCTTTAATATTTCTTGCAGTGTTGGTTTAGTGGTCACAAACTACTTCATTTTTTGCTAGTCTGGGAAACTATCTGTCATGTTATGAATAACACCATTGTTGGATAGAGTATTCTTGGCTGAAGTTTTGTTTTGTTTTTCCTTTTTCAGCATGTTGAATATATCATGCCATTCCCCTCTGGCTTGCAAGTTACTGTGGAGAGATCTGAAGCTAGCCTTATGGGTCTTCCCTTGTAATTTAGGGACTGTTTTTTGTCTTGCTGCTTTCAAGATATTTCCTTTATCACTATATTTTGCAAATTTAATTACAATATGTGTTGGTGTTGGCCTGCTTTTGTTGATTTTTATGGGATTTCCCTGTGCTTCCTGGATATGGATGTCTCTTTCTTTCCATAGATTAAGGAATTTTTCATCTATAGTTTCTTCAAATAAATTTTCTCTTCCCTTTTTTTCTCTTTTCATCTGAGAATCCTATCTTAGTGATGCTATAACATTTGGTGGAGTTACTGAGTTGGCTAAATCTATTTCCTTGATCCATAATTATTTTTTTCACTTTTTTGTTCAGCTTCATTATTTTCCATTATTTTATTTTCTATATCACTTATTTATTCTTCTACTTCTTCCATCCATCTATTGATTACATGCAGTCTGTTTTGAAAATCAATTATTGCATTTTTTCATTTCTGATTGTTTTTACCTCTTTTATCTGTGTGGTAATGACCTCTGCAAGGCCTTCCATTCTTTTCTCAAGTTTAGCCAGTATCCTTAAGATACTGATAATATGAATATTACTTATATCTTTTTTAATTAGATCTCAGATGTGACTTTTTCTTGTTGTTTTGGTCAGGGTGAATTCCTCTGTCTTGCCATTTTGTCTAAGTCTCTCATTCTTCTCTGAGTTAGAAAATCCTGTTATGCTTCCTGACCCTGTAAGTAATGTCTTTATGAAGAAGAGGTCATATATTATCCTATGCCTAGCACTTCAGAAAATGTCTCAGGTGTGTGGTGGCTGCACTCTGCTGCTCTGCTTTGGCTGCTCTATCCTTCAGGCCAGTTGTCTGCAGAGGCCCTCCGTGCCTGCAGTGGGCAGTTTTTGGATCTTGTCCAAAGTGTGTTGTATTTTAACTAGGTGTGTTCTTGTCTGCTTGTTCACAGGAACTAATTTTACTTCCGCTATAACTAAAGATTTGCAGAACTCTGTTTGGGACACACAGTGCAGGGTTTTCTGATGGCCTTGTGGGGAAAGGGCCTGTTGATTATACTTCCACTAGAACTAAAGATTTGCAGAACTCTCTGGTTGGAATATGCTGTTTGTGCAGGGGATTCTTATGGTCTTCTGGGCAAAGGGCCCTTTGTCCTGCAACTCAGGCACCCTTGCCTGAGAAGGACAGTACTGGCAGAGCATGGGGTGGGGGTGGGGGTCGGACTTGGTGTAAAAAGATCAGGGAGCTAGTTTAGGTGCTATTCTGTTCTGTTAACTGCAGGTGGTTCTGTGCTTATGCTAAGGGTAGGGGGAGAGAAATGGCACCAGATATCTCCTATGTTCCCCAAGAATGGTGTCCCTAATTGCTGCTCTCAGAGAAGCACTCTTAGAAGAGTGAATAAACTCCACTCTGTGCATCCCAGGTATTTTTCAGATCACCATTTTCATGCTCTCTTAGGGATATTTGCCTGCCTTCTTTTCAGAAGCAAAGCAGTGCCCTCCAGTCTCTATCCCAGTCAAGCCTGCTGACTATTAAAACTTTAAACTTTAGGAAAATGGTGTGGGAGGGGCCTGTGATAATCTTCTGGGGGAGGGTCTTACAAAGCTGGGATTGATTCAGATTTGACCAAGAGGGGCAGTGGCACCTGAGCACAGAATATACTACTTGGAGCAAGTTAGTGAGACAGAAATTATTGGGCTGATCTGATCTTGGTGGTTGGTTCTGCACCTATGCTGAGGGACAAGGGAGGGAAATGGCACCTACCAGCTCTTTGTTTCCAGGGGAGGTGTGACTCTGAATGCTACCTTTCAAAGATTCACCACATGAAGAGCAAACAATTTCCCCCTGTACACCTTAGGAGTTCATCAGATCCTGCCTTCTGCCACCAAGTTGTTTGCCTGGTTCTTTCCAGCAGCAGGGCAGTGCCCTAATGGCTCTATCCCAGCCAAGTCTGCTGACCCCTAAAACTTCCGCTGGTTTAAGCCCTGCTGGTTGCAAAAACTCATGAAAATAATCTCTTCTTATTTTCTCAGTCTATGTTTTTGGGAAATGTTTGCATTGTGCATTCCCCTGTGTGGTCCTCTCTCTCACCTTTCTCCACAACCAATGCCCCCATCTCTCTGCAGCATCCAGCATTTATTTCTCCCCTAAACTACATCTACACACCTCCTACCTTCCTTCATGTGGCCTCTTCTCTCCAGTTGTGGCATTTGTTCTGTCAGATCTCAGGTCGATTTCTTTGGTATTTAGAATGATTTGATAGTTTTTTATTTGTGTTCCAGTGATGATATGAGCCTAGGGTTTTTCTACCATGCTGCCATCTTAGCTCTTCACCTTAAATCTTTTGATTAAAGTGTGTAGTTCATATATGTTCAAAGTAATTATAGATATATATATATATATTGCATTTGATTACTTGTTTTATCATTTTTTCTGGAAACTTTTTTCTGTTCTTTTCTTGTCTTTGTCACTTTTTGTCTCTCCTTTCCACTCATAGAGTCCCCTGTAATATTTCCTGCAAGGCTAGTTTAGTAGTCATGAACTACTTTAGTTTTTGTTTGCCTGAGAATCTTTTTTTATATATAGCTAACAATACTGTTTTTATTTATTTTTATATTATATTGTTTTATTTTATTATTTTATTTTATTTCTTTAAATTCAAGTTAATTAACATACAGTGTAGTATTGGTTTCAGGAATAGAACCCAATGATTCATCACTTATATTTAACACCCAGTGCTCATCCCAAATAGTGCCCTCATTAATGCCCATCACCCATTTAGCCCATTACCCCACACAACTTCCCTCCAGCAACCTCAGTTTATTCTCTGTATTTAAGAGCCTCTTATGGTTTGCCTTCTTCTCTGTTTTTTATCTTATTTTCCCTTGCCTTCCCCTATATTTATCTGTTTTGTTTCTTTTTCTTTTTTATTTTTTTTTAAATTTTTTTTAACGTTTATTTATTTTTGAGACAGAGAGAGACAGAGCATGAACAGGGGAGGGTCAGAGAGAGAGGGAGACACTGAATCTGAAATGGGCTCTGGGCTCCGAGCAGTCAGCACAGAGCCCGACGCTGGGCTCGAACTCACGGGCCGCGAGATCGTGACCTGAGCCGAAGTCGGGCGCTTAACCGACTGAGCCACCCAGGCATCCCTCTGTTTTGTTTCTTAAATTCCATATATGAGTGAAATCATACGATATTTGTCTTCTCTGACTGACTTATTTTGCTTAGTATAATATTCTTCATCTCCCTTTCTATTGTGAATGATAGCCTTCCTGGATATTCGTAGCTGCACGTTTTTCTCATTCAGCACTTTGAATACATCATGCCATTCCCTTTTGTCTTGCCATGTTTCTGTTGAGAAATCTCTAGTTAGCCTTATAGGTCTTCCTTTGTAAGTTAAGGACTTCTGTCTTGATGCTTTTAATATTTTTTTCTTTATCACTGTATTTTCAAATGTAATCAAAATAGGTCTCAGTGTTGGCATGATGTTGCTGATTTTGATGGGAGTTGTCTGTGCCTCCTGGATCTGGATGTCTATTTCCTTTCCCAGATTAGGGAATTTTTCAGCTATTATTTTCTAAAATAAATTTTATGCCCCCTTTCTGTCTCTTCATCTGGTACTACTATAACACAAATGTGATTACATTTGATGGAGCCACTGAGTTTCATAAATCTCTTGTTCTACAATTCCCCTTTCTCTCTTTTGTTCATCTTCATCACTTTCCATTATTTTGTCTTCTATGTCACTAATTCATTCTTCTGATTTTCCAGCCTACTGTTTATTACACCAAGCCTTTTTCTTTTTTAATTAATAATTTATTAATTTTGAGACAGAGAGAGAGAGCAGAGAGAGAGGGAGAGAGAGAATCCAGAACAGTCCCCATGATGTCAGCACAGAGCACAATGCAGGGTTTGATCTCATGAAACACAAGATCCTGACCTGAGCCAAAATCAAGAGTCAGGCTCTTAACTGAGCCAACCAAGGTGCCTAGGCCTTTTTCCAATTGCATTGATTGCATTCTTAATCTCTGATTGATTTTTGTTAACAGTTATCATTATAGAAAGCATCTCATTCATTTCTTTTATAGTTTTCTCAAACCAAGTGAGTATCATTATGATTGATGTTTTAAATGCTTCATCAGTAATGTTACTTCTATCTATTTCACTTAGATCTCTGGCTTTGGTCTTGTTCTTTCATTTGTGATAAATTCTCCCATTTTGCATTTTTTTTCTGTCTCTCCCTTCTTGTTTGTGTTGCCAAACCCAGCTGTGTCTCCTGATCCTAAACATGATGGCTTTATGTAGAAGAGGTCTTGTAGGGCCTAGGGCCTGGCACATCAGTGTCTCTGCTGTGTGCTGTATGTGCTTTGCTGTTGTGTTTTGGCTGTTCTATCCTTCAGGTAAGTCAACTACAGAGGCTTTAATTACCTGCAGTGGGCAGTATTTGGTGCCTGGCCTGAATGTGACAAGTATTAACTAGGTGTTCTCTTGTCTGCTTGGAAATAAGACCTGACACCACTTCCACTATAAATGTGGTCCTGGAAAACTCTCTGGTCTGACGATGTTTTGTTGGCATGAGTTTATTCTGGTCTTCTGGGGAGCGGCTGGCTGTACTGGTATTGAGGCAAGTTTGCATGAGAGGGACACTCCCACCAGAGTGCAGGGTTGTGGGTCTTGGTGTAAGCATGTTAGCCAGTATCAGCAGTGCACTGATTCCTAAAGTTGGCTCTGTTCATGCTGAGGGTCAGTGGAGGGAAATGGCAGATGCCAGCTCCTATGTTGCTGGAGAGGCAACATGAAAATCTTTCTCTCAAGGACACGCTCCAAGAAGAGCAAATACTCTCCCCTTCCTGTGTGCCCCAGACATTTTCCAGATTGCTGTTTCCAAGTTATGTTTCCTAAGTTTTCTTTTCCCTGCCTTCTCTCCAGGACCAGAGCAGTGTCCTCTAGTCTTTATTCCAGCCATGTCTGCAGACCACTAAAACTTCAAACTTTAGAGACAAGGTGTGGGCTCAGGCTTGTGCTGGTCTTGTGGGGAAGGAGCCCATCATGCTGGGAGTGAGGCAAGACTTACTGAGAAGAACAATCCTTCCAGAGTACAGGGGTTTGGGACTTGGTGTAAACAAGTTAGGCAGCCAGCATCTAAGCTGCACTGCTTTCAGCAAGTGACTCTGTCTTTATGCTGAGGGGTGGAGGAAGGGAAATGGTGCCAACCAGCTCTTTTTTTCCCAGAGAGGAAAATCTGGGAATGCTGCCTCAGCGGGAAAGGCTCCAAGAAGAGCAAATTCTCTCCCCATTTTGTGCCCCAGGGGTTCTTTAGATTGTTCTTTCCATGCCATCTGCCCCTGGGTTGTTTGCCTTCTCTCTAGGAGGAGGACAGTGCCCTCGGAGCTGTATTCCAGCAAAGTTCTCTGGCCTTTATAACTCCAGGCTTTATGCCCTGCTGGTGTCAGGAACTTAAGCCCTCTCATTTTTCAAGCCAAAGGCTTTGGGGAAAAGTTCTCTTTATGCACTCCCCTGTGTGTTTCCCTTCTCTGCAACCATGGCTTTGGGGAAAAGTTCTCTTTATGCACTCCCGTGTGTGTTTCCCTTCTCTGCAACCATGGCTCCCTCCACTCCACAGCACCATAGATCTTTTTCTCCACTCAATTTTGCATCTGTTTTTCCTACCTTCTTGGATATGTCCTCTTCTCTCCTTTTATTTGTAGTTTGACCCATCAAAATTCAGGTCAGTTTTGAGGATATTTAGGATGACTTGATAGTTCTTTTGAAAAAACGAGAGGAGCCTAGTGTTCTTTTAGTCTGATAACATCTTTCCCCTTGGAATCATACATTGAATTGTTTTCTTTATTTCTCTTTTTGCTGCTTCATTGATGGGGTATAGAAATGGAACATATTTCTATATATTTATGTTGTATCTTGTGACCATTTAGTTCTTTTATCAGTTCTAGAAGATTTTTGGTGAAGTCTTTCAGGTTTTCTATATATAGTATGTCATTGACAAGGAGTGTAAGTTTTACTTCTTCCTTAACAATTTTGATGCCTTTTATTCCTTTTGGTTTTCTGATTGCTGTGGCTAGAAATTCCAATAGTATGTTGAATAAAAGTGGTAAAAGGGGACACCCTTGTCTTCTCCTGAGCTTAGGGGGAAATCTCTCAGTTTTGTTTTGTTTGTTTTTTGTTTCCCATTAAGGATGATGAGGTTTTTCATACATAGACTTTTTTTATGTTGAGGTATGTTCCCTTAAAACCTACTTTGTTGAGGATTTTTTTTTTTTTTTACCAGGAATGGATGTTGTACTTTGTCCAATGTTTTTTCTCCATCTATGGAAAAGATTACAAGGTTCTTTTCCTTTCTTTTATTTATGTCATATATTGCATTCATTGATTTGCAAATATTGAACCACCCTTGCATCCCAGCAATAAAACTCACTTGATCATGGTGCATGACTTTTTTAACGTATTTTTGAATTCAGTTTGTTAGTATTTTGTTGAGAATTTTTGCATCCATATTCATCAGGGATATTGGCCTGGTTCTCTTTTATAGTGGTGTATTTATCTGGTTTTGCTTTCAGGGTAATGCTGACCTCATAGAATGAATGAATTTGTAAGTTTTCCTTCCTTTTCTATCTTTTTGAATAGTTTAAGATGAATAGATTTTAATTCTCCTATAAATAAATAGTAGAATTCACCTGTGAAACCATCTGGTCCTAGACTCTTGTTTGTTGGAAATTTTTAAGTTACTGACTCAATTTCTTTTTTCTTTTCTTTTCTTCTCTTTTTTTCTTTCTTTTCTCCCCTTCCCTTTTCTTTTCTCCCCTTCCCTTCCCTTCCCTTCTTTCTCTTCTCTTCTCTCTCCCTCTTTTTGAGAGAGCACAATCTGGGGGAGGAGCAGAAGGAGGGAGGGAGGGAGAGAGAGAGAGAGAGAGAGAGAGAGAGAGAGAGAGAGAGAGAATCATAAACAGGCTCCATTCCCAGCATGGATCCCGACATGGGGCTTGATCTCACAACTGTGAGAGCCAAAGTCAACAGTCAGATTATTAACTGACTGAGCCACCCAGGCACCTGGATTACTGACTCAATTTATTTGTAGGTTTTCAATCTGCTCAAGTTTTCTATTTCTTTTGTTTCAGTTTTGATAGTTTCTACATTTCCAGGAATTTATCTATTTCTTTAAGGTTGCCAATTTGTTAGCCTATCGTTTTTCATAATATTCTTTTAGGATTGTATGTATTTTTGTGGTGTTGTTGGTTATTTCTCTCTCATTTGTAACTTTATTTATTTGACTCTTTTACCTTATTTTCTTGATAAATTTGACTATGGTCTACCAATTTTACTGATTTTTTTCAAAAAACAGTCTCCTAGTTACATTGATGTGTTCTATTGTTTTTGTTTGTTTGTTTCTATATCATTTATTTCTCCTCTAATCTTTATTATTTTATTACTTCTGCTAGTTTTAGGTTTTTGTTTGTTTGTTTTTGCTGTTGTTATTATTGTAGCTTCTTTAAGTGAAAGGTAGGTTAGGTGGTTTATTTGAGATTTTTTCTTACTTCTTTTTACTTTCTTTTTTTTAATTTTTTTAACGTTTATTTATTTTTGAGACAGAGAGAGACAGAGCATGAACGGGGAAGGGGCAGAGAGAGAGGGAGACACAGAATCGGAAGCAGGCTCCAGGCTCTGAGCCATCAGCCCAGAGCCCGACACGGGGCTCGAACTCACGGACCGCGAGATCGTGACCTGAGCTGAAGTCGGACGCTTAACCGACCGAACCACCCAGGCGCCCCTCTTACTTCTTTAGGTAGACCTGTATTGCTATAAACTTCCCTCTTACAAACTATTTTGCTTTAGGACAGTTGTGTTTTCATTTTTATTTGTTTCCATGTACTTTAAAAATTCATTCCTTTATTTCTTGTTTGACCCATTTGATGTTTAGTAGCATGTTGTCTAACCTTCATGTATTTGTGGGCTTCCCAATTTTTTTCTTGTGGTTGGTTTCTAGTTTCATAGCATTGTTGTCAGAAAGATGCATGGTATTACTTCAATTTTGCTAAACTTTCTGGGGCTTGTTTTGTGGTCTATTATGTGATCTATTCTGTAGAATGTTATGTGTGTATTGAAAAAATGTGTGTTCTGCTGTTGTAGGATGGAATGCTCTTAATATATCTGTTAAATCCATTTGTTCCAAAGTGTCAATCAAATCCATTATTTCCTTGTTATTTTTGTCTTTACATGATCTGTCCAATATTTTTTAGTGGGGTTTAAAATCCCCTACTATTATTGTATCACTATTAATTATTTCCTTTTTGCTTGTTATTAACTGTTTATATATTTGGGGGCTCTTATGTTGGGTGTGTAAAGATTTATAATTATTATATCTTCTTGTTAGATTTTCCTCATTATTATAAAGTGTCTTACTTTGTCTGTTGTTATAAACTTTGTTTTAAAGTCTATTTTGTCTGAAATAAGTATGGTTATCCCAGCTTTCTTCTCACATCCATTTGCATCCTAGGTGTTTCTCCATCCCCTCACTTTCAATCTACAGGTATCTTTAAGTCTATAATGACTCTCTTGTAGGCAGCATATAGATAGGTCTTGTTTTTTATCCACTCTGTCACTGTATGTCTTTTGATTGAAGAAATTAGTCCATTTACATTCAAAATAATTTTGATAGATTTGTATTTTATGCCATTTTATTACCTGTTTTGTGATTGTTTCTGAAAATTTTCTCTGATCCTTTCTTGTCTTTCTTTTGTTCATGTTTTCTTTTTTCTAATTTTCTTTAGTGATATATTTGGATTTATTTCTTTTATTCTTTGCATGTTTATTACTGTTTTTTATACATGGGTATCATTAAGTTTGTAAATAAGCTCTTCTGCCTACAGCAGTCTATATTAATTTGATGGTCATTTAAGTTTGATCCCATTCGTTTCTTCTTCCTGACATTTTCAATATATGCTATTCTATTTTGTATCATTTTTGGGAATTGCTCGCCTCATTTTTTTTTACAGAAATATTAATTTTCACTGTTTTTGTGTTTCTTAATACTGTCAATTTTGGTGTCTGGAAAACTCTTTATCTCTTCTATTCTGAATAATATTTTTAAAGTATAGAATATTCTTGCCTGCATATTTTTCCCACTCAGCACTTCGTATATTCCATGCCATTCCCTTGTGGCTTACAAAGTTTCTGTTGAAAAATATCCTGCTAGCGTTATGGGTTTTTCCATGTAAGTTCACGACTTGTTTTGCTGCTTTTAAGATTTTTTTCTTTTTCACTATATTTTGCAAGTTTAATTACAATATGTATTGGCGTGAGTCTGGCTTTGTTGATTTTGATGGGAGTTATCATTTCCTCCTGGAATTGGATATCAGTTTCCTTCCCATGGTAAGGAAGTTTTCATTTATTGTTTATCTAAATAAATTTTCTGCCCTATTTATCTTCTTCTGGTACTCCTATAGTACCAAGGTTATTAATATGATGAAGCCACTGAACTCCTTAAATCTATTCGCATTTTGTGCAATTCTTTTCTCTTTTTTTGTTCACCTTGATTACTTTCCATTGCTTTGTCTGGTTGGTCACTAATTCATTACTTGCTTCTTCAATCTTGTTATTCATTCCATCAAGTGTGTTTCTTATTTCATTTAATGAGGTCTTTATCTCTGTTCTGTTATTCTTTATCTCTGTGTTAAGGGTCTCACTCATATCTTCCACTCTTTTCTTAAAGAATGTATGAGAGAGTTCCTTATGATCATTGCTTTAAATTCTCTACAAGACATTTTTCTTTGTTTTGCTTAGATCTGTGGTCATGGCATTCTCCTGTTCTTTCATTTGGAATACATTTCTCTGACTCATTTTTTCTGCTTTCTCTGTTTCTCTGTGTTAAGAAAGTCTGCTGTGTCTTACACTCTTGAAAATAGTGACTTTATGAAAAATAGGTCTTGGAGTGTCTTGCAGTTCAGGGTCCCTTTTTCACCAGGACCTGGAATTTCAAGAAAGTATCTTATGTGTGTTGCTTATGCTTTGCTATTGTTTCTGAGCCACTTCTCTTTCAGTGCGATCATCTATACTGATTTTCTGCCTATTGTGGGCTGTACTTGCTCTCTTTGGTGTTAGTACCCATGTAGGCCAGCTCTGAAGGGGCATGCCTGCCAGTGAACTTGGGAACTGAGTGGTGATATTAGCAAAGTTTGCACTGGGCCTCTCATCCTATGCAGGTCCCCCACAGTGCTGATGTAGCTGTGGACTGTGTTGGTGCTGCTGGTGTTGTATGATTGGGCATGGTGTCTGTTGGCTGGAGGTGCATGTCAGGGTAGTGGTGTGCTGCAGCAGCAGTGCACCTGGCAACTGATCAGGGTGCATGTGTGGCTTTAACAAAATTTGCCCTGAGCCCAGGGCTGAAGCCAGCAGGCTTGGATTGGGTTACTTCTTCAGGAGACCTCATTGGCATAGCACACTGCCAGAGGGTCAGGCAGCAAGTGTCTATGCAACCAGGTTTCTTGCAGGTGGTTCTGTGTTAATGTTGGGTGGCAGGGAAACTATCACCTGCCAGCTCCCTCATTTCTGGAGAAGTTCATCAATATACTCTGAAATCAGTATGAACAGATCTGTCTCCTGTTTGCCCCTGGCATTGTGCAAACTGCCTTTTATTTTTATTTTTAATTTTTAAACTTTTCATTTAATCACTTAGTCCACTCCTTAATCCCCATCAACAATTTCACTCATATCCTACCCCACCTCCTTTCTGGTAACCATTAGATTCTTCTCTATAGTTAAATGTATCTTGGTTTGCTTCCCTCTTTTATTTTTCAATTGTTCATGTATTTTGTTTCCTAAATTTCACATGGGAAGAAAATCATATGGCATTTGTCTTTCTCTGACTTACTTATGTCACTTAAAATAATACTCTCTAGCTCAATCCATGTCATTTCAAATGGCAAACTGCCATTTTTGTTGCCTCTCTGTGAAAGCTGCTATCTCTTTAAGGGCCATGACCAAACTATCGCTCACCTTGCTTGGCACCCAGTGCTGAGTTGCATATATGAGGTGAAAAGAGGCAATATGATTTGCATAGTGATGTCCCATATAAACCTTCTTTATGAGGGTGAGGTAAGTTTGGGTTTTGTTTCCTAAAATGTTAAGTGCAGATCAGTATTCTGTACAGCCAATCTTGGGAAATACATGCTTTGTATCTTCTCTTGAATAAAAATGCTTTACATGGTTATAAGCCAGAGGTGAGTGTTTAGTTTGAGATTAGGCAAAATATGGAAAACAGAAGTAAAATAATAATAATGAAGTCATCAAGAAGGCTTGGGCTTTCAAGCCTTTGGAAAGTTTAGCCATAAAAATGAACAACTTCTATTCATTCACTGGCCCTGACTCTAAAAGAAGATTTGATGAAAGAGGCCCCCATTACTTTGTTTTGTTTTGTTTTGTTTTGAACTTTTGAATTTGGAATAATTTCAGACTTACACAAAAGTTGTATAAGTGCTACAAAGTATTTCTGTATACAGTTGTCCCAGATTCTCTCCCAATTAATATATTACATAACCACACTACAATGATCAAAGCAGTATATTAGCAATGATACAATATTTTAAATTTACAGACTTCATTCAAATTTTTCCAAGTGTCCCCCTAATTTCTTGTTTCTGCTTCAGGATCTGATGTTAGGTCACATGATGGACTCTCTCTATCCTCTTTTAATCCGGAATAGGTTCTCAGAATTTATTTGACTTTCATGATCTTGATGCATTTGCAAAGTCAAATCTATGGAATCCCTTTCATTTTGATTTATCCTGATGTTTCTTAATGATACAATTCAGGTTATGCATGTTTGATAAAGATATCACAGAAATGTTTGTTCCCTTCTTAGTACATCGAATTAAGAGTTCCATGATGTTGGTAAGTCTCATTATTGGTGAAGTTAGCCTTGATCATTGTGTTAAGGTTATGTCTGCCAGGTTTCTGAAATGCAAAATTAGTATTTTGTAATATTAATTAAAAAATTACTAAGTATCTTATAGGGAGAATCTTTGAGGCCATACAAATAATCTATTACTCATAATACATTTACTCACTAATTTTATCATGCATTTTTAATTATCAACTGAAACAATTACTGATCTGGTTACCAAAAATACGTTAGTTTCTTTCTTTCTTTCTTTCTTTCTTTCTTTCTTTGTTTCTTTCTCTTTCTTCTTCTTCTTCTTCTTCTTCTTCCTTTGTTTCTTCTTCTTCTTCTTCTTCTTCTTCTTCTTCTTCTTCTTCAATTTGAGAGAGAGAGAGAGCAAGCATGAGCTGGGGAGAGGGGCAGAGGGAGGGGGCAGAGGAGGAGAGAGAAAATCTTAAGCAGGATCCTTGCTCAGTGCAGAGCTTGACAGAGGGCTCAATCCCACAACAATGTGATCATGACCTCATCCAAAACTAAAAGTCAGGCACTCAGCCATCTGAGCCAACCAGACACGCCTCTGAAGATATTTTTTTTTTTAATTTCCATAATTCTTTCTATACTTATTAGTTTGAAATACATTCTCCCCCACTGATGTGTGCTTTTAGATCATTTATTTGTATCAGTATTGATTCATTTATTCTGTGTATTCTAATCCATTACCATCATTATTTTTGCTAAAGTTTTCCTTTTGGTAGTTGGAAGCCCCTTTAAATTTAATCCTGTAGATGAGTTTTCATTTTAGTAATTTTATTTTTAGAAAACAAAAACATATTTCATTTCACAATACTTACATGCTATTTTTATTTGAGCTATTTTCAGGAGCCACAAGTGAGGAGATCTGGTATTCTTAGAGATGAGCTAAGCAGCCAGGGTTCTGTTCTCAGCTTAGCCAAGAACCAGCTGTCAATTATTTATTATCACTTCAATTTAGTAACAAGAAAGTAGTGGATTTGTAACAATAGTAATATTTTGAATCTAAAAACCTTCGATTCTTATCTGATGGAGAGAAGTGCTGGTAGTCCATTGACAGATTGTTTTTTGATAACTTGATGGGGATAGAAGTTATTTAAAAATAATTAGGAAAGGTTTCCTTGAAGATTAATAAAGGAAACAAAGTTGATGTGGAATGCACAAGAAAAGAAACAAGACTTACCAAAAGATTTGTTATTTATCTCTAATTAGAGATAGGGTTCCTGGACTTCTTTGGCATGTGCATATCTGTAAATGTTACAGTTTCTCAAAAAGACAGTATTGATGATGATCTACTGTTCAGCTCATGAAATGGTTGTAATAATACAAATATAATTAGCTATAACTTCACATGAAGACTCAATAGGAAAGTAAACCTTGTATTCAGAAAAAAATATCATTGATGACTTGCAAAAGTGAGAAAAAACTGAACAATTCTAGACAGGTGAATATGATTTAAGACTGGCAGGTATAAAGTGAATGAGATTTAAGGTTGACAGATATAAAATATTTAATAATGCTTTCATATTTTTCTGTAGGAATAAATTTAACTTACAGACATTAGTTATATGAACTTCAATATTTTTCACTCTCAGTGCATACATTCCTAAGTTATTTTTACACACAAAGTACCTTTTTAGCAAAAGTTCAAAATAAATATGCAAAGAAAAATATACATGAAACATCTTTGGTACCTTTTGAAAAAAAAAGGAATATCATATTAGTTGAATTAAGTTTTTATTCCAACTAAGATAGTATAAAGTTCATGAGTTTTCAAGTTTACTTGTAACAAAGACAGTCTTTCCTTAAGTCACAGTATATATATTTTTTTCATTATTGGATTCAGAATAACAAATTTTTTAATTATGCCCAAACACAACAAATTTATTTATCATTATTATTAAAATCCTTTCTCACATTTGAGAAATGTGAGACAGGAAACTATCAAAATACTAGAGGATAAAACAGGCAGCAACTTCTTTGATGTTGGCTACAGCAACTTCTTTTTTCTTTTAATGTTTTTTTTAATGTTTATTTTTGAGAGAGAGACAGAGCATGAGAGGCAGAGGGGCAGAGAGAGAAGGAGTCACAAAATCTGAAGCAGACTCTAGGCTCTGAGCTGTCAGCACAGCCCAATGCGGGGCTCAAACTCACGGGCTGTGAGATCATGACCTGAGCTGAAGTCGGATGCTTAACCGACTGAGCCACCCAGGCGCCCCTAGCAACTTCTTAATAGACATGTCTCCGAAGGTAAGAAAAATAAAAACTAAAATGAACTATTGGGACCTCATATTAAGGGATAAAACTAAATAAAGTTTTAATATAATATTTGAATAATAATAATTTTATAATACAATAAATAATTAAAAAAACAATAAAACTAAAAGGCAACCAATGGAATGGAAGAATATAGTTGCAAGTGACATGGTGGATAAAGGGTTAGTATCCAAAATATAACAAGAATTTAACAAATTCAACTCCCAAAAATCAAATAATCCAGTGAAGAAATGGGCAGGGGGCATGAATACACACTTTTCCAAAGAAGACATCCAGATACATGAAAATATGTTCAACATCACTCATCATGAGGGAAATACAAATCAAAACCACAATGAGATACAACCTCACACCTGTCAGAATGGTTAAAATTAACAACTCAGGCAACAACAGATTTTGGTGAAGATGTGGAAAAATGGGAATGTTTTCCATTGTTGGTGGGAATGCAAACTGGTGTATTCACTATGGAAAACAGTATGGAGGTTCCTCAAAAAGTTAAAAAAAAGAACTACCTTATGAAACAGCAGTTTCACTACTAGGTATTTATCCAAAGGACACAAAAACGCTGATTCAAAGGGGGACACGCACCCCAATGTTTATAGCAGCACTATCAACTATAGCCAAATTTTTCAAAGAGCCCAAATGTCCATTCACTAATGAGTGGATAAAGAAGAGGTGGTATATATATATGTACAATACTACTTGACTATCAAAAAGAATATCTTGCCATTTGCAAGAACATGCATGGAACTAGAGTCTATTCTGCTAAGCGAAATAAGTCAGTCAAAGAAAGATAAATATCATATGATTCATTCATACGTGAAATTTAAAAAAATACACATGAATATTGAAGAAGGGAAGGAAAAATAAGATAAAAACAGAGTGGGAGGCAAACCTTAAGAGTCTCTTAAATACAGAAAACAAACAGGGTTGCTGGAGGGAGGTGTGGCAGGGGATGGGCTAAATGGGTGATGGGCATTATGGAGGGCACTTATGGGAGGAGCACTGGGTGTCATATGTAAATGATGAATCACACGATTCTAGTCCTGAAACAAACAGTATGTCATATGTTAACTTGAATTTAAATAAAATTTAAAAATAAAATAATAAAATAAAGTAAAATAAATTATTTATACAAAAGCAAATATTTGTTCATTGAATGGTAGAGCACACACAAACACACACAGTATTTGTAAATTTTTCTGTTTTATTCATGTCAATCACAATATGAACATCAATCATTTAAATAAAAGCGTACTGCACAATGTTCTTATGTTGCAATGAATATATCCTATAAAGCAGCTGTCCATTAGTATCTCATGTCAGTTAATTTCATGAAAACTAAGATGTCTAATTAAATATTAGTTTTTAATGCAATGCTTTTTTTCTAAAATATATGATGACTGCATCATTAATAAATCTTATACAGGATATAGAATTAATTTTTCTATTATGACAGATGTGTCATTTATGTGCAATCAAATCCTGATTTACATTTTATGGGAAATTTGAAATCATACTAATGCTTGAGAGTAAGTTCTCACAAGACGCGCTGACTTGGTATAATTTTGAATTATTTAGAGGGCTATGTAACTCTCCCCAAATTTGAAATGGAACTTAAGGCTCTCAAATATCAACACTCTCAAGAAGTTTATCTTACCATAACCAACCCTGTTTCCACTAACTGACTTCATTTTCACATGCCAAGGAGGAGACTTATAGGAACAGACATTGTACATTTGTTAGGGCTCAATCCAATGGAAGCTTGTATATTAATTTATTATCAACATATAGTGATAATGAACAGGTCCATGACAACTTGCCTAGATTGGAGCATTTTCATTTCTGAGGATTCCCAGAATAAACTAGAGATCAGCAGTACATGATAGCTTCAATCTTTATGAAGATTGTAAACAATATATATATATATATATATATATATATATATATATAACCGACCTCTTAAATCCTCCATATTTTTGTTCATCGTAGCACCTTTCCTAGCCTTCACACTAGCCCTAACCATGTGAATCTCCCTACCCATACTGTACCCACTTATTAACATAAACCTAGGAGTACTATTTATATTGGCCATATCAAGCCTTGCCGTCTACTCCATCCTATGATCAGGATGAGCCTCAAATTCCAAATATGCCCTAATTGGGGCCTTGTGAGCCATAGCCCAAACAATCTCATATGAAGTCACACTATTATCCTCCTATCAGTACTACTAATAAATGGATCCTTTACATTAGCCACACTAATCACTACCTAATAATATATCACCTCTAGCTATAATATGATTTATCTCAACATTAGCAGAAAAGAACTGAGCCCCATTCGACCTAACAGAAGGGGAATCAGAACTCGTCTCCAGGTTCAATGTAGAATATGCATCAAGTCCTTTCACCCTATTCTTCTTAGCAGAAGATGCTAACATCATCATAATAAACATCTTAACAACAATTCTATTCTTCGGAGCATTCCACAATCCCTACATACCAGAACTATACACCGTCAACTTTACAGTAAAAACCCTATTCCTGACAGTCACTTTCCTATGAATCTGAGCATCTTATCCACAATTCCAATACGACCAACTTATACCCCTCCTATGAAAAAATTTCCTACCCCTTACTTTAGCCCTATGCATAAGACATGTATCCCTGCCCATTATCACAGCAAGCATTCCACCTCAAACATAAGAAATATGTCTGACAAAAGAGTTACTTTGACAGAGTAAACGATAGACATTCAAGCCCTCTTATTTCTAGAATTATAGGAGTCGAACCTAATCCTAAGAATCCAAAAATCTTCGTGCTACCATTATTACACCACATTCTACAGTAAGGTCAGCTAAATAAGCTATCAGGCCCATACCCCAAAAATGTTGGTTTATACCCTTCCCGTTCTAATCTAACCCCTATCTTTATATTAACTGTCATCTCAGGGACCATAACTGACTTATAGTCTGAATTGACTTCGAAATAAATCTACTAGCTATTATTCCCATCCTTATAAAAAAATTTAACCCATGAGCCATAGAAGCACCCACAAAATATTTCCTAACACAAGCAACTGCCTCCATGCTCCTGATAATAGGAATTATTATTAATCTGCTATACTCAAGACAGTGAACTGTATCAAAAAATCTAAACCCCATAGCATCAGTCATAATAACCATTGTCTTAGCAATAAAACTGGGCTTGGCTCTATTCCACTTCTGAGTGCCTGAAGTCACACAAGGAATCTCTATATCCTTGGGCCTAATCCATTTAACGTGACAAAAAATTGCACCACTATCAATCCTCTACCAAATCTCACCTGCCATTAACCCCAACCTACTACTAACAATAGCTATCATATAAGTCGTAGTCGGAGGATGAAGAGGACTTAACCAAACACAACTATGAAAAATCATAGCATACTCCTCAATCGCCCACATGGGCTGAATAACAGCTATCATACTATACAACCCTACAATAATAATCCTAAATTAATTAGTTACATCATCATAACATGGACCACCTTTATGTTATTTCTATACAGCTCCACCACCACAACATCATCCCTATCACAAACATGAAACAAGACACCCCTAATCACCTCATTTATTTTAGTGCTAATAATATCTTTAGATGACCTCACACCACTCTCTGGCTTTATCACAAAATGAATAATTATCCAAGAACTAACAAAAAAACAAATAATCATAATACCTACGTTATTAGCCATGACAGCACTACAAACCTTATATTTTACATAAGACTAACATATGCCACAGCATTAACTATATTTCCCTCAACAAAGAGTATAAAAATAAATGACGATTCGAAAGTACAAAAATAAAAATAACCCTCTTGCCCCCTCTCATTGTAATATCAACTATACTGCTACCACTTGCACCAATACTATCTATTTTGGATTAGAAATTTAGGTTAGAACTAGACCAAGAGCCTTCAAAGCTTTGAGCAAGTCACACGGACTTAACTTCTGTACACCCAACCCTAAGGACTGCAAAAATCTATCTTACATCAATTGATTGCAAATCAAACACTTTAATTAAGCTAAGCCCTCACTAGATTGATGGGCTCCAACCCCACGACCTCATTAAAATCATTAACCACTCATTTATCGACCTACCTGCCCTGTCCAAGCATGATGAAACTTGGGCTCCCTATTAAGAATCTGCCTAATCCTACAAATTCTTACAGGCCTATTTCTAGCTATACACTACACATCAGACACAACAACCGCCTTCTCATCAGTTACACATCTGTCATGACGTTAACTATGGCTGAATCATCCTATACATGCACACTAATGGAGCCTCTATATTCTTTATCTGCCTATTTATACATGTAGGCCGAGGGATGTACTACCGCTCATCTACCTTCTCAGAAACATGAAATATCAGAATCGTGTTACTATTTGCAGTCATAGCTACAGCTTTCATAGGATATGTCCTACCGTAAGTTCAAATATCCTTTTGAGGATCTACTGTAATTACTAACCTCCTATCAGCAATCCCATATATTGGAACCAACTTAGTAGAATGGATCTAAGGGGACTTCTCAGTAGACAAAGCCAGCTTGACACAGTTCTTTGCCTTCCATTTCATCCTTCCATTTATTATCTCAGCCCTAGCAGCAGTCCACCTTCTATTCCTTCACGAAACAGGATCCAACAACCCCTCAGGAATAACATCCGACTCAGGTAAAATCCCATTCCATCCCTATTACACAATCAAAGACATCCTGGGCCTCCTAGTATTAATTCTAGTGCTCATATTACATGTCCTATTCTCACAGATCTACTAGGAGACTCAGACAACTATATTCCCGCTAACCTTCTAAACACCCCACCTCATATTAAACCCGAATGAGATTTCCTATTTGCATATGCAATCCTTCAATCCATCCCTAATAAACTAGGAGGAGTCCTAGCCCTAGTCCTCTCTATCTTCTAGCAATCATCCTTATTCTCCACACTTCTAAACAATGAGGGATAATATTCCGACCACTAAGCCAATGCCTATTTTGATTTCTAGTAGCAGACCCACTAACCCTAACATGAATTGGAAGCCAACATGTAGAACACCCCTTTATCACTATTGGCTAACTAGCTTCTGTCTTATACTTCGTGACCCTTCTAATCTTAATACCCATCTCAGGCATTATCGAAAATCGCCTCCTTAAATGAAGAGTCTTTGTAGTATATAAAATACTTTGGGTTTTGTAAACCAAAAAAGGAGAACATATGCCCTCCCTAAGACTTCAAGGAAGAAGCAACAGCCCCACCATCAGCACCCAAAGCTGAAATTCTTTTTTAAACTATTCCTTGCCAATACCGGAAATGAACCCTGCAACTTTCATAATTCATATATTGCATATACTCATACTGTGCTTGCCCAGTATGTCCTTATTTCCCATAAAAAAAGACATGTGAAAAATCCCTATTACCACAACACAGAACATATCATGTAAGATTAGTATATTTATTATTAACCCCATGAACCTTAAACACGTACAACAACCCATTAATATCACGCAAAACACATTGCATACACTGCACATTAACTGCCAACTCACGAACATAAAGTGAGTACAATAATACATTAATATTATACAAGACATACTATGTACATCGTGCATTTTGTTTCATCATTGTGAAGGGAGAAAAAGTATTAATGAGGTAGAAAAAATTAAAATTAAAAAATACTAAAATCAGGAAGTTAAACACACACACAAACACACACACACACACAAATCAAATAGATGATACTAGATCCTAGGTGTGTTTTGATCTGCGTGTTGAAAGTGGTTTGATAGATTAGAGAAAAAAGGGGGAACAAAAGGAAACATTTGAAAATGTGAAAAAACAAATACACTCAAGTAGACTAAAATGAAATAATGGAAGTAAAATAGAATTTGAAAAAATTTATACAAAAGTAAATAATATAGTAGAAAAAATTAAGGGAGAATATTTTAATAAAAATTAAAAATAAAAATGTATTTTTCTCTTTCTGTATTCTGTATTCTGTTTTCTTTATCTTTTACAATTCTTTTCTTTTTCTTGAATACACAAAGAAAAAAAATTCATTTTTATTTTCAATTTAAATATCTTTCTTTTATTTTAATTACCATATATTTTTACTTTTGTGTATTTTTTTTCAAATTCTTCTTTACTTCCAACATTTTATTTTAGTCTACTTCAGTGTATTCACCTTTTCAAATTTTCAAACGATTTGCTTTGTTTTCTTTCTTTTTCTTTTTTCCATTTTTCATTTCTTTTCTTTTTCTTGAATGCAAAAAGAGAAAAACTTCAATTTACTTTCAATTTATATTAAAATATTCTTATTTAATTTTCATTACTATATTTTTTTGCTTTTATGTAATTTTTTTCAAATTCAATTCTACTTCCATCATTTTATTTTAGTCTACTACAGTGTATTCATTTTTTAAAATTTTCAAACAATTTCTTTTTTTCTCTTTTTTCTTTTTTTCTTTTCTTTTTTCTTAAATGCAGAAAATGAAAAGAGTTTATATTTATTTTTAATTTTTATTAAAATATTTTTCTTTAATTTTTTATACTTTATGCTATACTTTTGTGTATATTTTTTTCAAATTTTATTTTACCTTCACTATCTCATTTTAGTCTACTTCAGTGTATTCATTTTTTTCAAATTCTCAAATGATTTCCTTTTTTTATCTACCCCCCTTTTTTTCTCTAATCTGTGAAACCACTCTCAACCCCCAGACCAAAACACACCTAGGATTTAGCATCATCTATTCAATTTGTGTGTTTGTGTGTTTTTAATTTTTAATTTAATATTTTTTAATTTTAATTTTTTTTAATTTCAATTTTTCTACCTCATAATTCCTTTTTCCCTTGAAAATGACAAAATGAAGGAATTCACCCCAAAAGAAAGAGCACAAAGAAACAAAAGCCAGGGATTTAACTAACACAGATACAAGCAAGATGTCTGAACAAGAATTTAGAATCACTAAATACTAGCTGGGGTCGAAAATAGATTAGAATCCCTTTCTGCAGAGATAAAAGAAGTAAAAAATAGCCAGAATGAAATTAAAAAATGCTATAACTGAACTGGAATCACAGATGGATGCAGCAGCAGCAAGGATGGATAAGGCAGAACAGAGAATCAGTGAAATAAAGGACAAACTTATAGAGAATAATGAAGCTGAAAAAAAGAGTGAGATTAGGGCAAAAGAGCACGATTTAAGAAGAAGAGAAATCAGTGATTCATTAAAAAGGAACAACATCAAAATCATAGGGGTCCCAGAAAAGGAAGAGAGAGTAAAAGGGGTAGAAGGGTTATGGGAGCAAATCATAGCAGAAAACTGTCCTAACCTGGGGACAGACACAGACATCAAAATTCAAGAAGCACAGTGGACCCCCATTAGATTCAACAAAAAACTACCATCAACAAGACATATCATAGTCAAATTCACAAAATACTCAGGCAAGGAGAGAATCATGAAAACAGCAAGGGAAAAAAGTCCCTAATATACAAGGGAAGACAGATCAGGTTTGCAGCAGATCTACCCATAGAAACTTGGCAGGCCAGAAAGGAGTGTCAGGATATATTCAGTGTGCTGAATCAGAAAAATATGCAGCCAAGAATTCTTTATCCAGCAAGGCTGCCATTCCAAATAGAAGGAGAGAGAAAAGGTTTCCCAAACAAAAATTAAAGGAGTTTGTGACCACTAAACCAGCCCTGCAAGAAATTATATACCAAAAGCAACAAAAGATAAGAAAGGACCAGAGAACACCACCAGAAACTCCAACTCTACAAGCAACATAATGGCAATAAATTCATATCTTTCAGTATTCACTCTAAATGTCAATGTCCTCAATGCTGCAAGCAAAAGACATAGGGTAACAGAATGAATAAGAAAACAAAATCCATCTATATGCTGTTTACAAGAGACACACTTAAGACTTAAAGACACCTTCAGATTGAAAGTAAGGGGATGGAAAAATATCTATCATGCAATTGGTCAACAAAAGAAAGCAAGAATATCCATAGTTATATCAGACAATCTAGGCTTTATTATAAAGACTGTATCAAGAGATGAAGGTTATCATATCAAAATCAAGGGGTCTATCCACTAAGAAGACTTAACAATTGTAAACATTTATGTGCCAAATGTAGAAGCACACAAATATATAAATCAATGAATCACAAACATGAAGAAACTCATGGAAAATAATACCATAATACTAAGATACTTCAACAACCCACTCACAGCAATGGACAGATCATCTCATCAAAAAATCAACAAGGAAACAATGGCTTTGAATGACATACTGGACCAGTTGGACAGAGCAGATATATTCAGAACATTTCATCCTAAAGCATCAGAATATACATTCTTCTCCAGTGCACATGGAACGTTCTCCAGAATACATCATATAGTGGGACACAAATCAGCCTTAAGTAAGTACAAAAAGATAGAGATCATACCATGCATATTTTCAGACCACAATGCTATGAAACCTGAAATTAACCACAAGAAAAAATTTGGAAAGGTAGCAAATACTTGGAGACTGAAGAACATCCTACTAAAGAATGAATGGGCAAACCAAGAAGTTAAAGAGGAAATTAAAAAGTATATGGAAGTCAATGAAAATGATAACACCACAACCCAAAACCTCTGGGATGCAGCAAAGCCGGTCATAAGAGGAAAGTGTAGAGAAATCCAGGCCTTCCTAAAGAAGGAAGAAAGATCTCAGATACACAACCTAACCTTATGCCTTAAGGATCTGGAAAAAGAACAGCAAATAAAACCCCAAACCCGCAGAAGATTAGGAAATAATAAAGATTAGAGCAGAAATTAATGCTATTGAAACAAAAAAAAAACCAAAAAACCAAAAAACAAACAAACAAACAAACAAAAACAGAAGAACAGATCAATGAAACCAGAAGTTGGTTCTTTGAAAGAATTGACAAAATTGATAAACCACTAGCCAGTTTGATCAAGAAGAAAAAGGAAAAGACCCAAATAAATAAAATCAAGAATTAAAAAGGAGAGATCACAACCAACACAAAAGAAATAAAAACAATAATAAGAGAATATTATGAGCAATTATATGCCAATAAAATAGGCAATCTGGAAGAAATGGACAAATTCCTAGAAACATATATACTACCAACACTGAAACAGGAAGAAATAGAAAATTTGAACAGACTCATAACCAGTAAGGAAATCGGATTAGTAATCAAAAATCTCCCAGAAAACAAGAGTCCAGGGTCAGATGGCTTTCCAAGGGAATTCTACCAAACATTTAAAAAAGGATTAACAGATGGGTATTGAGGAGGGCACCTGTTGGAATGAGCACTGGGTGTTTTATGGAAACCAATTTGACAACAAATTTCATATTAAAAAAGAGGGTGAGCAGTTATTTTCTTGAAGCTGTTCAAAAAACAGAAATGAGCGGAAAACGTCCAACCTCTTTCTATGAGGCCAACATTACCTTGATTCCAAAACCAGAGACCCCACTAAAAAGGAGAACTATAAACCAATTTCCCTGATGAACATGGATGCAAAAATCCTGAACAAGATATTAGCCAACGGGATACAACAACATATTAAAAAAGTTATTCACCACAACCAGGCAGGATTTATACCTGGGATGCAGGGCTGGTTCAATATCCACAAAACAATTAATGTGATTCATCACATCAATAAAAGAAAGGACAAGAACCATATGATCCTCTCAATAGATGCAGAGAAAGCATTTGACAAAATACAGCATCCTTTCTTGATACAAACCCTCAAGAAAGTATGGATAGAAGGAGCATACCTTGAGATCTTAAAAGCCATATATTAATGACCCAATGCTAATATCATCTTCAATGGGGAAAAACTGAGAGCTTTACCTCTAAGGTCAGGAACAAGACAGAGATGTACACTCTCACCACTGTTATTCAACATAGTATTGGAAGTTTTAGCCTCTGCAATCAGACAACACAAAGAAATAAAAGGCATCCAAATCAGCTAGGAGGAGTTCAAACTTTCACTCTTCGCAGATGACATTGTACTCTATATGGAAAACCCAAAATATTCCACTAAAAACTTCTAGAATTGATTCATGAATTCAGCAAATTTGAGGGATATAAAATCAATGCACAGAAATCGGTTGCATTCCTATACACCAACAATGAAGTGACAGAAAGAGAAATCAAGGAATCGACCCTATTTACAGTTGCATAAAAATACATAAAATACCTAGGAATAAATCTAACCAAAAAGATGAAAAATCAATACACTGGAAAGTATAGAAAGCTTATGAAAGTAATTGAAGAAGACACAAAAAAATGGAAAAAAGATTCCATGCTCCTGGATAGGAAGAACAAATATTGTTAAAATGTTGATACTACCCAACACAATCTGCATGTTCAATGCAATCCCTATGAAAAAAACACCAGCATTTTTCACAGAGTGAGAAAATAATCCTAAAATTTGTATGGGACCAGAAAAGACCCCCAATAGCCAAAGCAATCTTGAAAAAGAAAACCAAAGCAGGAAGCATCAAAATCCCAGACTTCAAGCTCTACTAGAAAGCTATAATCATCAAGACAGTATGGTACTGGCACAAGAACAGACACATCAGTGGAACAGAAGAGAGCACGCAGAAGTGGACTCACAGACGTATGGCCAACTAATCTTTGACAAAGCAGGAAAGAATATCCAATGGCATAAAGACGGTATCTTCAGCAAGTGGTGCTGGGAAAACTGGACAGCGCCATGCAGAAGAATCAACCTGGACCACTTTCTTATACCATACACAAAAAATAAACTCGAAATGTATGAAAGGCCTCAGTGGAAGACAGGAAGCCATCAAAATCCTAAAGGAGAAAGCAGGCAAAAACCTCTTTGATCTTGCTGACAGCAACTTCTTACTCAACACGTCTATGGAGGCAAGGGAAACAAAAGCAAAAATGAACTACTGGGACCTCATTAAAATAAAAAGCTTCTGCACAGTGAAGGAAATAATCAGCAAAACTAAAAGGCAACCGCCAGAATGGGAGGTGATATTTGCAAATGATATATCAGATAAATGGTTACTATCCAAAATCTATAAATAACTTCTCAAACTCAACAACTGAAAAACAAATAATCCAGTGAAGAAATGGGCAAAAGACATGAATAGACACTTCTCCAAGGAAGACATCCAGGTGGCCAATCGACACATGAAAAAATTCTCAACTTCACTCATCATCAGGGAAATACAAATCAAAACCACAATGAGATACCACCTTACACCTGTCAGAATGGCTAACATTAACAACTCAGGCAACAACAGATGTTGGTGAGGATGCGGAGAAAGAGCATCTCTTTTGCATGGTTAGTGGCAATGCAAGCTGGTGCAGACACTATGGTTTTCCAGAGTGGAAAACTTTCCAGAGTGAGTTTTTTGGAGGTTCCTCAAAAAACTAAAAAATAGAACTACCCATGAGACCCAGCAATTGAACTACTAGGCCTTTATCCACGGGATAAAGGTGTGCTGTTTCGAAGGGACACATGCACCCCAATGTTTATAGCAGCACTATCAACAATAGCCAAAGTATGGAAAGAGCCCAAATGTCCATTGATGCATGAATAAAGAAAATGTGCTGTATACAGTGGAGTATTACTCGGCAATCAAAAAGAATGAAATATTGCCATTTACAACTACATGGATGGAACAAGTAGGTATTATGCTAAGTAAAATTAGTCAGTCAGAGAAAGACAAATATCATATGACCTCACTCATATGAGGACTTTAGAAGACAAAACAGATGAACATAAGGGAAGGGAAATAAAAGTAATATAAAAACAGGGAGGGGGACAAAACAGAAGAGACTCATAAATTGGAGAACAAACTGAGGGTTCCTGGAAGGGTTGTGGTAGGGGGATGGGCTAAATGGGTAAGGGGCATTAAGGAATCTATCCTGAAGTCATTGTTTCACTATATGCTAACTAATTTGGATGTAATTTTAAAAAATAAAAAAATAATAAATTAATTAAAAAAAGGAAAAAAATCTGTGTTTTGTTTTTAAATAAGTATCTCTTCCCCACTTACTTCTTTACTTTCAGAATGGGGATACTAAAGACAGAACACCATCCAATGAAGTTAAATGAAAACACCAAACAATGAATATTAATGTTATCCACACTTTTTGTACTCTCAGTATGTACCAAGATTGTGAATACTAAAAACATGTAAAATTATTGCCATTCTCATAAAGCCTCTATAAAAATAATTACAATTATGAAGTCTATTTTATAGATTAAAAACTGAACAAAAGGACATCAGCTAGAAAATTCCACAGTTAAATTGAAATCCCAGTTTGTCTAATTTAAGATCTCAAACCATATTGATTTTATCATCCCCAAAATACCACACAGAGATCATGGACATATGTCAGAGCATGGCCATCCATGGTTTGACTGAATGAATTATTTTGACCAGGCTGATAGAACAGCTTTCAAACTAGAACAACCACTAATGAGACACATGATGCTTTTGGTATTGTTACAGAAGAAACAATATCAGGTACAGGTGTTAAGAAAATCAAGTCTGGAAGTAAAATGTGTACAAAAGTTTATGGTAACAGATAACAGAATGATAAGGCAAAATAACATTACTTGTCTCAGACTTGCTGTGAAGTGTATGTTATTTATACTCTAAAAGTGCATAGAACATAAATAGAGAAGATGGCAATGGAGTAGGAGGACCCTAGGCTCCTCTAGCCACATGAACACAATTAGATAACTATCAAATCATCCTACATACTTCAGAAATTTACCTGAAGACTGAAAGAAAAAAAACTCCACAACTAAAGGGAGAAGAGGTCACATTTAAGAAAGAAGAAAGGGTGGAGACATGGTTTGGAGGAGAAAAGGATCAGGGTGTTGCAGAGGGGAGGGAGCCATGGTGAAGAAAATGGGAGAGAAAGAGGAGCACAGAGGAAATGCACAAGGAGAACATTTACCCCAAACCTATGGGCTGGAAAAATGAAAGAGCCCGTATTTTGTGAGTTCTTACAATCAGTGGGATTTAAACGCTGGAGTTTTAAAGGTCAGTAGGCTTGGGTGGGATCGAATACAGAGGGCAGTGACCTACACCTGGAGAGAAGGCAAGCAAACAACATAGGGGCAGACAGTATGGAAACAGTGATCTGAAGAACACCTGAGGGGATAGTTTTCACTAGTCTCAGAGCATAGTCTCAGAGCACATCCTTGAGAGTCAGCTTTCATACAGATTGATCTCCAGGAAAAAAGGATCTGGCTAGTGTCATTTCCCTCCCCTGCCCCTCATCATAAACAGAGATACTCACAGGAAGCAGTATAGCTTGGACATAAGCTGTCTAACTTGCTTACATTGAGCCCCATACCCCTGCACTCTGGCAGGATTGCCCTTCTCAGTCAACCTTGCCTCATTCCCAGTGCGGTGGGCGCCACCCCCAGAACACCAGCACAAGGACCTGTCCACAACAATTCTCTAAATCCTGGAGTTTTAAAGGGTAATACGTTGGGTTGGGATAGAACCTGTAGGAACTGTGCTGTACCTGGAGAGAAAGCAGGCAAAAAACCCAGGGGGAGACAGCTGGAAACAATGATCTGAAAAACACCTAGGGACACAGCAGGGAGATAATTTGATCTTGAAACATATTTCTGAAAGACAGTTTTCACAGACATGTCACTCAAGTAATAAAGGAGCTGGTTGTTGCCATTTCCCTCCCTGTCTCTTCAGCATAAAAAAGCCACCTGCAGGAAGCAGCTCAGGGCTGACACTGGCTGCCTAACTTGCTTAGACCAAATCCCACACCCTACACTGGTCGGACTGCCCCTCTCAGGCAAACTTGCCTCAGTACTTGCATGGCAGGCCCCTCCCCCAGAAGACCAGCACAAACCCCTACCCACACCATGTCTCCAGATAAGAGAGTTCATAGGTGCCTCAGTTCTCATGAAAGTGGCGTCAGGTCTCATGTCACAAACACACCAGAGCACACCTAGTTAAAAACTACCACATTCAGGCCAGGAATAAAACATTCTCCACAACAGGAGAGCCTATGCAGATGACTTCTCTGAAAGATAGAGCAGCCCAAACACAACAGCAGAGGGCATGGAGCACACACCAGAAACACTCCCTGAATCAACAGACCCTGGACATTACATGACCTCTTCTTCTTAAGACCATGACTTTCAGGATCAAGAGACATATATGGCTTTCTTAACAGATAGAAGGTAGGGACTTAGGCAAAATGCCAAGACTGAGGAATTTATATCAAAGGGAAGAACAAGATAAGGCCTCAACCAGACAGCTAAGTGAAACAGATATAAGTAACATGCTCGATAGAGAATTTAAAGCAACCATAATAAGGATACTCACTGATCATGAGGAAAGAATACAAGATATCAGTGAGACACCTGACACAGAGATAAAAAAGTTAAAAATAATCAGAGATGAAGAATGCAAAAAATGAGATTGGAAATAGGCTTGATGCAATAAACAGCAGGCTAGAATAAGCAATGAATTTGTGACCTGGAAGACAAAGTAATGGAAATTAATGGAACTGAACAAAAGAGAGGAAGAAATATAATGCAACACAAGAATAGACGTAGGGAAATCAGTGTCTCCAAAGAACATAAAAATATTCATATTGTATGAGTCCCACAATAAGAAGAAAGGGAAAAGGGGCAGAAAATTTATTCAAGAAATAATAGCTGAAATGTCCCTAATCTGGATATGGAAACTGAAATCCAGATTCAAGAAACACAGAAGACTGTCATTAAAATCAACAAAAGTAGACCAGCATGAAGAAATATTGCAGTTAATTTTTTAAAACATAGTGATAAAGATAAAAATATCTTAGCAGCAAGACATAAGAATGTCCTAGCCTACAGAACAAGATTCATAAAGCTGGCTGTAGATTTCTTAAGAGATATTTGGCAAACCAGAAGGGAGTTCCATGACATATTAAAAGTGCCAAGTGGGAAATATCTGCATCCAAGAACAGAATACATCAAGGTTCTTATTCAGAATAAGAAAGATAAAGAGTTTCCCAGACAGATAAAAACCAAAGGAGTTAGTGACCACTAAAATATTGAAGTTTAGTTTTCTTGCAGAAATATTGAAGGGGACACTTAAAGTGGAAAGGAAAGACCAAAAGTGAAAAAGACAAAAACAGAAAAAAAATCTCTAGTAACAATGACAAAACAAGTAATACAATGGCATAAATTCATTTCTATGATTAAATGGACTAAATGTTCCAATACACAGTGTGTCAGAAAAGATAAAAACAAGACCCATGTATATTATGCCTACAAGAGATACACTTTAGAGCTAAAGGCAACTGTACATTGAAAATGAGGGGATGGAGAAATATTTATCATGCAAATCGATGGCAAAAAGAAAGCCAGAGTAGCTATACTTATATTTAAAACACTAGACTTTAAAACAAAGACTGTAAAAAAAGATAAAGTTGTTTATATCATACATAAATGATATATAAGTTTATTATATAATAATAAAGGGTCTATCCAACAAGAAGGTCTAACCATTGTTAAGTATTTATGGGTCCAAACTGGGAGCACACAAATGTATAAATATATTAATAACATACATAAAGGAAGTAATTGATAATAATACAATAATATTAGGTGACTTTAATACCCCACTTCCATCAATGCATAGATCATCTCAGCAGAAAATCAACAAAGAAACAATGTTTTGAATGACACACTGGGCTAGATGGATTTAACAGATATATTCACAACATTCCATCATAAAACAGCAGAATACACATTCTTTTTAAGTGCACGTATTACATTCTTCAGAATAAATAAAGGTAAAAGTATGGAAAATAATGAAGATGAAAAGAAGAGGTAAAGAAATATATTGGATTATGAATGTAGACTTAGAGAATTCAGTGATTCCATAAAGCATAATAACAATCATATCACAGGAGTCCCAGTAATAGAAGAGAGGGGAAAAAGGAGAAGAAAATTTATTTGAGGAAATAATAGAGGAAAACTTCCCGAATCTGGGGCATAAAACAGACATCCAAATCCAGGGGACAAGAGAATTCCCTTCAAAATCAACAAAAGCAGGTGAACACCAAGACGTATCATAGTTACATTTGCAAAATATAGACATAAGAGTAAAATCTTAAAAGCAGCCAAACAAAGTAAGTCCCTATCTAACAAGGGAAGACAAATAAGGTTAGCTGCAGACCTCTCCAAACAAAGTTGGCAGGCTGGAAGGTAGTTACTCAATATATTCAACAAGCTTCATGGAAAAAATTTCCAGCCAAGAATTCTCTATCCATCAAGGCTATCATTCAGAAGAAAAAGAGAGATAAAGAGTTTCCCAGACAAATAAAACTAAAATAGTTTGTGACCACTAAACCAGCCCTGCAAGATATATTGAAGGGGACTCCTTGAGTGGGAAAGAAAGACCAAAATTGACAGATAAAAAGGAACAGAGAAAATCTCCAAAGACAAATTCTTAAAAGTGATAAAATAGCTCTAATTTCATATCTATCAAAATTCACTCTAAATATAAGTGGACTAAATACTGCAATCAAAAGTAATAGGGTGTGAGAGTGGATTAAATAACAAGACTAATGTATATGGGGCCTATAAAAGACTCATTTGAGACCCAAAGAAACCTGCAGATTAAAAGTATGTGGGTGAAGAAGAGTTTATTATGCTGATGGACATCAAAAGAAAGCTGGAGTAACCATACTTACATATGATAAACTAGATTTTAAACCAAACACTGTAACAAGAGATGAAGGACACGGTATATAAAGGCTTTATCCAACAAGAAGATCTGATAATTGTAAATATCTATGCCACCAACTTGGAAGCCCATAAATATATAAAACAATAACAAACATAAAGGAACTCATTGATAATAAGAGTAGGGTACTTGAACACCACCCTTAACATCAATGGACATATCATACAAGCAGAAAATCAGTAAGAATACAATAGCTTTGAATGACACACTGGAACAGATGAATTTAACAGATGTATTCAGAACATGTCAACTTAAGAATCAGAATACATATTCTTTTCAAGTGCACATGGGACAATCTCCAGAATAGATCACATACTGGGTCACAAGTCACACCTCAAAAAGCACAAAAATATTTACATAATATCCTGCATATTTTCTCATCATAACCCTATGAGTCTTGAAGTCAACCACATGAAAATATTTTGAAAATCCCCAAAACCATGGATATTAAACAACATGTTACTAAAGAAAGAATGCATCAATCAAGAAATCAAAGGTAAAATGTAAAAAATACATGGAAACAAATGAGTATGAAAACACGACAGTCCAAAAACTTTAAGATGTAGCTTACAATATAGGCCTATGTCAAGAAGCAAAAAAAAATCTTAAAAGAAACACAACACAACCGTACTTTACATCTAAGGGAGCTAGAAAAAAAGAGCAACAAAAGAAGCCCAAAGTCATCAGATTAAGAGAAATAATAAGGATTACAATAGACATAAATGATATAAAAACAAGAAAAAAAAACAAGAAAAAAACAACTAGTAGAACAGATGAATGAAATCAGGAGCTGGTTCCTTGAAAGAAATAATAAATTGATAACCCCCTAGGCAGATTTATCAAAAAGAAAAGAGAAGGAAACCAAATAAATAAAATAATGAATCAGGGAGGAGACATCATAACTAATACCACAGAAATAAAATTATAAGACAATATTATGAAAAATAATCAAAAAATTAAAAAAATATTATGGAAAATTATATGTAGACAAACTGGGCAATCTGGAAGAAACAGATAAATTCCTATAAACATATAAACTATCAAAACTGACATAAGAAGGAATAGAAACCTTCAGCAAACCGGTAACAGCAAACAAATCGAATCTGTAAAAAAAAATTCCCAACAATCACAAGTCTAGAGACAGAAATCTTCTCAGGGGAATTCCTCCAAACATTTAAAGAAGTGTTAATGCATATTCTTCTTAAAATTTTCAAACAAAGTAGAAAAGGAAGGAAAACTTCCAAATTCATTCTACAAGGCCAGAATTACCCTGATTCTAAGACATGACAAAGACCCCACTAAAAAAGAGAATTATAGGCCAATATCCCTCATGAGCATGGATGCAACAGTTTTAAACATAATACCAGCAAATTGAATTCAATAGAACATTAAAAGAATCATTCACCATGATCAAATGGGATTCATTCCTGGGCTGCAAGAGTGGTGCAATATTTTCAAGTTAATCAATGTGATACACCACATTAAAAAAAAAAAAAAAAAAAAGAAAGGATAAAGGGGCACCTGGGTGGCTCAGTCAGTTAAGCGTCCGACTTTGGCTCAGGTCATGATCTTGCAATTCATGAGTTTGAGCCCAACATCAGGCTCTGTACTGACAGTTCAGAGCCTGGAGCCTTCTTTGGATTCTGTGTCTCCTTCTCTCTCTGACCCTCCTCCGCTCAGACTCTGTCTCTATCTGAAAAATAAATAAACATAAGAGACTCTTAAAAACTGAGAACAAACTGAGGGTTGATGGGGGGGCTAGGGAGGGGAAAGTGGGTGATGGGCATTAAGGAGGGCACCTTTTGGGATGAGCACTGGGTGTTTTATGGAAACCAACTTGACAAAAAAAATCCATATTAAGAAAATAAACATTAAAAATTAAAAAAGAAATAATAAGAACCATATGATCCTCTCAATAGATGCAGAAAAAACATTTGACAAAGTGCAGCATCCATTCTTGATAAAAACCTTCAACAGTGTAGGGATAGATGGAATATACCTCAACATCATAAGGCCATATACAATACACCCCCAGCTAATACCCTCAATGGGGAAAAACTGAGAGCTTTTCTTCTATGATCAGGAGAAAGGGATTCCACTGTTACCATTGGTATTTAACATAGTACTGGAAGACCTAGCCCCAGAAATCAGAAAGCAAAAAGAAATTTAAAAAAATCTAAATTGTCAAGGAAGAAGTCAAACTTTCTCTATTCACAGACAACATGATACTCTATGTAGAAAACCTGAAATACTCCATCACAACATTACTAGAACTGGTACATGAATTCAGAAAAATTTCAGGATACAAAGTCAACATACAGATATCTGTTGTATTTCTATACACCAATAATGAAGTAGAAGAAACAGAAATCAAGGAATCATGGTCATTTACACTTGCACCAAAAACCGTAAGATACCTAAGAATAAACCTAAAGAAAACAGGTAAAAGAACTGTATTCTAAAAACTATAAACACTTATGAAAAAATTTTTAAGAAGACACAAACAAATGTAAAGACATTTTATGCTCATGGATTGGAAGAACAAATATTGTTAAAATGTCTGCAATATACTAAGCAATCTACACATTTAGTGCAATCCCTATCAAAATACTAACAGCATTTTTCACAGACCTAGATCAAAGAATCCTAAAATATATATGGTACCACAAAAGATCCTGAATAGGCAAAGCATTTTTGAAAAAGAAAAGCAAAGCTAAAGGTATCACGGTTTCTGACTTCCAACTATATTATAGATTTGTAGTCATCAAGAGAGTATGGTTCTTCCTAAAAAAATAGACACATAGATTAATGGAACAGAATAGAAGACCAATAAATGAACCCACCACTATATGGTCAACTAATCTTTAACAAAGCAGGAAAGATTATCCAATGGAAAAAAAGACAGTCCTTTCAAAAAATGGTGTTGGGAAAAAGGGACAGCAACATGCAAAAGAATGAAACTGGACCACTTTCTGGCAGCATTTTTTTGTTATAAAAATAAATTCAAAGGTTATTAAAGAGCTAAATGTGAGAGAGGAAGTCATCAAAATCCTCAAGAAAGTAGAGAAAGTATCCCCTTTGACATTGGCTATGGCAACCTTTGTTAGATATTTCTCCTGAGGCAAGGGAAAGAAACAAAAAAAAAAATCACTGGGAATTCATCAAAATAAAAAAGCTTCTTCACAGTGAAGAAAACAATCAACAAAACTAAAAGACAACCTATGGAATGGGAGAAGATATTTGAACATGACATATCTGATAAAGGGTTAGTGTCCAAAATATATAAAGAACTTTAAATTTCAACACCCCCAAAACAAATAATCCAAATAAAAATGGCAGAAGATATGAATACAACTTTTTCCAAGAAGACATACGTATGAACAACAGACATAAAAAGATGCTCAACATCACTCATCATCAGGGAAATGAAAATCAAAACTATAATGCAATATTACCTCACTCCTATCAGAATGACTAAAATTAGCAACACAGGAAACAATAGGTGTTGGCAAGAATGTAGAGAACAGGAAATCCTCTTGCACTGTTGGTGGAATGTAAAATGGTGAAGCCACTCTGGAAAACAGTATGGAGACTCCTCAAAAAGTTAAAGACTACTACCCTACGACCCAGCAATTGCACTCCTAGGTATTTTCCCACAAAATGCAAAAATACTAATTCAAAAGGATATATGCACCCTGATGTTTATAGCAGCATTAGCTACAATAGCCAATTCATGGATACAGTCCAAGTGTCCATTGACTGATGAATATATATATTATATATACATGTATGTATATATATTCACTTTTCATATATATATATATGAAATATATATATGAATATATATATATATATATATATATATATATATATATATATATTCACATATCCTATTTTTAGGGCTATATATCCTAAAAAAGAGGGAAATGTTGTCCCTACGACATGGATGGAACTAGAAAGTATTACAATAAGCAAAATAAGTCAGTCACAGAATGACATATCCCATATGATTTCACACATATGTGGAATTTAAGAAACAAAACAAATGAGCCTAAGGAAAATAAGAGATAGGGACGAAAACCAAGAAATGGACTCTTAACTACAGAGAACAAACTGGTAGTTACCAGAGTGCATGTGGGTGGGGAATGGGTTAAATAGGCGATGGGCATTAAGGAGAGCACTTATTTTTATGTCTTGGTGTTGTAAGAAAATTAGATATAGCAGAGAATGAGACAGACCATGTACCTATTCATAAGGACTTTAATTTTAGCAGAGGAAGAGAGAATGCACAAATGGATATCTGGATAAATTTTCAGGTCTTGACAAATAATAAGAAAAGATTGAAACAATTTAATGTTATAGAGAATTGAGAGGTACCTTAGATGGTCAGTGTAGGCTACTCCAAAGAAGTCAAATTTGAACAACAACAACAACAAAAGAGCCATCCAAGCAAAACCTTGATGAAGAGCAGTCTAGATAGAACCAAAAGTGCAAAGGCTATAAGGCAAGAATGAGCGTGTTTTGTTTGAGTAAAAACAAAAAACTTATGTTGTAGGAGAATTATGAGTGCAGGAGAAGGTAGGATGAGATAAAGATGAAAAGTAATTAAAGGTCAGATCATATAGGACCATGATATGCTGTTTACATTTTATTATAATTTTGATGGATTTAAGGTTCAAAGTTTTAAGCAAATAAATAAAATATATAATTTATAATTTTAAAACATTGGATTGAATTCTTTTGTGGAGAAGAGAAACTAGGGGAACATAACAGAAACAGGAATACCAGTTAGGAGGCTATTTCAGTCATCCTGGATAGAGTGTTTGGCATAAAGATGAAGAGAAATTTTGAAATAAGAGCCGACTAACATAGGCCAAAATTATGTAAATCTGAACAGTAGCAAAAGAATAGCATGTATTTATTAACGGAAAATCCCAATTTAAATTACATCTTCATATTCATTTAATGTAAGTTATTTAAGTAAAATTAATATTTATATCCTGTTTATCCTAAAAAAAGTATGACTTTAGACCCCTTATAATAAAAACTACAGACAAAAAAATGATTATTATGATGGTAAAAAAAAAAGCCAATAGATAAGAGGCAATATGAAAATTGGATAAAAAAGTGTTTGCTGAAGGTGAGAATACATTTTTTTTTCAAACTTCCTATTAGCTAGGACTAATTTATTAGGCAGAATACTATTTCTCAAGAGGAATACATTTTACTCCTTTGAACTAAACTGTGATATAAAATTATCCTATGTATCTTTATACATAAGGATAAGGACATTAAGCAAACTAATAGATGACATTGGCTTCATTTTTAGTATTATTAGTGCACGGTTTCTTTGATCCTTTTTGAACATAAACACTACCATTACTGAATAAGAATGCTGACTTTCATCTAATGTATCTCCACAGCATCTAGTAAAAAGAAAATCTAGTCAAATCAGCTTATATGATTTTTAATACTCAAGCAATAACCTTCCTCTTGCAGTGCGCTACTAATCTTAACATCAGTATAATAATAATGACAGTATAAATAGTTTTACATTTAGTAAGCATTTACTATTTGATATGCACCTTATACAGAATAATACCTATTACTATTATCCACATTTTATAAATGGCAGATTGAAATTTAGAAATATTAAGTGATTGAAGCCTATAGTCACAGCTAGAAACAAACCTGGAGCCCAAACTCAGATTTGGAATGGACATACATGGTCTTAATCATTATTGTATCTAAGTGGAGAGCATTTTTTTAAGATTAGAAATGATGGTGTTTTATGAAGTTAGCTAATGCCAAATGATGGTAACCTCTATGGAATAAATTTAATCTTTGTCTCCCACCCCCTTGTGGATGGCTGAGTCAAGTGGTGCTGTACTCTGCTTTCTTTAACACTGTGTTCCATCTGTTTCAAAAATTACCATGTTTTCCTGGGACAATCCCAATTTCTGCTTTTTGTCTCAGTACAAGTATTAATAGCCTCCTCTTTCAATCTCAGAAGCATTCAGTTTTGGATTATAAATTACTTGGTCACCTAATTTTCACCTATAGGAACACAAGTGGTTACTGGAAATTAAAATACTTTTCCCATCCCAGAACATTTTGGAAACAATTTTCCTCCTTTATCTTTTACTAAACAAAATCTTTCTTAAGTACCTCAGAAGAGAGGATAAGGTACAGAAAGCATAAATGGTGGTAGAGGGAGAGGTGGATGAAGATACACCTTGATGACGTAATTTTGCCAAAGGCTAGAACCCCAATTGGATTTCATCTCATTTACCTATCTCATTAGCTTCTGCTTCTCTGTATGTTGGGCTTGCACTTTTAAATAACAGTTGTGTTTACTTTTATTAACAAATCCCATGTTCAGTTAAATACCAAACTCTAAATTTAAATACCAAATTGGAATTCTGCTTCTTGAGCCTTTGTGGATCTTATTTTTGTATAGAATCACTTTAATTCACATTTGTATAGTAAACAAAAGACATTGTTTAACAAAAGGACAATAATGAGGAAACAATGCATTACTGGCCATGGTATATTTTAGTAAATAGCATTCATTAGGAGGCAACATGGTCCATAAATGACAGGCTGTTCTAAAATGAGGGAGATTTCGTATCCAATATTGGCTCTACTTCAATCTTGTATATACTTCAGTAAGTCACATCCTTGTTGTAACCCTCAGTTTCTCCATATGTAAAATGAGAGCTATGGGTTTAATCTCTAAGCTTCTTTTCAGTTCAGACTTTCTTTGATTTTACTCACAAAAATTCATGACATGTTCATTCTCCAAGTGGCATTTGTGATATCAAACGCTTTGCAAGTAAACCTGAAATCATTCTACCAGAAATAAAAGCTGGACTGTCTGGATGAGGGAATAATCTGGGAGAAGGGAGGGGTGAGTAAAATCATGCAAACATGATTACCAGGGGTAATATTTATCCCCCTTAAAAGAACAAACTGTTTTTATCACTTTTGAAGCTTCCATTTTCATATAAATCCATTTACACAAAAATTACTGATGACAAATAATTCTCAATTCATTACACTAGCTCCCCGAGGCTCCATACTTGGCAACACTTTGTCAGCTTGGTTCAGGTTGCTGTAGCTCCTTGATTGTAATAAAATTGCCTTTCAAATATTCTATCATTTTTCAATTACTTTTTAAATAAAAAAATTATTCAGACCCCTAATTAGACTGAATTAGCAAGGTTTCGTATTACCACATTTTTTGTTTGTTAAGCTCTGCCAAAGCTCTAGCCATTGAATACCCATCTCCAGCTTGTGTCATGGCCTTTTCTCCAACTCAGTGAGTAGGAGAAGCACTGCTGCTCCATGAGTTTCCACTGTGCCAGGGAAAAGCACATGGACCTAATTGGAAAGGGTCTTCTCCTGTCATCCTAAAATATTTTCTTCCCACTTCATATTGGATGATTTCATGGGAGTCTATGCCAGACATTTCTTTTCATGAGCATGGCAGTTGGTTTGGGAGGAGCTAGGATAGACATGGTAAAACAATGCAGAAAACCACCATATCCTCAAAAAGTATCTGTAGAATTTTGAAACTGAACCATCTCAAAAATGTTGTCCAAGAGCTATGTGCATCAGCACCACCTAAGACACTTGTTTAAAATTCAGATTCTTGGAAACCACTTCTAGAATTATTGAGTTAGAATTTTTCAAGATGGTTGTCAGGAGGTATATTTTTTACATGCCCCATGGATGATTTGGACACTAAATTATGAGAAGCATTGAAAGTCTATGTCACCAGACACAGAATGGCTTATAATTGAATGAAGAAAAAACAAGCATTGGGAACATCTCTGAGAAAGTTAATCTTGATATTCATTATGGCAAGACAGTTCTCTCAGAGTTCACAAAGCTAGAACAATGTCAATAATAGTTGTTTATAACAGATAAAAATTATTGAGTACTTACCACGTGCCAGGCCTTTTGCTAAGTGCTTTATTATCGTCATTATCTCAGTTAATAACAGGCAGTACTTACAGCGCTTACTTCATTTTTTATTAGCTTTAGCCCACTGAATTTGCTCAACAAATCTATGGAGGAGGCATTGTTCTTGCTGTTGTCATCATCATCATCATTGTTATTATTATCCTTTCCCGATGGGGGGGGTCCTGAAGTTCAGAGAAGTTAACATGATTCTCTAAATTTTAAGTACCTAGTAAAGAGGCAGAGTCTGGAAGTAGCGTTTTCCTCACTAGACAGTGAGCTCCAACAAGGCAGGAACAAAACCTGTTTTGACTCTTGGTCCCATTTGCCAAAGTAGAGCTTGTACTCTAAAGTAGGGACATACCTAGAGTTGAACTGAAATGAAATTAAGGCTGTCCTAGAATGTAAAAGAGTGGAGTAAGAGCCTTTAGAGTAGGGTCATTTGGAGGACCTAAGAGTTGTGAAAAAAACTCCACTCTGACCACCTCCAGTAGGTTAAAGCACATTGGTTCCCGGAATCTCTCGCTTACCTTCTCCCCCATTAAACTTTATAAAGAACAACAGAATTGGAGTAAATAAAGCAGGAACAAGCAGACAATTCATCCATAGCTATACCCTAATGGGGTCATATGCTCCTTTCCTCATCCTATACATGTTTTGCCATTAAAAACAAATGCTGATATGACTCTAATAAAATGGGGTTTAGCTCCTTTCTTTATCCTTATAGCCCCTTAGCATGATTTAATTTTTCTTTCTAAAAAAATATTTTAATTTTATTTTATTTCAACTTCTTTAGTAATTGGAGTCCAACTAGCCATAAGACATGATTGAAGAGAATACTTAGGCTGCTTTCTGGTTAAGAAAAGTTGAATAGTTTCCAGCAGAAAAGAGATCACAATCTCCTCATCAAGATACAAAGCTTATATACAGCAAAAGAAACACTCAACAGAACTCAAAGGTTATGGAATGGGAGAAGACATTCGCAAATGACCTATGTGATAAAGGGTTAATATCCAAAATATATGAAGAACTTATCAAACTCAATAACAGACACACACACATCCAATTAAAAAGTGGGCAGAAAATATGAATAGACATTTTTACAAAGAATATATAAAGATGGCTAACAGACACATGAAAAGATGCTCAACATCACTGATCACCAGGGAAATAAAAATCAAAACTATAATGAGATATTTCGCACCTGTCAAAATGGTAAAATCAACAATACAAGAAACAACAGTTTTTGGCAAGGATGTGGAGAAAGTGGAATCCTCTTGCACTTTGGTGGAATGCAACCTGGTGCAGCCACTATGGAAAACAATATGGAGGTTTCTTAAAAAAGTAAAAGATAGAACCACCCTATGATCCAGTTATTGCACTCCTAGGTATTTATTCAAAGGATACATAAATAATTCAAAGGGATACATGCACCCCAAACTTTATAGCAGCTTTACATACAATAACCAAATTATGGAAATATCTCAAATGTCCATTGACTGATGAATGGATAAGGAAGAGGTGGAATGGATATATATATATATATATATATATATATATATATATATATATACATATATATATCATGATATCTTGCTCAGCCATACAAAGAAGGAAACCTTTGCCATTTGTAATGATGTGGACGGAGCTAGTGAGTATTATACTATGAAAAATCAGTCAGAAAAAGACAAACACTATATGATTTCACTCATATACGGGATTTAAGGATCAAAACAGATGAACATACAGGAGGTGAAAAGAAAAATAGAGGCAAACAAACCATGAGAGGGTCTTAAAGATACAGAACAAACTGAGAGTTGCTGGAGAGGTGATTGGTGGGAGGATAGGCTAAATGGATAACGGGCACTGAAGAGGGCACTTGTTGGGATGTGCACTGGGTGTTGTATGTAAGTAATTAATCACTGAATACTACTCCTGAAACCAATATTGCAATGTATGTTAACTAACAAGAATTTAAATTAAATAATTGAAAAAAGAAAGGCAGCCAAAAAACATATTCTTAACTATAGAAACAAAATATAATGGTTACCAAAGAGAAGGTGGATGGGGGGATGTTTTAAATAATTGATGAGGATTATGGAGTGAACTTGTGTTGAGCATGTGGTGTGGTATGGGAATGTTAAATCACCAAATTGTACACCTGAGACTAATGTTACACTGTATGGTAACTAACTGGAATTTAATTAATTTTTTTAAAAAATTGACCAATAGGCACATTTGGGTCTAACCTTGTTTTATGGGAAGATTTTTCAGTACTAATTTAATTTCTTTATTTGTTATAATTTTATTCAGAATTTCTATTTGTTTTTGAGGAAATGTTGTAAAATGTGACCTATTGGAATTTGTCCATTTCATCAAAGTTATAAAATATGTTGTTATAAAGTGTTTCATGCTGTTCTATTATAATTTTTTTAATATGGAATCAGCAGTAAGTTCTTTTTTATTCTCACTTTCCAGTTTGCATATTCCTTCTTTTTGATTAGTCTGTGTAGTGATGTCAGTTTTGTTGAACTTTTCTTCTTTTTTTTAATTTATTTTTTTTAAATTTACATCCATATTAGTTAGCATATAGTGCAGCAATTATTTACCATATAGTGCAGCAATGATTTCAGGAGTATATTCCTTAGTGCCCATTACCCATTTAGCACATCCACCCTCACAAAACCCCTCCAGTAACCCTCTCTTTGTTCTCCAAATTTAAGAGTCCCCTTCCCTGTTTTTATTATTTTTGTTTCCCTTCCCTTATGTTCATCTGTTTTGTCTCTTAAAGTCTTCATACGAGTGAGGTCATATAATATTTGTCTTTCTCTGAATAACTAATTTCGCATAGCATAATACCCTCTAGTTCCATCCATGTAGCTGCAAATAGCAAGATTTCATGAGTTTTGATTGCTGAGTAATACTCCATTGTATATACATACCACATCTTCTTTATCCATTCATCCATCCATGGACATTTGGGCTCTTTCCATACTTTGGCTATTGTTAATAGTACTGCTATAAACATTGGGGTGCATGTGCCCCTTCGAAACAGCATAACTGTATCCCATGGATAAATACCTAGTACTGCAGTTGCTGGGTCATAGGGTAGTTCTATTTTTAATTTTTTGAGGAACCCCATACCGTTTTCTAGAGTGGCTGCACCAGCTTGCATTCCGACCAGCAATGCAAAAGGGATCTACTTTCTCTGCATCCTCACCAACATCTGTTGCCTGAGTTGTTAATGTTAGCCATTCTCACAGATGTGAGGTGTTATCTCATTGTGGTTTTGATTTGAATTTCCCTGATAATGAGTGATGTTGAGCATTTTTTCATGTGTAGGTTGGCCATCTGGACGTCTTCTTTGGAGAAGTGTCTAATCATGATTTTTGCCCATTCTTTCATTGGATTATTTGTTTTTTGGGTGTTGAGTTTGATCAGTTCTTTATAGATATTGGATACTAACCCTTTATCTGATATGTCATTTGCAAATATCTTCTCCCATTCTGTCAGTTGCCTTTTAGATTTGCTGATCGTTTCCTTCACTGTGCAAAAGCTTTTATTTGATGAGGTCCCAGTAGTTCATTTTTACTTTTGTTTCCCTTGCCTCTGGAAACATGTTGAGTAAGAAGTTGCTGCGGCCAAGATCAAGGAGGTTTTTGCCTGCTTTCTCCCCAAGGATTTTGAAGGCTTTCTGTCTTACATTTAGGTCTTTCATCCATTTAGAGTTTATTTTTTTGTATGGTGTAAGAAAGTGGTCCAGGTTCATTCTTCTGCATGTCGCTGTCCAGGTTTCCTGGCACCACTTGCTGAAGAGACTGTCTTTATTCCATTGGATATTTTTTCCTGTTTCATGAAAAACTAGTTGGCCATACATTTGTGGGACCATTTATGGGTTCTCTATTCTGTTCCACTGACCTGAGTGTCTTTTTTTGTGCCAGTACCATACTGTCTTGATGATTATAGCTTTGTAGTATAGCTTGAAGTCCAGGGTTATGATGCCTCCTACTTTGGTTTTCTTTTTCAACATTGTGTTGGCTATTTTGGGTCTTTTCTGGTTGCATACAAATTTTAGATTATTTGTTCCAGATCCGTGAAGAATGCTGGTGTTATTTTGATAGGTAATGCATTGACTATATAGATTGGTTAGGATAGTATCAACATTGTAACAATATTTGTTCTTCTTATTCAAGAGCATGGAATCTTTTTTTTCCATTTTTTTGTGTCTTCTTCAATTTATTTCATATGCTTTGTATAGTTTTTAGTGTATATATTTTTCACCTCTTTGGTTAGATTTATTCCTAAGTATTTTATGGCTTTAGCTGCAAACGCGAATATTATCAATTCCTTGATTTCAATTTCTGTTGATTCATTGTTAGTGTATAGGAATTCAACCAATTTCTGTGCGTTGATTATATATAGTACAACTTCGCTGAATTCATGAATCAGTTCTAGCAGTTTTTTGGTGGAATCTTTTGGGTTTGACATATAGAGTATCATGTCATCTGTGAAGAGTGAATGTTTGACCTCCTCCTGGCCAATCTGAATGCCTCTTATTTCTTTGTGTTGTCTGATTGCAGAGGCTAACACTTCCAATACTATGTTGAATAACAGTGGTGAGAGTAGACATCCCTGTCTTGTTCCTGACCTAGGGGGAAAAGCTCTCAGTTTTTCCCCATTGAGGATGATATTAACGTTGGGACTTTCGTATATGGCTTTTATTATCTTGAGGAATGATCATTATATCCTTAGTTTCTTGAGGGTTTTTTTGAAGAAAGGATGCTGTATTTTGTCAAATGCTTTCTCTGCATCAATTGAGAGAATCATATGGTTCTTGTCCTTTCCTTTATTGATGTGATGAATCACGTTGATGTTTTGTGGATATTGATCCAGGCCTGCATCCCAGGTATAAATCCCACTTGGACGTGCTGAATATTTTTTTAATGTATTGTTGGATACGGTTGGCTAATATCTTTCTGAGGATTTTTGCGTCCATGTTCATCAGGGAGATTGTTCTCTAGTTATCCTTTTTTGTGGGGTCTATATCTAGTTTTGGAATCAAGGTTGTGTTTGCTTCATAGAAAGAATCTGGAAGTTTTCCTTCCATTTCTATTTTTTTGGAACAGCTTCAAGAGAAGGGGTGTTAACTCTTCCTTAAATGTTTGGTAGAATTCCCCTGCAAAACCATCTGGCCCTGAACTCTTTTCTTGGGGAGATTTTTGATTACTCATTTAATTTCTTTACTGGTTATGGGTCATTCAAATTTTCTATTTCTCCCTTTTTCAGTTTTGATAGTATATAAGTTTCTGGCAATTTGTCCATTTCTTCCATATTGCCCATGTCATTGGCATATAATTGCTCATAATATGCTCTTATTATTGTTTTTATTTCTGCTGTGTTGGTGTTATCTCTCCTCTTTCATTCTTGATTTTATTTATTTGGGTCCTTTCCTTTTTCTTTTTGATTAAACTGGCTAGGGACTTATCAATTTTATTAATTCTTTCAAAAAAACCAGCTTCTGATTTCATCGATCTGTTCCAGGGTTTTTTTTGTTTGTTTGTTTGTTTTGTTTTGTTTCTTGGTTTTTGGTTTTAATAGCATTAATTTCTGCTCTAATGCTGTAATATTTATTATTTCCTGTCTTCTGCTGGTTTTGGTTTTATTTCCTGTTCTTTTTCCAGCTCTTTAAGGTGTAAGGTTAGGTTCTGTATCTGAGATCTTTCTTCCTTCTTTAAGAAGGCCTGGATTGCTATATACTTTCCTCTTATGGTCGCCTTTCCTGCATCCCAGAGGTTTTGGGTTTTGGTGTTATCATTTTCTTTGGCTTCCATCTACTTTTTAATTTCCTCTTTAACTTATTTTTACCTCATTCTTTCTTTAGTAGGTTGTTCTTCAGTCTCCAAGTATTTGTTACCTTTCCAAATTTTTTCTTGTGTTTGATTTCAAGTTTCGTACTGATATGGTCTGAAAATATGCGCGGTAGTATTTCAGTAGTTTTGTACTTACCGAGGGCTGATCTCCCAGTATGTAGTCTATTCTGGAGAACGTTCCATGTATGTTGCCGAAGAATGTACATTCTGCTGCTTTAGGATGAAATGTTCTGAATATATCTGTTAAGTCCATCTGTTCCAGTGTGTCGTTCAAAGCCATTGTTTCCTTGTTGATATTTTGATTAATTTGTCCATTGCTGCGAGTGGGGTGTTGAACAACCCTACTATTATGGTATTACTCTCAAAGAGTTTCTTTATGTTTGTGATTAGTTGATTTATATATTTGTGTGCTCCTACTTTTGGCAGATAAATGTTTACAATTGTTAGGTCTTCTTGGTGGCTAGACCCCTTGATTTTGATATGATGACCTTCATCTCTTGATACAGTCTTTATTTTAAAGTCTAGATGGTCTGATATAAGGATGACTACTCTGGCTTTCGTTTGCTGACCATTAGGATTATAGATGGTTCTCCATCCCCTTAGTTTCAATCTGAAGGTGTCTTTAGGTCTAAAGTGGGTCTCTTGTAATCAGCATATAGATGGATCTTGTTTTCTTATCCATTCTGTCACCCTATGTGTTTTTATTGGATCATTGAGTCCATTGACATTTAGAGTGAGTACTGAAAGATACGAATTTTTTGCCATTATGTTGATTGTAGCGTTGGAGTTTCTGGTGGTGTTTTCTGGTCCTTTCTAATCTTTGTTGCTTTTGGTTTTTATTTATTTATTTTTTCATCTTTTCTCCCCTCAGAGTGTCCTTAAAATTTATTGCAGGTCTGGTTTAGTGGTCACAAAGTTCTTTAATTTTTGTTTGTCTGGGAAACTTTCATCTCTCCTTCTATTTGGAATGACAGCCTTGCTAGATAAAGAATTCTTGGCTGCATATTTTTCTGATTCAGCACATTGAATATATCCTGACACTCCTTTCTGGTTGCCTAGTTTCTGTGGATAGGTCTGCTACAAACCTGATTTGTCTTCCCTTGTAGGTTAAGGACTCTTTTTCCTTTGCTGTTTTCATGATTCTCTCCTTTCCTGAGTATTTTGTGAATCTGACTATGGTATGCCTTGTTGATGTTTGTTTTTTGTTGAATCTATTGGGACTCCTCTGTGCTTCCTGGATTTTGATGTCTGTGTCTTTCCCTAGGTTAGGAAAGTTTTCTGCCATGATTTTCTCACATAACCCTTCTACCCCTTTTTCTCTCTCTTCCTCTTCTGGGACCCCTATGATACTGATGTTGCTGGTTCTTTAATGAGTTACTGATTTCTCAAATTTTTAAATTGTGCTTTTTTGCCTTAATCTCCCCGTTGTTTTCTGCTTCATTGTTCTCCATAAGTTTGTCCTCTATATCATTGATTCTCTGTTTTGCCTCATGCATCCTTGCCACCATTGTATCCATTAGAGTTTGCAGCTCAGTTATAGCATTTTTTTATGTCATTGTGACTAGCTTTTACTTGTTTTATCTCCGCAGAAAGGGATTCTAATGTATTTTCGACTGCAGCTAGTATTCTTATTGTGGTTATTCTAAATTCTTATTCAGACATCTTGTTTGTATCTGTGTTGGGTAAGTCCCTAGTTGCTGTTTCTTCCTGCTCTTTATTTTGGGGTGAATTACTTAATTTCATCAATTTGAAGGGAGAAAAGGAATTAATGAGATAAGAAAATTAAAATTGAAAAAAATAAATTAAAAAACATTAAAATTAAAAAATTAAAACAAAAAGAAACACAAATAAGTCAAATGAATGATGGTATATTCTAGGTGTGTTTTGGTCTGGGTATTGAAATTTACACAAAATTTAAAAATATAGTAGAAAAAATAATGAAAATATTTTTAATAAAAATTGAAAATACAAATCAATTCTTTCTGTATTCAAGAAAAAGAAAATAAACGTAAAAGAGAAAAAAATAGATGGTCCAGCGTACAGACTTATGTAAGAGTGAAATTACTTTGTTTTCCCCTAGAACTCAAACTATGAAGCACTTTATAGTCCATGAACTAAGCAGGCAGAGATACTTGTGTTCTGGAATAGCGAGGTTGGCCTAGTTGTGTGGGGCTTAGTGTCAAAGCTCTGTTCTCCCATAGAAGGTACTGCTTAGCTTACCGGGGTGGATTGTTGTGGCGTTTGTAGGTGTGTATGCGCATGTATGGGATCAGTGAAAATGGTGTCACCCAGCTACCCAGGCTCTAGTATTGGAACTCTGCTGTCCCCAATCAGCAATTGCACACCTGATCTTTGTCTTTGGGTTCTGTCCACTCCCCGCTTTTACACAGTCTGTAGCCAAGACCTAGGCAGCACCTCCCTCCTGAGTTTTGTCTCAGATGCAGCTGTTTTTCCCAACCTTACTTCTGAGGGACTACAGTTTTGACCCGTTCTGCCCCTCTGCAGGAAAATCTCACTGAGCAATGGCCAGGTGCCAGCCATACCCAGGAACTTTTGCAGGACCAGGCTGCTGCTGATTCCCAGAGGCTGCATCCCGGTGCCAGCCCGCCCCAAAAATAAGTTCACAAGATAGTGTAGCAGCAGATTTTCAGGGATTATGGAAAAACAACACACATTTGGCACCATGCTTCACCCTTAATGACTGTTCCAGCACCAGCAAATGCGGTTGTTCTCCCAGGTCCCCTGGGGCCTTTCCATTGGGGCCCACAAAATCTCTATCAGGTTGTCCTCCTATCAGGGGAACTGCCTCTCTCCATGTGGCCTGAAGAACCCTGGACTCCACTCTGCTTCTGGGGATTCACCCTTCCCACCAGAGCACCTCCAGTTATCAAGCTGAGGAGTTTTAGACTCTGCACTCCCCCTATTTAGAGTCTTAATGGAATTTAAATGCTCTCCTTTCTCATTTCTCCCTTTTTAGTTCAGTCCCTGCAGCTGTTTCCACTTTTCCACTTTTCCACTTTCTCTCCAGCTGCTTTTGGGGGGGTGTGCTTTTCCCATATCCCTTCCCCCCCATCTCTGTCTTCTCTCCACATGAAAAAGTGGCTCCCTGCCCTCCACAGATCCTCTCTCCCCCAGTTGACTTCTCTGCACCACATACTTGCTGATTTCTGTGGTTCAGGTTGTGCAGATTGTTGTTTTAATCTTCAGATCAGTTTTCCAGGTGTACAGGATGGTTTAGTGTTGGTCTGGCTGTATTTCATGGATGCAAGACACACAAAAAACTTCCATGCTGTTCCGCCATCTTGGCTCCTCCCTCTGAACTTTTTGAAGAATAAAGTTTACATATCATTTATTTTTATCACTATTTTTTCTGTTTTCCAATTATCTAAAATCAGTTCTAATCTTTATGTTTTTCACTTTTCTTATCTACACTTTGATTTGTTCTTTAATATATTTTAAAGGTGATATTAAGTCTATTAAGTTGAGAACTTTCTCTTTTCTAGTGTGGGAATTTAAACTTCTAAATTTCCCTCTTGAGTTTATTTTTGTGTATGGTTTAATAAAGTAGTCCAGGTTCATTCTTCTGCATGTCGCTGTCCAGTTTTCCCAGCACACTTGCTGAAAACACTATTTTTATCCCATTGGATATTCTTTCCTGCTTTGTCAAAGATTAGTTGGTGATACATTTGTGGGTCCATTTCTGGTTTCTCTATTCTGTTCCATTGATCTGAGTGTCTGTTCTTGTGCCAGTACCATACTGTCTTGATGATTACAGTTTTGTAATATAGCTTGAAGTCTGGGATTATGATGCCTCCTGCTTTGGTTTTCTTTTTCAAGATTGCTTTGGCTATTCTGGGACTTTTCTGGTTCCATACAAATTTTAGGATTGTTTGTTCTAGCTCTGTGAAGAATGCTGTTGTTACTTTGATAGTGATTGCATTGAATATGTAGATTGCTTTGGGTAGTATCGACATTTTAACAATATTTGTTCTTCCTATCCAGGAGCATGGAATCTTTTTCCATTTTTTTTTTTGTGACTTCTTCAATTTCTTTCATAAGCTTTCTAAAGTTTTGAATATATAGATTTTTCACCTCTTTGGTTAGATTTATTCCTAGGTATTTTATGGTTTTTTGTGTGACTGTAAATGGGACCAATTCACTGATTTCTCTTTCTGTTGCCTCATCGTTGGTGTATAGGTATGCAACCAATTTCTGTGCATTGATTTTATATCCTAAAACTTTGCTGAATTCATGAATCAGTTCTAGCATTTTTTGGGTGGGATCTTTTGGGTTTCCATATACAGTATCATGTCATCTGCGAAGAGTGAAAATTTGACCTCCTCCTGGCTTATTTCGATGCCTTTTATTTCTTTGTGTTGTCTGATTGCAGAGGCTAAGACTTCCAATACTATGTTGAATAACAGTGGTGAGAGTGGACATCCCTGTCTTGTTCCTGACCTTAGGGGGAAAGCTCTCAGTTTTTCCCCATTGAGGATGATATTAGCATTGGGTCGTTCATATATGGCTTTTATGATCTTGAGGAATAATCCTTTTATCCCTAGTTTCTTGAGGGTTTTTTTGAAGAAAGGTTGCTGTATTTTGTCAAATGCTTTCTCTGCATCTATTGGGAGGATCATATGGTTCTTGTCCTTTCTTTATTGATTTCATGAATCACGTTAATTGTTTTGCAGATATTGAACCAGCCCTGGTTCTTACTCAACATGTCTCTGGAGGCAAGGGAAACAAAAGCAAAAATGAACTACTGGGACCTCATCAAAATAAAAAGCTTCTGGGCAACAAAAGAAACAATCAACAAAACTAAAAGGCAACCAACAGAATGGGAGAAGATATTTGCAAATGACATATCAGATAAAGGGTTAGTATCCAATATCTATAAAGAACTTATTAAACTCAACACCCAAAACACAAATAATCCAGTGAAGAAATTGGCAAAAGAGATGAATAGACATTTCTCCAAGGAAGACATCCAGATGGCCAACCGACACATGAAAAAATGTTCAACTTCACTCATTGTCAGGGAAATACAAATCAAAACCACAATGAGATACCACCTTACACTTGTTAGAATGGCTAACATTAACAACTCAGGCAAAAACAGATGTTGGCAAAGATGTAGAGAAAGAGTATCTCTTTTGCATTGGTGGAATGCAAGCTGGTGCAGCCACTCTGGAAAACAGTATGGAGGTTCCTCAAAAAACTAAAAATAGAACTACCCATGACCCAGCAATTTTAGTACAAGGCATTTATCCATGGGATACAGGTGTCCTGTTTTGAAGGGACACATGCACCCCTATGTTTATAGCAGCACTATCAACAATAGCAAAAGTATGGAAAGAGCTGAAATGTCCATTGGTGCATGAATGGATAAAGAAAATGTGGTATACACACACACACACACACACACACACACACTCACAATGGAGTATTACTCGGCAATCAAAAAGAATGAAATCTTGCCATTTGCAACTACATGGATGGAACTGGAGAGGATTATGCTAAGTGAAATTAGTCAGTCAGAGAAAGACAAAAATCATATTACTTCACTCATATGAGGACTTTAAGAGACAAAACAGATGAACATAAAGGAAGGAGAACAAAACTAATATAAAAACAAGGAGGGGGACAAAACAGAAGAGACTCCCAAATATAGAGATGAAACTGAGCGTGGCTGGAGGGGTTGTGTGTTTTGGGGGGGATGGGCTAAATGGGTAAGGGGCACTAAGGAATCTACTCCTGAAATCATTATTTCACTATATGCTAATTTGGATGTAAATTTTAAAAAATAAAAAGTAAAATTTAAAAAAGAGAAGAATGTTAAATATTAAAGATTTTTCATAAAGTTAGATAAAAACAGATAAATTTAGTCATATATTATTAAGAGCACTTCATTTTTGTAATGATTTTACCTTTAAAAAAGGACAGTATACACTTGTCTATTTTTAACCTAGTCACTAAAATAAAATCTATGTATAACCTTAGGATATTTTTTAGGTATAAGTTGAATATATTGGGCTATCATATATTTTGTCATGGTTGGACTACACTATTAAAAATATATTAAAAATAAATTCAAACAAACAAAAAAATAAACTTATATATTTCCCTGTATCATTTCAATTGCATCTCATAAATTCTGACATCTGTGCTTTAACATTTATTCAGACTAAAATTCTTATTTCTCTATTTATCCGACTTTCTACATTCTAATTTATAATTATCAAGTATATTCCTGGAGTAGCTTGGTAAAATGACAGAATAGAAGGGCCATGAACTTAACCCATCCCACCTTTACAATTAGATATCAATTACCTTTATTCAGCCACCACAGCATATTGGGGATTCTGGCATAGGATTAATGGCCTAACACAAATTTTTTTAACACCACCACCCTGCTACCATGTTTCCTAGTGGCCGTGGTCCTCCTCAGCTAGCCAGCCTGGGTCACTCTAACAACAGAGAGAGCAAACCCAGGCCACAAAATGCAGAGAATCAGTGCAGATGATTGTACTGAGCAGAAAAGTGACTCAGATACAACAGCAAAGCTTAAGTAACACATATAGGATACTTTCCTGAAATGGCAGGTTTTGGTAAAAGAAGACAGAACACTGCAGAGAACTCCAAGATCTATTTTTCATAAAGTCACTACTTTCAAGAGCAGAAGACATGGCTAACTTTCTTAACACAGAGAAACAGATACAGAGAAGAACAAAAAATGACGGGACAGAGAAATTTACACCAAATTAAAGAACAGCAAAAGGCCACAGCCATAGATCTAAGTGAAACAGGTATAGTTATCATGCCTGAATCAGAATTCAAAGCGATGATCATAAGAATATGCTCTGGATTTGAGAAAAAGAGTGGAAGATGTGAGTGAGATCTTTAACACAGAGATAAAGAAAAACATAGGAGAGGTAAAGGGCTCAACAAGTGAAATAAGAAGCATGCTTGAAATGAACAGCAGGGTGGAAGAAGCAGAGGAATGAATTAATGTCCTAGAAGACAGAGAAATGGAAAGTAATCAAGTAGAACAAAAGAGAAAAAGGAATTACGCAATATGAGAATAGATGTAGGAAACCCAGTGGCACCATCCAAAAAATGTAATAGCATTCATATTATAGGAGTTCCAGAAGAAGGAGAGATAAAAGGGAGCAGAAAGTTTATTTGAAGAAATAATAGCTGCAAACTTCCATACTGTGGAGAAGAAGACAAAACAAATATTCAGATCCAGGAGTCACAGAAAACTCCAACCAAAATCAACAAAAGCAGACCCACACCTTGGGGTGCCTGGGGGCTCAGTCAGTTAAGTGACCGACTTCAGCTCAGGTCAGGATCTCACAGTCCGTGAGTTAGAGCCCCATGTCTGGCTCTGTGCTGACAGCTCAGAGCCTGGAGCCTGCTTTGGATTCTGTGTCTCCCTTTCTCTCTGCCCCTCCCCTGCTCATGCTCTGTCTCCCCCTGTCTGAAAAATAAATGAAAACATTAAAAAAAATTTTAAAAAGTATATCCACAAGACATACTGTCATTAAATTGGCAAAATATAGTAATGAAGAAAAAAATTAAAAGCAACAAATCCAAAGAAGATGGTATATTTCAAGGGAAAGCCTGTAAGGGTAACATGAGATTTTTCAACAGAAACCTTGAGAGCCAGAATGGAGTGTTACAATATATACAAAGTGCTGAATGGAAAAAAAAAACAAAAACTGCAGCCAAGAATCATCTATCGAGAAAGACTCTCATTTAGAATAGAAGGAGAGATAAAGACTTCCCAGGCAAATAAAAACCAAAGGAGTGAGTGTCTGCAAAAAAGGCCCTGCAAGAAGTATTAAATGGGATTTTTTGATTGGAAAAAAGACCAAAAATGGAAATTTAAGGTAAGGAACACAAAAACAGTAGAAATAAGTATTTTAGAAAAAAATCTGTCAAGAAACTCAAGAGATAAAAGGATGTAACGTATGACAACATATACATAACATGTGGGGAGGAGTGGAGTAAAGAATGGTTTCAACCTTAAATGACCATCAACTTATAGTAACCTACTATATGCAGAAGAGGTTATATACAAACCTAATGGTAACCATATATCAATAGCCACTAATATATATGCAAAGAATAAAGAGAAAGGAATTCAAATATCTCTAAGAAAATCAGCAAACCATGAGAAAGATAAAGATTATAAAGGATCAGAGAACATATCCAGGAACAACCACAAAAAATAATGAAATGACAATAAATACATACCTATACATAATTATTTGAATGTAAATAGACTAAATGCTCCAATCAAAAGACATGGATTGCAAGAATGGATTAAAAAACAACACCCCTGTATATGCCGCTTATAGGGACTCATTTTAAATCTAAACACACATACAGATTGAAAGTGAGAGGATATAGAGAAACATTGACCATGCAAATAGATGTCAAAGAAAGCTGGAGTAGTAATACTTATTTAAAAAAAAACTAGACTTTAAAACAAATTCTTTAACAAGAGACAGAGAAGGAAAGAAAGACACTATAAAATAATAAAGGGTGAAACTGAACCAGAAGATATAACAATTGGAAATGTTTATGCACCCAAAATATGAGCACCTAAATACATAAAACAGTTAACACCAAACATAAAAGAACCAATCCATAATAATACAATAATAATAAAGGACGTTAATACTTCACTTACATCAATGGACTGATGACATAAACAGAAAATCAACAAGGAGGGGACAGGTGAATTTAACAGATATATTCAGAAAATTCCATCCTAAAACAATAGAACAAACATTCTTTTCAAGTGTATATGGAACATTCTCCAGAATAGATCACAAATTAGCCCACAAAACCACACTCAGTAGATCCAAGAAAATCTGATTCATACCATGCTTCATTTCTGACCACAGTGCTATGAAACTAGTAGTTAACCACAAGAAAAACTCATAAAAGAAAACAAATACATGGAGGGTAAATAACATGCTACTAAGCAATGAATGGGTCATCTAGAAAACATAGGAAGAAATAAAAAATGTACATGGAAACAAATGAAAATAAAAACACAATGTTCCAAAACATTTGGGAGGCAGCAACAGCAGTTCTAGTAGGGAAGCTTATAGCAATACAGGCCTACCTTAAGAAGAAAGAAAAATTGCATATAAAAAAAACCTAACCTTGCACCTAACAGAACTAGAAAAATAACTACAAACAAAAGCCAAAAAACATCAGCAGGAAGGAAATAATAAAGATCAGAGCAGAAATAAGTGGTATAGAGTTAAAAAAAAAAAAAAAAGTCAATGAAACCAGGAACTGGGACATTGAAAAAAAGAATAAAATTGATAAACTTTTAGCTGGATTTATTAAGGAAAAAAGAGAAAGGACTCAAAGGATTACAATCACAAATGAGACAGGAGAAATGACAACCAACACCACAGAAATACAAAAAATATATATAAGGAAAATATTACGATAAATTATATGCCAAAAAATTTGACAAGCTAGAAGAAATTGATACATTCCAGAAACATAAACTACCAAAACTGAAAGAGGATGAAATAGCAATTTTGAACAGACTGATTACCAGGAAAGAAATTGAATCAATAACCAAAAATCTCCCAAAAAACAAAAATTCAGGATGAGATGGTTTCACAGGCTAATTCTGCACACATTTAAAGAGGAGTTAATACTTATTCTTCTCAAACTATTCCAAAAAATTTTAAGAAAAGGAAGGAAAATTTCCAAACCCATTGTATAAGGTCAGCATGTACCCTGAAACAAAAACCAGACAAAGACTCCACAAAAAAGATAATTATAGGCCAATAACCCTGAAGAACATGGATGTAAAAATACTAAACAATGTGCTAGAAAACGAAATCTAGCCATACATTAAAATAATCATTCACCATGATCAAGTGGGATTTATCCTTGGGTTGCAAGGGTGGTTCAATACATGAATATCAATCAATGTGATACATCATATCAATAAGAAAATGGATAAGAGGTTTTGTTGAAGGGAAGATGGCAGCGTAGGAGGACGCTGGGCTCACCGCGCATCCTGCCGATCACTTAGATTCCACCTACACCTGCCTAAATAACCCAGAAAACCGCCAGAGGATTAGCAGAACGGAGTCTTCGGAGCCAAGCACAGACGAGAGGCCCACGGAAGAGGGTAGGAAGGGCGGCGAGGCGGTGCATGCTCCACGGACTGGCGGGAGGGAGCCGGGGAGGAGGGGCGGCTCGCCAGCCAAGCAGAGCCCCCGAGTCTGGCTGGCAAAAGCGGAGGGGCCTGACGGACTGTGTTCCGACAGCAAGCGTGACTTAGCGTCTGGGAGGTCAGAAGTTAACAGCTCTGCTCAGAAAGCGGGAAGGCTGGAGGACAAAGGGAGGGAGAGCTGCTGAACCCCCAGACGACAGGGCTCAGCTTGGCGGGGAACAAAGGCGCTCGCCAGCGCCATCTCCCCTGCCCATCCCCCAGCCAAAATCCCAAAGAGAACCAGTTCCTGCCAGGGAACTTGCTCGCTCCTCCATGCAAACACCCAACACTGTGCTTCTGTGGCGCCAAACCTCCAGCAGCGGATCTGACTTCCTCCCGCTGCCACAGGGCCCCTCCTGAAGTGGATCACCTAAGGAGAAGCGAGCTAAGCCTGCCCCTCCTGCCCCCCCTGCCCCCATGTGCCTTGCCTACCCACCCCAGCTAATACACCAGATCCCCAGCACCACAAGCCTGGCAGTGTGCAAGTAGCCCAGAGGGGCCACGCCACCCCACAGTGAATCCCACCTCTAGGAGAGGGGAAGAGAAAGCAAACACCAGTCTGACTGTAGCCCCAGCAGTGGGCTGGGGGCAGACATAAGGTCTGACTGCGGCCCCTCCCACCAACTCCAGTTATACACCACAGCACAGGGGAAGTGCCCTGCAGGTCCTCACCACTCCAGGGACTATCCAAAATGACCAAATGGAAGAATTCCCCTCAGAAGAATCTCCAGGAAATAACAACAGCCAATGAACTGATCAAAAAGGATTTAAATAATATAACAGAAAGTGAATTTAGAATAATAGTCATAAAATTAATCGCTGGGCTTGAAAACAGTATACAGGACAGCAGAGAATCTCTTGCCACAGAGATCAAGGGACTAAGGAACAGTCACGAGGAGCTGAAAAGCGCTTTAAATGAAATGCAAAACAAAATGGAAACCACGACGGCTCGGCTTGAAGAGGCAGAGGAGAGAATAGGTGAACTAGAAGATAAAGTTATGGAAAAAGAGGAAGCTGAGAGAAAGAGAGATAAAAAAAACCAGGAGTATGAGGGAAAAATTAGAGAACTAAGTGATACACTAAAAAGAAATAATATACGCATAATTGGTATCCCAGAGGAGGAAGAGAGAGGGAAAGGTGCTGAAGGGGTACTTGAAGAAATTATAGCTGAGAACTTCCCTGAACTGGGGAAGGAAAAAGGCATTGAAATCCAGGAGGCACAGAGAACTCCCTTCAGACGTAACTTGAATCGATCTTCTGCACGACATATCATAGTGAAACTGGCAAAATACAAGGATAAAGAGAAAACTCTGAAAGCAGCAAGGGATAAACGTGCCCTCACATATAAAGGGAGACCTAGGAGACGTGACTGATCTCTCTTTTGAAACTTGGCAGGCCAGAAAGGATTGGCACGATATCTTTAGTGTGCTAAACAGAAAAAATATGCAGCCGAGAATCCTTTATCCAGCAAGTCTGTCATTTAGAATAGAAGGAGAGATAAAGGTCTTCCCAAACAAACAAAAACTGAAGGAATTTGTCACCACGAAACCAGCCCTACAAGAGATCCTAAGGGGGATCCTGTGAGACAAAGTACCAGAGACATCACTACAAGCATAAAACATACAGACATCACAATTACTCTAAACCCGTATCTTTCTGTAATTACACTGAATGTAAATGGATTAAATGTGCCAACCAAAAGACATAGGGTATCAGAATGGATAAAAAACCAAGACCCATCTATTTGCTGTCTACAAGAGACTCATTTTAGATCTGAGGACACCTTTAGATTGAGAGTGAGTGGATGGAGAACTATTTATCATGCTACTGGAAGCCAAAAGAAAGCTGGAGTAGCCATACTTATATCAGACAAACTAGACTTTAAATTAAAGGCTGTAACAAGAGATGAAGAAGGGCATTATATAATAATTACAGGGTCTATCTACCAGGAAGAGCTAACAATTATAAATGTCTATGCACCGAATACCGGAGCCCCCAAATATGTAAATAATTACTCATAAACATAAGCAACCTTATTGATAAGAATGTGGTCATTGCAGGGGACTTTCACACTCCACTTACAGAAATGAATAGATCATCTAGACACACTGTCAAGAAAGAAACAAGGGCCCTGAATGATACATTGGATCAGATGGACTTGACAGATAAATTTAGAACTCTGCATCCCAAAGCAACAGAATATACTTTCTTCTCGAGTGCACATGGAACATTCTCCAAGATAGACGATATACTGGATCACAAAATAGCCCTTCATAAGTTCACAAGAATTGAAATTATACCATGCATACTTTCAGACCACAATGCGATGAAGCTTGAAATCAACCACAGGAAAAAGTCTGGAAAACCTCCAAAAGCATGGAGGTTAAAGAACACCTTACTAAAGAATGAGTGGGTCCACCAGGCAATTAAAGAAGAAATTAAAAAATATATGGAAACAAACGAAAATGAAAATACAACAATCCAAACGCTTTGGGACGCAGCGAACGCAGTCCTGAGAGGGAAATACATTGCAATCCAGGCCTATCTCAAGAAACAAGAAAAATCCCAAATACAAAATCTAACAGCACACCTAAAGGAAAGAGAGGCAGAACAGCAAAGGCAGCCTAAACCCAGCAGAAGAAGAGAAATAATAAAGATCAGAGCAGAAATAAACAATATAGAATCTAAAAAAACTGTAGAGCAGATCAACGAAACCAAGAGTTGGTTTTTTGAAAAAATAAACAAAATTGACAAACCTCTAGCCAGGCTTCTCAAAAAGAAAAGGGAGATGACCCAAATAGACAAAATCATGAATGAAAATGGGATTATTACAACCAATCCCTCAGAGATACAAACAATTATCAGGGGATACTGTGAAAAATTATATGCCAACAAATTGGACAACCTGGAAGAAATGGACAAATTCCTAAACACCCACACTCTTCCAAAACTCAATCAGGAGGAAATAGAAAGCTTGAACAGACCCATAACCAGCGAAGAAATTGAATCGGTTATCAAAAATCTCGCAACAAATAAGAGTCCAGGACCAGATGGCTTCCCAGGGGAGTTCTTCCAGTCGTTTAAAGCAGAGATAATACCTATCCTTTTCAAGCTATTCCAAGAAATAGAAAGGGAAGGAAAACTTCCAGACTCATTCTATGAAGCCAGTATTACTTTGATTCCTAAACCAGACAGAGACCCAGTAAAAAAAGAGAACTACAGGCCAATCGAATTCAACGGCATATAAAAAGAATTATTCACCATGATCAAGTGGGATTCATTCCTGGGATGCAGGGCTGGTTCAACATTCGCAAATCAATCAACGTGATACATCATATTAATAAAAAAAAAGAGAAGAACCATATGATCCTGTCAATCGATGCAGAAAAGGCCTTTGACAAAATCCAGCACCCTTTCTTAATAAAAACCCTTGAGAAAGTCGGGATAGAAGGAACATACTTAAAGATCATAAAAGGCATTTATGAAAAGCCCACAGCTAACATCATCCTCAATGGGGAAAAACTGAGAGTTTTTTCCCTGAGATCAGGAACACGACAGGATGCCCACTCTCACCGCTGTTGTTTAACATAGTGCTGGAAGTTGTAGCTTCAGCAATCAGACAACAAAAGGAAATCAAAGGCATCAAAATAGGCAAAGATGAAGTCAAGCTTTCGCTTTTTGCAGATGACATGATATTATACATGGAAAATCCGATAGACTCCACCAAAAGTCTGCTAGAACTGATCCATGAATTCAGCAAAGTTGCAGGATACAAAATCAATGTGCAGAAATCAGTTGCATTCTTATACACTAACAATGAAGCAACAGAAAGACAAATAAAGAAACTGATCCCATTCACAATTG